>NC_068292.1:27861231-28212240 GCF_025860055.1 Xyrauchen texanus
TTTACTAACCCTAATAATGTTCAGAATCCATATGACTTTTTCCACTTCCATGAAACAGAAAAGGCGATGCTAGAAACATTTTTAGGGACTGACAACAGGAACAATTCACTTTCTTTGTATGGAAAAAGAGCAGCATCAGCATTTTCCAAAAACATTTCTCATGCTTCCACAGAAGTTTTTGAATTAGATGAGGATGACTAAATTATTATAGAATTTTGATTTTTGGGTGAAGCAACCCTTTAAGCCAAAGTAGAAAGTCAAACACAAATCGCACCTTTATACATCCACAAAAATGAAACTTGATAAGACATAGAGTGGAACTTGTTGTATAAAGGAATAGTTCTCTGGGCAGAGAGAATAATTTATGATAAAAATTACATATTGATCTGTTTCTCACCCACACCTATCATGTCTGAACACATGGATTTAACCACTGGAGTCATATGTATTACTTGTATGTAGGGATGGGAATCGTAAGGAATTTTACAATTCCTATATTTTTTTAAAATTCCAGTTCCTTAATGGTTCCAGTAATGATTCCAGTAAATCTTTTAGTACTTTAAAAGAAAAAAATATTTAGAAATGAGAAATACAATTGTTATTGCATTTACTACAATCTGCTGCCTGTTACCAAATAATGAGATCATTTCAGATTTGTACAGAGCAAATATAACAAATCAGAAATAAATTGAATACAGTTCTTGTAAATGGTGTGTTTGCAGACTTTTTAGAGTCATATACACAATCCAATAATTGATCCTTTATTATGTTAAATAAAGAAATCTAAACCAACATTAAATGTGATGGTATATTTTATTAATTTATTTATTATTTTATCAAATTCCACATATTACAGAAACACTTTTTTACTTTTATTCTGGAAGCGCTGTATGTTTCACGCTGTAGATTCAAAAGAGCTCAGAATGGTTCTTTCTGGATCGGACTATACCAGAAGCGCCATATGTTTTGGACTGTTGATTCAAAAGAAACGACTCCATTGAATAATCATTTCGTGAATCGTGTACCAGAAATGCATATGTCTCGCACTGTAAAAAGAGTCAGCTCGAGACTCGTTAGATTGGGAATTAAATACACTGGTAGAACTGTGAGTTTTACTCTGTAGAGTGAGTAGAGGGCAGCGCTGCTGCAGAGATGTGCTGCTGGAAACACTGTCAGAGTATTTCAGGACGGTATTCCAGCCACATTGGCTGGAAAATTGCACGCTGGAGAACCGTTAACGGAAACGAAAGTCACGAATATCGTACGATTCCAGTTTTTTTTTAAAGAACGGAACTGGTTCTCGGTTCCCAGCCATACTTATATGCTCTTTTATGTGTATTTTGGAGCTTCAAAATGGTCACACCCATTCACTTCCATTGTGAGGAACTACAGAGATAAAATATTATTTTAAAAATCTTATTTTGTGTTCTGCAGAAGAAAGAAAATCATACACATATGGATGGCATGACGTTGAGTAAATCATGAGAGAATTTTCATTTTTAGGGTGAACTATCCCTTTAATGTAATTTCTCCTTAAGTAACAGCATGGCATAATTTGCCAGCTGTCATGGCAGCTGAAGAAGAAGGCATTATGCTTGCTGATGGCAGTGGGCAGAAAGGATCCTAAGTAATGCTTTTTAGAGATTTACTATGAAGATTCATGTCATGTTTGATATTGGTTCCTGGTGAGAGATAATTTTTTTTTATTATTACTTTGTGCATTTGCACTGATATTATAAAAATTTATAAAAACAATATTAAATCAAACATACTTGGAAATTATTTTTCAAAAAGTAATAAAAAGGCGAACTGGTAATATTTTGAGTTGGGTGATTCTTTCTTTTCATTTTTATTATTCTTTTAAATTATAATTATTAAGTTCCACAATTATTATTATTATTAAGTTCCACAATTATGATCAATATAAAATCATGGGCACACATAACATAATTTCCCCAGTTTGCATAGCTTTGGGATAAATTTAAATCTGGGTTGTAAGCAGATACTCAAGTTCTAGTTTTTATTTTCTAAGCATTTAAGTGAATCAGAACTTCAGTTGAATTGTAAATGTGATCACAGAGTTCAAAAGAGACTTGGGTTTGGAGACCATGGTTGGTAACCACACAATACTGCTCTCAGAGAAAGAGGCTACATGAGAAGGGAGTAAGAATAAGGAACAATGAATAATAGATGACATCACCTCATTTCCCTCTGTATGCCTGCTGGCCCTCTGGTGTCACTGGGGAGGGGGGGTTATGGGACAATGGCATATACTGGACAAACACATCTGCATTTAAACCAACACCATAAAAAATAAAACACTTGATATGGAGGATAATGTATATCACATGACATAAACTGGTGGCAGAACATCCTGTAATTTGGTGTGACTGGAAAAAGAAACAAGGAGATAAATAAATGGAGGAGAGGGGATTGTGAGTCAGGCGAAATAAAGAAAGAGAAAAATGTTTTGTCCTCTTTCTCATTTTACAAACTGTTCTCCAAACTTCTTTTCTTGATTCAGTCAAATAGCTAGTACAATGACCAACACACAAACACTCAAAAAAGAATCAGGATTTACAGGGTCTTATGAGAGCTAAAACAAATGCGAGGCAGGCAGCAGCTGCGCCAGTCAGATGCTTCAACACCTGCTTCCTTTGGAAGAGGACACCACAGTCACTCCTGATGCAACAGCCCGCAACTTGATTTTATGAACAGCTCATTGAAGTGAAGATCTAATCCTTTTAAAATGGCAGAGGCTGTTATTTAAATCTGATCTCAAACAGCGTGCTTAAGTGTGAGTGTCAGGCCTATTTGAGTGGAATGAACACAAATTCCCGAGACCAGCTCTGAACAGCAGCCTACGACTAAACCTTAATAAGCCATAAAACTGAGATTGAGCTCTCTGTTGGATTTATCATCTGTCTCTATTATTGATTTGTTATTTCTTAACAATGTCAGCGACAGAGTGTCTTTAAAAGGAGACAGAACAGGATACAAAATTTTCATCCGTATCCTTTTCCCACATTTAAATGCAAATGTGATTCTGCAAATGATTGGTTCTTTAGCATTGTACTGTAATGACTATGTTATTTATGACAGTCATCTAGGAATGGTGTCGAGCCTGTTCGGTGAAATAATATGCTTTTTCTACCCCACGCCTTCTGAAGCATTCAAATGTCTATTTTCTACCCCACGTCTACGTATAAGCATTCAAAACAGAAAAAAGACTGCAATTATTAACTTTTTTTTGTTTTTACAATTAAATCAAATTGTCATACTTTGCGGACTTTTTTTTAGAATGAAATAATTTGCCATTATATCAGTAGTTTTGCCATGCTAACTGAGAGCAAATTTGCACTGTTCTTCACAGGTATACAATGTGCATCCAAATGTTTCTCATTCTAATGGGGTCTGCTTAAGCAATAGGGTTGTTTTCTTTTATTCACACCCTCGGTTCACACCTAAGCTTTCAATGGACCGTTTATTAGGGGCACAAATTGTGGTCTTGTGGTCTGGCTCAGTTAAATCAGCATAAAAAATGCAATAAAAGGTTTTAAGATTTTTATTTGATAAAGATGTTATTGCCAAATAGTGCATAATTACTGTCAATCAATGTATAAACTGACATTTATAGTGTCAAGAATGACAGGGACATCTTCTCTAGGATTAAGTGTGTTAGGAAAAATAGGTTAACTCTGTCATTCAGGCAAACCGTAAGTGGGGACCTGTTACAAATAGAATTGAAACTGACAAACTCAGCTGACACTGCGGTCAGATGAACAGAATGTCAGGACCTCAATGCCCCAAACCACCAAAAGAGTCACATGTACAGAACACACTCTTCTGGTTAACATGTCATGTCATTGGGCCTCAATCACTATGATCTGTTGCTAAACTATTTGTTTTTTATTTCCAACAACAGCCATAGTGTATGAATAAGGGGAAACACATTCTTACAATAAATAATTGGATAAATCTCTAAAAGTCTTGAAACCTAAATTTACTTGCACAACAGTGTTTCTTTCTAAACTTAAGTTTAAATAAATGTTTGCATTTCTCATGAATAAGTAAGTGAAATTATACAAATTAATTTGAGAGTAAAAAAAAAAAGTGAATTAAAATCATTTTTCTATTGCAGTAGGTACAAGCGGCAGTGTTGAATTGCCTCTCTACGTTGCAGATGAAGTGAAATGCTGACATCTAGTGATCACACCTGAAAACTATTGTAAAGTGTGGACAATATCTGATAATGTAATAAGAAAAAATATGTAAGAACCGCTATTGCCATTGCAGGTTTCAGTGAAAGCCTTAATACAGAATTTCATGTTAAAAAGTCTTACTTCAAAAAGCGTTTCAAAAGAAAACAATATTACAACTTGGGAGTTCAAACAACAATTTTCAGGTCAACTCCAATTTGATATTGTGGCTTTATGATATGAAGTTATACCCTGTGAAATATTGTTATATACTATCTTGTTTGTGCTTTACAAATAAAAGCAGCTAAATTCATATAAATTAAAGGGATGACAGAAGATGAAAGAAGTCTCATAGATGCACAAACAATAGGACAGACAGACTCTCACTTCTGTGTAGGTCAACTTGTCTATTTAATATATAAAATACAATAAAACATACGCAAAAGGGGAGGGTCATAAAGGACAATGGATACTTTGGTACAATAACAAACACTCTTTTGTAAAAGCAGTATAGAATTTGTAATAACATATCAGTGCATACTTTGTTTATGAAAATATACACAAATTGTATATCATTCTCCGAAAACAACAGAATCTTTATTTTTTTTTGTGTTTATTTTTTATTTTTTACAACAAAACTCAAAGCAGACTAGCCAAACACAATATATTAGCTATAATTTTTCTTTTAAATTTTTTTTTCTTCAATTTCTATTCTAGTTTTGTGAGTTTTATACTCTTATTGAAATTACATTTCAGTTTATTTATAATATGACTCATTCTTTGCTTGTCTGACGCCCATGCATTGTGTCTGATCAGAATAAATTAAATGTGTGGATGTCCCACCTTAACTAAGTGTAGATACTATTGTACAATTGACTAAAAATTGCAGCATTGAACTGGTCATTCTATCGAACCTGTTTTATCGCTTCCCTCGATTAGCAAGAAGTACTAATATTACTACAACTGTTTTGTTTTACTTAATAAACCGTGCAATATTAGTAACACCCCTTTGAAGAAAACAATGAAAAACCAACAAAACAAAAATTTTAACGCAAAATATATTTATATAGTATTCATATATAATAAAATAAAATCAAATTAAAAATAAAATAAGCCTAACCTACACAAAAACCTCAGAAAATAAAGATCATCTCTCTAAATGTATCATTATTATTACCATCTGTGATGAAAACCATAATGGTAATGATAATCATCATAACAATAAGAATATAAACAGACAATAAAACGGTCACTAGCACAAATTAACAAGAGAAAAAGTATGTGAGAATCTCTAGACATCATTAAAAGGGAATATGAGGGCCAAAGTGAACTATTCACTGGACGATTGTCTTTTCTTTGATTACTCCTAATGTTATCAAGAGGTCCTTGTGAGAGCTTTTCGAACGTCGTCTTACATTTAAATCAACCTCGCACTGGCCTGACACACCAGTTACTGTAGATAATCCACTGACTCAGGCGCATTGCTTTACAGTGCACAGCCTTGAGAATAAGGCTGTTCCCTAAAACGTACATAGAAATCAATGCATTTGTTCAAAGCTCAGGACACAACAGTCTTTAGTCAACAGGTGCTCTGCAGAGGCCTCACTCTGCTATGATGGACTTCTAGAATACTTCCGCCCAGTAGCTCTAGAACCTAAACCAAGGGATGTGAATACGAATTCTGGATTATTATGCAGTTCTGTGATGTGTAGATTCCAGATCTGAACTGAACGAAATGTTCGAGTACAACCACAACATACGGACGCTCTCACTTCAACTCTTACTCTCTCACTGCCTTCCATATGGTACTGCATCCATTGTGTGTGTGTGTGTGTGTGTGCGTGTTTGTGTATATGTGTGGAATCTGGATTAACATCGATAGGTCACCTGTTGAGGTGAAATTAAATGGCTTCTGTCTTCCTCTGTGAGCAAGGGAGTGGAAAGAGTGAGAGAAAGTGAGAAAGATACTGGAGGATTGAAGGAGAGGAGGCCACGTGAGGTAGAGAATCCAATGACAGAAAGGTTTGTCTAATTACAGTACCATTATGCAATTCTAAAATGCTTAAATGTCATAAATTTGGGGGGATAATAAGGGGAATACAATACATTTGAAATAATTTTGAACCCCATTCCCTTCTGCGCTAAGACTAACCACTAGGCTGAAATTTTCAGAATCGTCACAGAAACATCCTTCATTTTTGTCACTTAGAGAATACACTAATGCACAGAAAACAATTTGTGTAAATAATTGTCACATTTGCAACACGTGTAAAGCCTAATCTAAATTTCAGTACAACGTTCTTTTTTCACCATCTTTTCTTTCTTTTCTACAAAATGTGACATTTTTCTTTTATTACTGTTTACTGTTCAACATGTGAAGTGCAATATAAGCCATGATCTCACAAAACATGAAACATCCTTCCCTGAATGCTATTAAACATCTTGGACACAGGAAGGCTGTGTTCCACAGCAAGCTTTTAGCAAATCTCTCTAAAAAATCCTTATTGGGGTTAGAAGGGTACAAGTGAACTGGACTGATCGAGTGAATGAACCCGTAAGGATGGAGCACTCCTGAAATTCCTCTCGAGAAAGATTGTGTGTGGGTTTCAAGGTGTGTGAGTGGACAAGGGGGAAAGATTTAAAGTGCGCGTAATCAAAACAAAAATTACAGAAAAGAGTCACGCTCAAAAGAGTCAAATCCTCCTTCATCTGCCTCTCCACCTTGCTGACTTAAACACGGTACAGTTTATTTACAGGCAGAGATTGACGAGACGGTTCCACTGAGATTATAGGACTGCTTCAGAAAGACCCAGCAGAATATATGTGAACATACACCGCTATGTACAATCTCAACGCCTCTACTCTCTTCTCGCACGCATGCACGCACACACACGCACGCACGCACGCACACACACACACACACACACACACACACCTACAACAGCTCCACAGCCAAACTCAAAGCTCTTTCCCAGCCACTCAGCTGTGGCTCTAGAACGCTCCAGGTTCTACAATTCTAAAAACATTCCTTGTGACAACTCTAAGTTTCAAATTCTGTTCTAAAGTCCTTCCTTTCTACCGGACTGTGTCTGACACCAACCTTTTGTTAAACAAGAACCTTTAATGAAATGAGAGAAACGTTGTATATACATGATCTCAACGTTTAAAAACACATCAACCTGAGTTCACAACAACTCAGGCTTTTTCTATTTTTTTGTCCTTATACTGGAACCTTAAAACAATAATTAAGCATTCTTGTCCCGTAAATGAAAAGAAATAACCTGATTTATGCAGCCAGGCAAACAAATAATAAATACAGCATATTGTACTGACGACGGCTTTCGTAAACCAACAGTATTGAAAGATAATGCAGCCACACACACACTCAATAACACAATGCAGGCTGATACAAACACATCTGTGTGTTTCCTGAAGGACTGGATATCATTAGTACAGATAGCGCTACATTTCCATCAATGACACCACATTTACGGTCCACGCATATGCACCAGTGTGCAGAAAATTGAGAATGCGGAGCGGCATTCACGCTTCAAACATAGCTCCGCTGATAGACACACACACACGCGCGCAAGTATGTTAGCGAGGGGACTGGTGTGAAATACAATATAAAGATGGAACTTAAACAATGAGAAGAAAATTATCGTTTTTTGGCTGAGTCGCATTTAGCTATTGAACAAATGAGCCCCTTCGTCTCACAGCGCACACAAACACACATTATGCTTAGTTTTTGCACAGTCAGAAATATATAAAGATAAAGATCCTAATTTAAAGTCATTACAAAAGTAACAGGGAGACTCTAAAAGGCAGCTGCTCAAGCAGAGAAATCAGAAACAAAGCATAAAGAAGAGGAAGAGGGAGAGTCAATCAAGAAGATAAATGGCAAATGCAATCACTCATACAAAAGCAATGTTAAAGAAAAAACAGAGACTGAAAGGCTTGTCTGCACAACATAACAAACAGTTGTTATTTTGTTTTAACAGAGCAATGCTCAAGAACTGTGATCACAGAGGAAACCATTGTATGTTGAGTGAGGCGGGTGTACAGTAAGGCCAGTAAAAGTTGATCTGAAATCCCAGTCGGCCTCTCTGCTCCACAATTCTGGACTAAGCAGGAGTTAGAAGATCCGCAACCGAACACCCTCCTGCCTGGTTTTTCTCTTCAGTCTCATGTACATAAACACGTTAACACCTGAATTGGCAACTGTATGTGAGGATCTATTGTGTGTGTGTGTGTGTGTGAGCATATATGCATATTTTATATAAATACAAACACCTGTAAATACAAGTGTGTCTGAGAGTGAGACAGTAAGATAGACAAGAAGAGAGAGAGACAGAGAGAAGGACAGGCGCATGCATGTGTCTAAGTGCGGACTGAGATTTTCTGCTGAAAGCAGGTGCCACTAGGGGTGTGTTTGTGTTTTGGTGTGTGTGTGTATGTGTGCGTGAGAGAGAGAAGTAGCTCTCTCGGTCTCCGTCAGTGTTTATGTGACCCAGGTGTCCAGTCTCATGCGTTTGACATTGGCGGACTCCTGCTGCTCAGATTGGGCCTGCTGATCTCCAGAAGCTCGGAGGAGACCCAAGTTGAAGTCAGGAGGGCGTGGTTGCCCGCCGTCGTCCCGATCACTTCCATCGTAAGAGCTGCCGTTACTGCTGATGCTGTCAACTGGAGAGCGGCCAGTGGGCTCCAAACGCAGCGCTCCTGGATACTGGCTCACAGTAAGGCCACCTACTGCACCAGCCGTGGAACAGGGTGTACTGCGATCCTGGTTGGGAGACACCGGCTCAGATTTGATGCAGATTTTAGGGTTAGTGTTAACCGTCAGAGTGGCTCCATGAGGAATTGTTCCCACTGGCCTAAAGCAGAGAGAGAGAGAGAGAGAGAGAGAGAGAGAGAGAGAGAGACAATTAACACCATATACTACATCACTATTAATGAGATGGCACCTGATTTGTTATAAAAATATTAAATTAAAAACAATACAAACACAAGAAAATGAAAAATGCTACCCACTGCTTTACTGTTTTTTTCACATCATTTATAAAGCCACATATCAGAATAGACATAAATAATTAAATAGCACAACAAACCAGCTATAAATTCAAAGACAGACAATAAAAGTTATCAATATCACGTCACTCTTGTTCTGTTAGCCATGCAGTCACAACCTGGCCAGTCTCCTGTCACACAACACAACATGCCACACACCCTCAGCTGCAATGTGTGTGTGTGTGTTTGCGTTTAGACAAAATAAATATTTCTGTATTCAGAAATACTGTACTCATATGGGGTGAATAATGCTCATATGCTGGGATTAGTCAAGACTATTCCAGTGATTTTTTAGAAAGAGAGGTAAAGGTACATGAAAGGAAAAAAGACAGGAAAATGTAACAGTAACAGGAAATACAGGGAGTGAAAGACAGGAAATTCAAAAAGAAAGGAAAAAAGAGAGACAGCAAAAGGAAAAGAAAGTTAAGACACAGAAAAATGAAACAGTTCAAACAGGAAAGAGGGAAAACAAACTGACAGGAAAAGGGAAGAGACAGAAAAAGAAAAGAGACAGAAAAAGAAAACATGAGTAAAACAGGGGAGAGACAGGGAAAGGTAAGGAAAAAGAGAGAGACAAGAAAAGTAAATTAAAGGAAAAGGAAAGTGAAAATAGAGGGAAAGAGGGAGAAGGGGAAATGAAGAATAAAAAAATAAAGGCAATGAAAGAAAAAAGGGGGAAAATAAATCAAAGGAAAGGGAATGAAAATAAAAGCCAAAAAAAAAAAGGACATAAAAGGAAAAGGAATGGAAAGGAAGGGAACGGGAAAGAAAGGAAAGGAATGTGAAGGAGAGGAAAGAACAGGAATGGGAAGGAACAGGAAGGAAAGGAACTGGAAAGGAATGGTAGTAGGACAGTGAGAGAAATAGTAGTTATTAAAACATGGAGAGTTTGGTCTTTTTCACTTGTACAGGTTGATTGATGGTGGTGCATGTGCTGTTTCAGTACGTTCTAATGCAAAACAAAAAAGAAAGGCCAACTCAGCAAATCACTGACAAAGACAAAGCCCAGCTTCTTACAGCCAACAGCCAGAGAGAGCTAGGGAGAAAAAAGAGAGAGATAAAGACAGAGAAAGAGAAGGAACGAGCAGGAGAGTTAGCGCCATTAGCGCATATATACAAAAGGCTGCAAGACATGAGACAAACAGAGAGAGAGAGAGAGAGAGAGAAAGAGAGAGAGAGAGGAAAAGCCAGATACAGTACCAGCTGATCCCTTCCTCCCTGCCCAAGAGAAAGCTGCCCTGAGAGGTCACACTGCAGAAAGAGAGACAGGCGAAACCCACTCTAGTATCTACAGTATTCAACGTCATATCACAAACAAATGCACATACAGTAAATGACAGCATCAACTCATCTAGTGCAGTTCAACTAAGAGAGATGGAAAAATGACTAAGGACAGTTAACATGGGCTGTTCAGCAGAGGTAAGCAGGAGGGGCTGTTTTGAAGCATTAGTGAGAATAGAATCTTCAGTACAGAAACTCCACTAAAGATACAAAAAACATCTTGACACCTAAACCACACTTAAAAAAATGCATTGTTTAACAAATATCAAACCAAGTGGCATTAATTTTACAGAAAAATAGCACACCTTCCAAGCAAAACATTTCACAAAGGTTTGTTAGGGTTCAAATAATAAAACCAAAATAGATATATTGCCCAGAATTAAGAAAAACTGTCTGGACACATTATTGGTTGTCTAATGATAGTAGAACTTGTCCACAGTTAAAGGAATATTTCACCCAAAAATGTGAATTCTGTCATCATTTTCTCAACCTCATGTTGTTCCAAACCCATATGACTTTCTGTCTCCAGTAAACACTTAAGTTGAATTTCTGATGAATATCCAGCACACTCTTTTCCATAAAAGTTAAATTAATGAGAACTTGGCCTGTCAAAGCACCATAAAATGTATCATAAAAGTAATTCAAACAATAAAAAAAATGCATTTCGTATTCCACAGAAAACATTTTAGAGAGTTTTAACGTGATGATAATGACAGCATATTGATTTTTGTGTGAGCTTTTCCTTTAATGTGATGATTTAAATCTGTGGTTACTCTCTTAAGGCACCTGTGTGACCTTGAAATAAAAATACTTCACACCACTCAAAAAGCACATTGAGAACTGTTGGATAAAGGTAACTTTATAAAAGAAAAATTAAGTTAATTCTAGACATTCAGACATTGTTTTAGTGTGACTTAAGTGTCCAAATTCATCCAAATATTTTGGGGCTACCATACAGTATATGCACTAATCTGTGTACCCTTTAGAGAGAATGCTTACTAAAATAAATATCCCACTCGCATGCATAGCAGAAAGAGTGAATCTTCACACTGTCTACAGCACCCAGACCAGTCAAAAAAGGACTGCACTCCAAAAGGGGAAATTATTTGATGACATGAGAACATAAGACAGGGTGGCGGAGCAGCGGGAGCTCTCACTGCTCCATTAGCATTTATATTAGAACAGGGAGTCAGGGCCACAGTGGGACGTAATGACAGGTTCCTCAGGCATAACGAGATAAATTCATTTCACTGTATATTTGTAGAGAACACAGCAGCTGGTTCCAAGGGAGAGGGAAGTTCTAATAAAGTATATGTGATATGAGGTTACTGCATTACAGACCAATCAAATCAGCTCAGTGACATGAAACCTGAAAATACTGTCTTGGTCCTGCTACACCTAATATATATATTTACCTTCATATTTTTTTGTTTAAACAAAGAAAAGTTTTAAAAACGGGGTGATATTAAAACTACGCTTCTGCCCCCTTGAGGTCTATGAGAGAAATTACAGTTTTATTGATAGAGACAGCAAGGTTGAGTTATAGGGAAAGTAGTTTAGGTATATAAAACTGTTATGTATTAGCTAGGGAGAGAAAAGCTATACTGTCCAAGACAATTTCATCAGTAAATTTGATGAGAATAAAATAATTTATGTTCTTCATAACCCCCCGCGACCCTGTACACAGGATAAGCGGTTGACGATGGATGGATGATGGATGGTCTTCATAACCAACTTTTATACCAAAGTGACTTACAATAAAGTCCAAATTTAACATTGATGATATATAACAGGACAAGCATCTAAAAATAAACACATGCTATGCTACAAATGCCCGGAAAAAACAAACTGCTAAAAAATACCAATTTCTAATACGTGGAACTTCTAACCATATCAATACTAAATTATTACACTGGGTATCACGAACATACAGTGGTCCCAAATAGAATTAGTGTACTTAACTTTTAAATATATCATTTAAATTTATCATTTTTTGTAAATGTATCAGTTCCCCTCAAGTTCACACTGGTGAACTACCAGAGTAACCACAGATGTAGTTCATCACATTAAAGGGATAGATCAACCAAACATTTTAATTCTCTCCTCATTTACTCACACTGACGCCATCCGAGATATGTAGAACTTTCTTTCTTCTGCCGAACACAAACAAAGTTATTTAGAAAAATATCTCAGCTCTGTGTGTCCATACAATGCACGTGAATGGTGACCACAACTTGAAGCACATAAAGGCAGCATAAAAGTAATCCATATGACTCCAGGTTTATTCGTGTTTTCTGAAGTGATCCAATCAGTTTTGGGTGAAAACAGACCAAAATATAACTTTTTTCCTATAAAACTTGACAACAGAATTCTCCTTGGTGATTATGATTTTAAATTCTTTCACATTTCCATACAGCACTAGGAAGCTTAATTGAGCTTAAAATCATGGCCGTGCCAGACTGCCATGGCAAGATATACAGAAATAAATTTTGGTCTGTTCTCACCCAATATATAGTAGATCGCTTCAGAAATCATGGATTAAACCACTGGAGTTTTATGGATTACTTTTATGCTGCCTTAATGTGCTTTGTGGAGCTTAAAATGTTTAGTCACCATTCACTTGCAATGTATGGAACTACAGAGCTGAGATCCTCTTTTAAAAATCTTTGTTTGTGTTCTACAGAAGAAAGTAAGTCATCCATATCAGGGATTTTTGAACAGTAAATCTTTGTATTATACTGTATAATGAAAAACCTCCTTTTTGTGAAACTTTTTGCTTCAAAAGTGTGATTTTGCTATCCGTCTAGTCACTTTGTTTGCTTGTGTTCAAATACTTTTGGGGGCCACTGTATAATAAAAATAAATTAGGCTTGAAAGTGTCAGAAAACATAATATAGTGACTTTTAGGCCACTGCTGTGAAAAACAGCCTGGTAACTTGTAATGCTAGAGGAGGTACTGATCAGGCTGGGCTGGTGTGATGAACACGTGGCCAAGCAGCATGTTACAAACGGATGGACGAATGAACCCCAGAGAGTCCTGACCCACTTGGGAGGACATGATGGAGATGTCTGTCCTACTTTCAAATTCCAATCTCCGATCTTAGTTATCATGGCACTAATGTGCTATATTAATTAGAAAACATAAAAGCTCCCCTAAATCTGTTTGTGTTGAACACAGGACACTGTACAATACACACTGAACACTTAAAATATAAAAAGATAAATCACGCACTGATTGCTAAATTTGGATTGAACAAAAAGGGAATCTGTTGATGAGATGGTCATCTAAGAGACGAAAGCGCACACACTTCCGTGCAAAGATTCTTTAGCACAGTTCGAGGTGATAACCATGATAACTAGGCCATGGCAGGTGACAGACAGGACAGCAGCGCATAGGCTGACACAGAGCACCCACAGAATATGACTGGCTAACATACTGTAGCTCTTTTCCAAAACCTAGTTAGCAGCCTCACTGCTTACTACCTACATATGCTGCATCCTAAGCATCATGGCAACTTATTAGTGAACAATTTGGAACACTCTACATAGGCAGCCACTCATAAATGGAACAAAGGGATTATTCACCCCAAAAAGAAACTTCTGTCATTATTTACGCACCCTCATGTCATCCCAAAACTTATGACATTCTTAATTCTGTGGAACACAAAAGAAGTGATGCAGAATGCTAGCCACGGAGCAAAGAATGTCATAAGGGTTTGGAACAACATGAGGGTGGGTAAATGATCAAAGAAATTTTATTTCGGAGTGATTTTTGTTATTAAAATGTTGCCTTCCTAGGCATTTTACTTGGTTTTGGAACAGAGCAACAGAGCCCACAGACTGTGATTGGCTGACACAGAGCGCCCATAGGGCCCCATTCACCTGAGATTAGCAGCCAGACCAGAGATGCAGTGAGTCATCTCTCCATTCTGTCTGTCTGAGCCCCACATGCTGTAAACAAATTAGAAAGAGCACAAATACACACACATACACAGCAGGTTAGACCTGCTCCACATATCATCTAATTTGTACTAAGAATTAAAAGAAGACCCCCCAATGCAAATGAGAGCATAGCACAGTGCTAACCCTGCTTTTGGCAGGTATTACATCCAGTCTAGAACACCTCAATGCCCCCATCCCCGTGGGAAGCAGATGGGAGGAGGGGGAAAAGGCAGAGAGAGAAAGACGAGAGAGGAAAACGTGTGTGCGTGGCAGAGAGTGCATTATATAGGTCAATCTCTGAGGGAGAATACGCAGGCGCTAGGTTTTGCGCAACACAACCTGATCGTTAGCCTCTGTTGTTATAATATCTTTTCGAAATCTTTGTTTAAAATTTTTCAAAATCTTAACACCTACATCCATGTTAATATGAATTTGAATCCCAAATTTTCCATATGATTTCGGACTTTTGAATCCCACTGTACTGTATATGTCATGCTAATAATGTAGTGTAGCATAGAGCTGCCCTTGATTTAAGCCTGGGGCTATTGAACATATTAAAGTGATGTATGAAGAAAAGAAGTAGTGTTGGCATTTAGCTGCTCTGCCCTGAACATCAAATTAAAAGCCTGGCCATTAAAATCTCTACATTCAGGACATCTAGATGCCTCTTGGAGCCAGAGAGCTGTAGCAAAGATCTTAATGCAGAGACACACAAAGCGCAATGAGATTATAAGGGTGTTGCAAAAAGGTTATGTCTAGTGAGTGTAAAATCGCAGATTAAAATAATATTATTCGTTAAGCATTTAATATCCTGGGGCCTTAGATTCATAGCGGCTGCAGCTCCCCAGGAATCAAAATTGGAATTTTATGGCTTTAAGTCCATGTCTATTACCATCTTTGAACTACAGAAAGTACAGCCTTTCTTTTCCTGGGGTCTTCAAAACCTAGTGAACTTCCTAGATAGCATTTTATGGACGCAGACATGCCTATGATGCCAATAAATGCTGTCTAGGAAGGTACCTAACAGTGACTGTACTACTTTTGGAAGTGCTTGCATACACCTTTTTCCTGAACGCTTAAATGTTCTATAGTTTATAATGACGTCTGTGTTACGGCTGAAAAGCCTTACTGTGTGACACTGAAAAATGTATGTACAATAAATGTCTACATGTTGTGTCAGGCTGGTCCCAGCTTCCTCCTTTGCCATCCTTGAAATCTTTACAGTCTGTTTCCAATTTCCGGTCTCCAGTGTTTGCACTCACATGGAAAATGTGATGTTTAATGTATTACATTTGTAAACATAAAAAAAAAACATGTGGCTCCATAGTGCCGATACTTAAAGAGTTGTGCTTTTTAACAGTCCCTCAACTGAGTGGGTGTATGGCGTGAAAGTCCAAGGTTGGTCATGTTGTTATCTTTAAAGGGATAGATCACCCAAAGATTTTAATTCTCTTAACATTTACTTGCCCTCAAGCCTTCCCAGATGTGTATTTTTTTTTCTTCTGTAGAATACAAAAGAAGATTTTTAGAAAAATATTACAGCTATGTAGGTCCATACAATAAAAGTGAATGGCGATCAGACCTTTGTAGCTCCAAAATTCACATAAAGGAAACATAAAAGTAATCCATATGTCTCTAGTGTTTAAATCCATATCTTCAGAAGCAATATAAAAGGTGTGGGTGAGAAACAGAACAATATTTAAGTCCTTTTTTACTAAATATCCACTTTAACTTTCAATTTGAGTTGTGAAAGAGAAACTAATCGAGAACATGTGACTTTCAGATGTAAAAGTGAAAGTGGAGATTTAAAGTAAACAAAAATGCCTTATATTTTGATCTGTTTCTTTCCCACACCTATTATATCGCTTCTGAAGACATGGATTTAACCCTTTGGAGTCTTACGGTTTACTTCTATGTTTCCTTCATGTAATTTTTGGTCTGATCACCATTCACTTGATTGTATGAACCTACAGAGCGGAGATATTCTTCTAAAAATCTTAGTTTATGTTCTCCTGAAAAAAGAAAGTCATACACATCTGGGATGGCATGAGGGTGAGAAAATGATGAGAGAATTTTTTTTTTTGGGTGAACTATTCATTTAACTACTTTAACTTGTTAAGCTAAGCCTGAAATACATTTTTACTCCAACTAACACTTAAATGTTTTTTTCCATCTGGATCACTCATTTTGTTAATTTTTACATTGCTTTTTGAGAAACAGAAAACAAGCAATTAGTATCATAAGTGGTTGCTCAGGAAACTGTGGATAACTGGATCTTCTAGAATCTAAAGTTTAGTTACATTTAGTTCATCCAGAGTACAACATGATTTTAAATCAGATTTTCAAGGGGCTTCTATCATTGAAACAGAGATCTCTACAGTTTAGACAGAAACAGGAAGTAGATGTGGTGCTTGTGGGCTCACACTTTGGACATGTGGTTAGAGAAGAACCAGGTGCAGGAGCGAGTATGTGTGAGAGCAGGAGAGAGTTTGTAAAAAGCATAAAACGTACACAAGATTACTGAGGGAGGCCAGAGTTAGCTGCTGTGGTTGTTGCTGTTGCTGGGATATGGATGACTGCTGCTGTTGTTGCTGGGATACTGATGGCTGCTGTTGCCAAGTGGTCATGTTGCTTGGCAACAGTGCACCCGATGGCGTAAAGGCTTGGAGGGCTGTGAGATCTGCACTTGTTAGCTGGTACTCTGCATGAAAACAAAGAAGAATGTTTCATGCATACTCACTGAATTTTAAGAATTCCAAAACCATGTTTTTCTATTCAAGGCCTCTGATTCTTATAGTTATGTAAATACATCCATATTCATGTATTTTTTCCTTTCATATTCAAAATAAATGACAAAAAAGAAAGGGGAGGACTGGGGAATAATGACTACAGCTTAACGAGACATGAATTAGTTTAAGAGAGATTGAAAAAAAAAGAGCGGAGGAGGAAATAAATAAATGGACAATGACCTTCATTTAATTCAAAATGCACCGGTACCACTTTCTCTTCCGATCCGATTCTGATACATGGAATCTCAGTATCAGCCGATGCAGTTTGTTTCAAAATCAGATTAGAATATCCATACTTATTGGGGGTACTCTATTATATGCAAAGAAATGCAAACTTTTAACTACACATTATTTCAATATAAATGTGTAGTCTATTAAAAAAAACTTTATTGTTAACTACTCTACAAATAATGTAGCAGCAAAATTAAAATTCAAGTAAAAATGTCTTCAGTAAAAAAGAAGTCAGTTTTCTAAGCAATTTTTTTATATATCACTTGTATCTGGCCTTTAAAGGATTCAGATCTCTTTTTTGCTCACTTTAATTGTAAAATATCAGTCCACTTTTCATTCACACAGTTTTTGGCACCCAGTCCACTTAAATATTGTTATAATTTGTAAACAAGTAATAATAATAAATTATTACTATTATTTTGATTATTATTATTGAATTTTAGAATTGTACATTACTATAGCAATATATTTCAGTTGTGCACTTTTAACTTTAAAACAATTTGGCTTTTATTTTGAAGATCAGAACACTCCAGGAAGTCTTGTAAGTGTCTATTTTTGGGCTAATTTCTTATTCAAAATCTGGCAAAATGCTCCTTCGATGCTGTTCTCAATGCATGTTATATGTGACCAGTGTTGATCTGAGAGCTGAAAATAGCCACGAGCATATCATCAACCTGCATGCCTTTGTATGCGTGTCAACAAGCAAAGGGCTGGATATGGTTCAAAAAATTTCGATATCAATACCGATACCAATACCTTGACTTAGATACTGGTTCCTTAACGATACTTTTTTCGATACCAATTTTATGAAATCCGTTTTAACAAGATTACAAACATTACCTCAAAAAAACTTTGGTTTTATTTTTGCAGTTTGTTGACTTTTTTACAGACTCAAAGACTCATCTCCTGAGCCTTCTGGTCTCCTCATGCCAGGGTCGGTAGGGGCAGAGGCTATAACATTTATGTGAAGAGGAAAAAACAAAACAAGAAAGCTAAACTGTTAATTCAGCCAACCCTAAGGATAATTACGGTTTAACAAGACAACTAGTTTAATATACATTAAACTTGATCAGTTACTGTCAACCTTAAAGCATTTTTAGCATCGATTTAGCTTGCTATCTATAGCCATACATCCAAACAATATCTAACGTTACGTAAGTCCCAGTTTATAGGACTATGTCACAACGCACAGAAACGTTAATTTAACAAGTACACAAGCATGTACCACTACAAGTTAGCCGATTTTGCTTGTTGGTTTGTTTGCTAAACGTTAACCTAACCTGTTGGAGTCCCAGTCATAGCGCCGCTGCATTCATCAGTAGTTTTGGAGGAGGACTCGTGGTGGTGGGCATGTTGAAGCTCTGTGGCAGGAGGACGCTGAGAGGATGACTGCACCGGCTCGGTCTTCTTGCAGTTGAAGAAGGAGCAACTTTCTGCTCTAAAGTTTATTCTGTGCACTGTCAAGTGCTTCATCAGATTTGTCGTGTTGCCGGTCTTGGCAGCTATTATCTTGTCGCAAATATTGCATCGCGCTCTGTTGGCATCGAGCCTGGTGAAATGTAGCCACATTTTTAATCTTTTCCACATCTTTTACATCTATGGGGGTTGAGACGCATACACACTACGTACAGCCTCACGTGTGAGCAGTGTCTCTTGGCGTAACCGGCGTAAACTAGTGTTTTTCCTTGATGCCTAAACACAGCCAATCACTGGCACGTTTAGATTTGGGCTCATCTAGCATGCAACATGCTTATCACTGACGTTGACGAGATTAACCCCTTAGGTATCGAAATTTGGTACAGAAAGACAAGACATTTTTCAATACTCAATTGTTAAGAGGCAATTGAGACAGTGCCTAAAATGCCTAAACTCGATACCCAGCCCTAGTCAACAGAGACATACCATTCATAAAAGTGCAGTTGATGCTGATCAATATTATACAGTATATATATATATATATATATATATATATATATATATATATACACATATATATAAACACACAGCGTTTTGTGATTCACAAAGCTTTCAGATGTCTTCAAGTGGCTTTGAATAAATCCAAATTTAGCAATCAGTGCGTGATTTCTCTTTTTATATTTTAAGTGTTCAATGTGTATTGTACAGTGTCCTGTGTTCAACACAAACAGATTTAGGGGAGCTTTTTATGTTTTCTAATTAATATAGCACATTAGTGCCATGATAACTAAGATCGGAGATTGGAATTTGAAAGTAGGACAGACATCTCCATCATGTCCTCCCAAGTGGGTTAATAGTTCTTTTAAGTCATTTTTTGAGCTTGACAGAGACGACCATGACTAACACAGTATCGCATATGGATTGGGCTCATCGGATTGATACCCAGTCCATCTAAAAATGTCAGTATTGGAGTCGATACCGATCCAGATATCAGATAGATATCAGATACTATTCAAAAGCTATAACTGTAAGTTAGGTTTTTTATATCTTTATAAAATTACATCTGATGTGTGCTAGTTTTTAAAATGATGAATGCCTCTGCTTCTGACTATAACGTCACTCTCACCTGTGTTGAAGGAGGTTGGCATGGAGAATGGAGTCAGGAGGCTCGGCGTTGCCACGGATACCACTGGTGTGGTAAGAGGCTGGCTCACTTGAGAGGTGCCTAACCGTTGAGCATTCTGGAAAGTCAGCAAGAGAGAGAGAGAGAGAGAGAGAGAGAGAGAGAGAGAGAGAGAGAGAGAGAGAGATAAAGATGAGATAATTAAGAAGCACATGAGTTGATTGTCCCGACAAGAGAACTTGACATCTCTGGAATGTTTGAACATTGAGTCACAACAAAATCTTCAAATTCTAGACGCTCATGAAGATGAAACATTTTTGATCCAATGCCTCAAGAGTATAGCTCAATCGCATAAATCAAAATCAACAATTATAAACTCTAAAATCAAAATAAACAAACAACACATCCCCAGCTTACTACTTTATACAAATACCCTTATTCTCTCTCTATAACCTCTTAACTAAGTGGAAAAAATTAAATGTTATAAAACTCTTAATCATGCTTCACATATTAACACTTCACATCAAAACACACAGTAACAAAATTGGTAGTGTTTTTGCAGGGCAAACCAGTGTAAAACATTTGCATTCAAACCTCCTGAATGTTTGAAGAGTCCTTCGTCTCTTCGATGGGATAGAGATGTTTTTTAAAAGGTGAAGTGCGTCATTTCTGTGCCTATTGTGTAACCAAATGAAACTGAAAAAATAATGACGGTTTCAAACAGGTTTCCCAAGCACCGCACTGTCTTTCATTGATTGACCAACAGAAAGTTCCCGCCCCAAACTCACGCCTATTGTTATAGTTCACCCAAAAATGAAAATTCCCACCCTCATTCCATCCTATATGTGCATGACTTTCTTTCTTCTACAGAACACAAATGAAGATAACCCATAAGACTCCAGTGGTTAAATCCATGTCTTCAGAATCGATATGATAGGTGTGGGTGAGAAACCAATCAATATTTAAGTCCTTTTTACTATCAATCTCCACCTCTGACCAGCCCCAACCAGTAGGTGGCGATATACACAAAGAATGTGAAAGTTGACATTTAAAGTAAACAAAGTATAACTTTACCACACCTATCTTATCTCAAAGACATAGATTTAATCACTGGAGTCGTATGGATTATTTTATGATGCCTTTATGTACTTTTGGAGTTTTGGTCACCATTCACCATTGTATGGACCTACAGAGCTGAGATATTTTTCTAAAAATGTTCTGCAGAAGAAGAAAAGTCATACGTATCTGGGATGACATGAGGGTGAGTAAATAATGAGAGAATTTATTTTTTTGGGAGAACTATTCCTTTAAGCCAATTTTGCTATGTCAGGTTCGTCATTTAGCTCAAACAGCAATGTTTTGATAGTGCCACAAAGCCACAGTGTTACACTTTTAAGGATAATTAACCTATAAATGGCTTACTTTTAGTTGTCTCTGCATCAAGCTGAGATAGGAGAAGCATTTAAATATTGAAAAAATGACACACTTTAAACCTTTAATGTCACTGCTTCAGTAAGCTGACTGATTGATTATTCAGCAGTAATTTGACATTGGTTTGCACTGCGCATGCACACATACAGGTCCAGATGCTGAGATGGGTGAAACATCGCCCCCCAAACCTATATGCACATTCACTACACTTAATGAGTCATTGGACAGCAATCATTAGAGAAAAGGATAGAAGTGAGACAGATAAACGGATCTCTGGAGTGAGGGCTTCTGCTCTGCGTATTTGATCCTGTGGGTCTGACTCATAGGAGATCAACCCACGCAAATGTGCATTTTGCCTTAAAAGTGTGTGTGTTTGTGTTTTTGTTGCCTTGAGTGTATGCATTCATTTACTGCACACAATAATCAGGCAGTCAGCCTGCAACGCCTCTGAATACACAGTACGCCTTTAACTCCAATTCACTGACCACCAATTATTTCCTATATCAAAACCACAGTGTTCTTTACATTGTGTTTAATACAATAAATAATTATTTATATTTTTAACCACAATCAATATAGTTTGGTCAGTTAAATTGTAGTGCGTATACAAAGGCATCTGTGTTCTTGTTGTCGCACAGATTGGAGATGTTGAGGCTCTGCTGTGTTGCGATGTGTAAAGAAAAATCAAGCAAAAAATGCGCTTCCAGCAAAAAACATTGTGACATGTTCACAGCACAGCATCCATTAAACATTCACCAAATGTTGTGAAATTGTTTACAGCACAATAGTCAAAGGAACTGAGCTGTATTCACCTCACTCACCAACTCCAGCTCCTCATCTGTCTGCAAGGCCAGAAATAAATAGGAACAAAAATTACAATTCTAATGCACACACATTTGTTTTTCTATCGTGGTGGGGACCTTTCATTAAGTTTAATACATTGACGTAGCCACCTTTGTGCCAGGGTGTATAAATGCCATCCAATATGTCAGCTTGCACACCCAAATTAATTAACTTTTTGATGCTTAATATTATTTTGTATTGAAAAGCATTAATATGATGCTGCAACTTCAGTGCATCGACTACGGAATCTAATAATCGATTGCAATGACTATAATAATTCCAACTATGCTACAGAGCCCGTCTCCAATTTCAAGCGTGCAGAGTTCTAATTTCTGCATCATCATTCATAATTAATAGCACCCATATGAGCAAAATTTGTTAATTGTTGTTCTTTGCTTCCCCAATTATTATGTATATTATGGAATATTTGGAGAATACACTTGTAAAGGTATACTAACATGCCTTTACTCCTGTCATGAAGATTATTTGTACATAACGTGTTACAAGCCTATCCCATTAAGCTGTTAATTCTGTGATCCTACTCGATTTTGAAGATGAGACTTACCTGCCTATATAGGTGACAAACCTATTTAAATTATTGGTTCAATAGCTACAGTAAATGTTCCTCTAATGTTATATGGAAATCTATTATGCATGAGATGGTCAACTTACCATTTGATTGTTAGTTTGCATCAAGTCAGACATGATGTTAACTTTGATCTATTTTGGCTTAGTAATTAATGTAACATTAATATTGTTTTTTTGTTTACATTGGCAGTCAACATGAACCAAACCTCCCTGTACTTCCTTAATGCTAATAAATTAAGCTTATTTCTTTTCCAAAATTAAGTTTTCTAATTAGTGAAAGTAAAACCCAGAGTATTTTTGTAAATGTTGTATAGTGAAAACTGATCCTCCATTCACATGCGTCTTCAGAACATTTTGGAAATACATTTTTAACTGTTCCAAAATGACTTTTACACATTTTACGACTAAATATTAAGCCTAATATTTGGATAAATTAACAGGCCTTTCTACTAGACTGATAAAAGTGTCATTCATTTGTTTAGTCAAGTCATTATAATGTAATACAGGGCAAAAAAGAAATTACCTTGGCACACCCAGAGCCTTGTTTCTGGCTACACCACTGGTATTATTATATTATATATATTATAATTATTATTATAGTTTAAATACTGTGCTAATTATATTTTTAATCCTAACCCTACCTATCTCTCACAGAAACAATTAAAACATTTTCGATAAGGAACAATTGAGTATATTAGGCTGTTTTTCTTGTTGGGACCGTTGGTGAAAAGTAGGTGATTTTAGATTTGACTTTGCTATTGTTTTGGTTCAGTTTAAGATCCATTATTTAATAATACCAAACTACCAGAATCCTTCTATTCTTCTTTGTTACATTGTAATAATGGCATTGTTTTTTGTTTTGTTTTGGATTTGGCATGCCCAATTCCCAATGCGCTCTAGTCCTCGTGGTTGCGTAGTGACTCACCTCAATTCGGGTGGCGGAAGACAGATCTCAGTTGCCTCCGCATCTGAGACAGTCAATCCGCACATCTTATTACGTGGTTTGTTGAGCACGTTACCAAGGAGACCTAGCACGTGCGGAGGCTTCACATTATTCTCCGCGGCATCCACACACAACTCACCACGTGCACCACTGAGAGCAAGAACCACATTATAGTGACCATGAAGAGGTTTACCCAACGTGACTACCCACCCTAGCAATCGGGCCAATTGGCTTCTTAGGAAGCCTAACTGGAGTAACTCAGCGTGCTCTGGATTCGAACTTGCGACTCCAGGTGTGGTAGTCAGCGTCTTTTTAAAATATTTTAAAATCATTTCATTTTATAACATCATAAAATCTGAAAGACTGTGGCAAGCTCTCTGTATTTTCACTGGAATGGTTTAAAATATGACCTGAAATGTTGTCAGTATGTTTTAATATGGTAAATCGTTGAGATTAGATGGTGGTTTTCACCTAGTCAGGCTCCTGTAGTGCAATGTGGAAGTGCTCACCAGCTGCATGATGCCTTTGCTGCTCTGGGAGGTGATGACCCGAAGATCTGGCTTACGACTGTTCACCATCTGAGCGCTGGGTGGAGGAGGAGACTTAGCCGGGACTACTTTCCCCATGCTGTTGCCGTTGGAGACTGAGAGGAGTCCTGGTGAGGCCCTGGCACTGACATAACCGTTAGCTACAGAAAGAGAAAGAAAAAGGAGGAAAAGGCAAAGAGATGTCAACATAGAGCTGGTATTTATTTACAGAGAAAGACTTCACTCACATTCTTTATCATTTGACCACAATCACACATTCAGATACACCAGTGTGATTATATTTGCTGTTTTCTATAATTTGTGTTTATAGGAAAAACACAATAATTGCCCACCAGTGAAAATAATCCTATTAGCGTCTCCCTCGCCCTGGCAGATGTATTTATCAAACCAAATCCTCTGTTTTTGGGGATTATAACTCTTATAATGTTGTAATTGGATGATTAATAGTGACAGTTTTTTAGGCTAGGAGAACCACATTCCTGTTTGGGAGGAAACTTAGCTTGTACACAAACACACGCAAAAGCAGACACAAACACGGAACGGATCGGTCTGTCGGACACCAGTTTATCCTGTTCCTCGACTCTTTTCCAATTTTTTGACACTACAGCAATTGTAATGCCTGATCTGGTAAGCAGTGATTTCAGAGAAAGGAAGAGTATGAGTGTGATCTGTGTGTGTGTGTGAGAGAGAGAGAGAGGGAGGGAGGGAGGGAGGGAGGGGGCTGGGGACTTTCCCAATGTTTTCCCACATTCTGGAATTTTCTCAGCCCAACACATGTCACTTATGAGTGCTCTGGAAACATTCTGATGTCTGAGCTGAACAGAAATATCCCAAATAATTATGCTGCAAATATTTTTAGAAATTCTATTTGAATTCTTTTTCCACTGAACTGCTTCTAAAAGTTCTGTATGTTTACATTTTAAAAACAAAACATAGATGTACATTACTGCATTTGCAGACACTTGTATTAGAAGCGTAATTTTTTCAGTTTGTGCATTCACTGGGATTTGAACCCACAACATTGGCAGTCCTAGCACCATTTAACCTACAGGATTCCAACTAAATTATTGCACCACATTGAAACAAATTTCACCTTAGTACATCATATGTTAAGGGTGCTCACTCCGTTAATGAAACTTTTATGAGCTTCAGACTGGAGATATTTTTGCAGTTTGATATTTTATCCAATCTGATCTCCAGTAACAGGGCAACAGCAACTGTGTGTTGCTCTGCGAGAAGTGTGAGAGCAATGACCGCGTCAGCAGCTCTGAATGGAAAGAGATTGCAAGGGGAGCTGCAATTCCTTGGCACAGAGAAGAGACGTGCTCAGCTGTTCTGTGCCCTAGGAAACAGCTTCAAGTTCTGTCTGCTTTTTGAGGGGGAATTTATATCTTACATGCTTGTGTCTTACATGCTGTAGAGAGTATGCTGGTAAATATAGTGGGTAGGAGTATATGTAAATGTGAGTGTGCCGTTTATGTTAGTAAATAAGTTTGTGAGAGTTGATTGAATGCCCCTGGTCTCAATTAATCTCCAATTCAAAGACCTAATTGCCTTTTTCTTTCCAGTTCTCTCGTCCTCTCACTCTCTGTCCTTCCCTCTCATGGGAATGGTAGGAATGCTACATGACGTCAATGCTGACATTCCCTAAGCAACAGCTGAGAATGGAGGGAAGGGAAGGGCATGGATGGAGAGAGAGTATAAGAAACAAAGAGTGGTAATGGACAGGGAAAACAGTTTGGTAAGGGCTAAGAAAGTCTCTTGGGATAAACTTTCATTAACTCTACATATACAAAAGGGATGGCTCACAATGGGCAACCAGTCATCCAATAAATGACTAGTTCATTAGTGAGGCTGAGTAGTTTATGTAATTTTTTTCTTGTATCTGAATATGGTTTTGATATTTTTAATGGTGGTGCTTCAATTGGCATGCTGTGCTGCAGCACTAAACAGTTTGCATGGTAAAACCCTCATGGAAAAGTTGTGTCTGGAAATTCATACCCTTTAAAGCACCACCATACAATATTCAGATGAATGTCTTTGGCTGTTGCGTCACATCTTGCGCTGTTATTTGAGCATCCCAAAACGAGTGTTGTGTTTTTAAGACAACGTGTAAAGTTAAATATAGTCCAACTTTTAAGTATGCATCTCAAGACGCCTGCACTCTTTTGCACTACGTCTAGCTGCTGTTAAAAGTATCTTATGTAAACATCTGCTAAGAAAATGCATTCATGCAGTTAGAATCAATCCACAGCGGGTTTCATTTGCTTTTGTACTCGAATTACAGTCTTCATCTGTCATCTGAATATACATGAAGCAATGCGTAATCAAATATTTGAAAGAAGGATGTCAACTGAGTTAGAGTTAAATATTTGTTGCACATCACTTCTGTCTTTCGGAGCTTGTACACAATGCTGAGTGAAATTGTGACCTGATTAACGTGTAAACATGCTGGAAGAAACCGAGCTACAATCGAATAATCTAAGTCTGTTAGTCTGACTTTGCACAAACTGGACTGTGTTTACATGACATTTTTCATGACATTTAAAAAAGACAAATTATTCTTTCAGTTCAACTGAAACCAAACTTTTAAAGTGCATGTAAACATACTGAGTGACTCCACAAGAGCCCTCAAACTCTTTTTTTTTTTTTTAAGTTTATTTCGAGCAAAATAAAATAAATAATATATACATATATATATTAACACACACACACACAAATAAAAAAATAAAAATAAAAATAACATAGCATAGCTTATCTCCCATATACATAGATATAAATATATACACATATACCCACATATTATTTACACTTATAATAATAGTTGCTCGAAAGGGAGTGGAAAGAAGTATAACTTATTAACTCCCACCCCCAATTCCTTCCCATATATTACCCCGTATATCCGCTGCCATTAACAGTTAAATAAATAATAATTTATTTGTTTTGATAATATTTATTTGATATTATAGTTTCTTACAATTACATTATGCTATCTCAATAATCACTATAATGCTATATGATAATCCTCATTATCGTAAACATTCAAATACGTCCCGATATCTATAATAATCACGTCATATATAAAATATAACCATATCCTAGCATATTGTTTAAACATAGTTTTACAATAACAGTAATACCAATAATAATTAATAATAATCATTATCATTATTTACTCAGCTATGTACACATATCCCACTCTTTTGTAATTGTGTCACCATTTACAATATCAAGATAAATAAATAGGAACCGTTTATAATCCTAAATACTTCCCCTCCCAATCACAAACACAAGAGCACCCAGATCCCTCACTCAGTCTCATATTTGATCAACACCATTTCTTTAAATTTGAATTTGAATTGGTGAATATTTGGGCATTGCTTGACCTGTAGCCCCAAACCATTCCAAAGTCTGACACCACACACAGACACACACAAGCTTTTCCTGGTGGTTCTCACCGCCTGGACTTGAACGTTTTCACATCCCCTCAGGTTATAGCCCCCTTCTCTTCCTAAAAAAAACTTTTGAATATTACCCGGCAGATCATTTTTGTTGGCTTTATACAAGAATTGAGCAGTATAAAAATCAACTAGATCAAAAAGTTTTAAAATTTTAGATTGCAAAAATAATAAGTTTGTATGATCAAAATATCCCACCTTGTGTATGATTCTACCTGCTCATTTTTGGAGTAAGACATTTTTTTTTTCTTACTCAGAAAAAATCATCTTCAATGATTAAATGTGTAAATGCACACTTAAAATGTCCCTGAGACACATGTGCTCTTTGAAGATCAGAGGCAGGGGAACCTACAGCTGTCAGGGATTGTCAAGATTGGCTGGGAGAAGAGAGGGGAGTGTGACAGGGGGAGGGGTGAGGCCGGAGCGTGCTGATTTGAGCTGGGAATTCAGAATGTCACGAGTGAGATATGAAGAACAGCTGAAAGGGGAAGAGGATGGGAAGACAGGTATGCAGGGAACAGAAATGGACAAGTAAAAGAGGAAAACGGGAAAGATAAAGAAAGTAATGAGATAAATAAAATGAGAGTAGGAACATTGATGTGGATGGTGATGACCTATACCATTTATGGTGTCATGAGGTTGTTTACAGGCGTGCTTGGAGAGCACAGTATGAGCCTCAGTTGTCACAAGCTAACAGGTGTGTGAATATATGGTGGATGTCCGTTAGCTAGAGTGCCATCCACAAGCCTTACTGATCACACACTTTTTTAAATTCTTGTGTTAAGAGTCTTGAAAAGCTTCATGGAGCTGTTGTCATTCTCAGAATCATAGACCGATCAGATCTTATCTTATCAGAGGAGACTGAAATAACCTTGCTCCACTCTGGAGGTTTTTAGAGTGCCTTTCGATTTTAGGCAGTTTGACTCAGACTAATGTATTATTCAGAGGATTTGGTGGAAATGAAGAGGTTTTACTGGGGCCGTCTGACTGGTGGGAAGAAAGACTTACCCACAGGGCTTGGGCACGCTCCATTTGAATTGTTGAGGTCACCTCCCAGGAGAGCACCTGGAAAAAGGACAGAGTGGCTTCGAGCAAGAGCAATTCTTGAGTCTAGACTACAGACTGCAAATTTAGATCTAATGTCAACAATAAATCTGACATTGAACACAAAGTCTTTAAATTTGAGGGCAAATATAAAGAAAATGGCACCATTAAGACCTGTCGGGTGATCTAATCACAAGTGGTCATGCAAAACAGATTGCCGTTTACACCTGGCATGAACACGTGTCTCAAATGCGTCTCCAGTGACTACTTGTGATCGGATTTTAAGGGAAGGGTCTCTGATTTCATGTCTGCAAACATAACTTTACATCAGTTTGTCATACTGAAGTTCACTGAAGATGTTCAGTAAAATTGTGTACGTACGAGCCAACTTGACAGTATTTAAACTTTTCCAATCAGGCAGTTGTTTTCTTTTATAGCCGTGCCTAGCTGACAAGGTTTAAAACCCTTGGTTTGGTGCAGTGTTCTATGATTAAGCAGTTTTCTGGGATGCATAAGGGTGCACACACTTCAATTCCAACGTGACTCAGCATAAACACACAAAAGTTTTCCAAGCTCCCGCAATTTTTGACCAAAGATTTCCATGACTTTTCCAGTCATTTGAGATTACTGGATCAAGTTGTCACTAGGATTTTTTTTAAATATATTTATATAATATTTTGTATTCACCAGATGAGGTTTAATGAGGAATATTAAACTTGTATATTATTTATTAAATAGCAAACCACTGTTATACTGTAGAACTAAGCCATTCTAACTGTATAGGAATGCGAAGGAATAAAGAATAAAAAGCTCTGGAACTATCTGCATATATATTTGCTGATAACGATAGTACTATTGGCATGGATTAATCAGTAACAGGCCTACCCCAAGTACTGATCCTTTGAATAAATATATGATTAAATTACTGTATAATTGTCTCCAATGAGACAAAAAAAAATTATGGAAAAATAAATGTGGCTTAATGGACAATTCAGCTTTCCTCATTTGAGGAAGACAACTCTGTGTCTTACTAGTACCATATTAGCTAGTAACATTTGACACCCAATGAAACACTGTGACAGTTAAATGTGACCAATCGAAATTTCCATGTCTTTTAAGATTGAATTCATTTCCATGATTTTTCCAGGCCCGGCAATGATGGTAAGTACATTTCCTGATATTTCCAGGTTTTCCATAACTGTGGGACACCTGAACTTTCAATAGATCCAAAACTGAACAGAAAACTTCACAGGATGGTCTGAAGCCAGAACTTATGAGTTATAATCAGTATACTATGCAACCACTCCAGACAGCCACTTTGATTCACAGCAAAGCATAAATCAGTTGTGTGTTTCTGAGACAGCTGCTCTTGGTAATCCATAACCCACAGGGCAACATTTCAACCACATGTACATAACATAAGTTGCCATCTCCTCTTTCCTGTTGTGCTTACTGGTACCCAGCCCAAGAGGTTTGCACTCTCACCTGCACTGGCAGGTCTCTGTGGCAAGCCCGGAGACACTGTGTTCCTCTGGAGCTGCGGTTGCTGTGGTGACAGCAGACGCGGGTCTGTGAGAGTGGAGGTGACGAAGGAAGTGGTGACGAGGCTGCTGGGATTGCTGAATGGCAGAAGACTCTGGTTGGACACCGGCACTGTGACTGGCATGGAGAAAGTGGGCGGTGGCACTGTGGACTGACAAAGCACAGATAGACAGAAACAGTTAGCCGGGTCACTACACACACTCACAAATATCTGCATGTACAGTAAAGGAATTGTTCACCCAGAAATGAAAATGCATAACCAGTAAACCAGTATCACTTTCTTTCTTCTGTGGAACATAAAAGGAGATGTTAGGCAGAATGACAAAAAGATACAATGATAGTGAATGGTGATTGAGGCTGTCAGTCATTCTGCCCAACATCTATTTTTGTGTTCCACAAACGAAAGAAAAGTGTTTGGAATGACAAGGGTAAGTAAATGATAGAATTTTTATTTTTGCGTGAACAACATCTGCTCACACACAAATGCCCACTGCAATTTTAAACATACTCTGGTTATAATATCATGCAGTGAACTGTGCAAACATCTCAAAAGCAGAGCATGTGAAGCCAAGAGTAGAAGTGCAGAGTTAATTTCAGAGGATTTAAAAACAATAAGGTGCCACTGTTGTATGATGCATTTGAGATGATTTCAGATGTTAAATTAACCTATGTTGGAAACAAAGGAATAAAACAGTTTGAGAGGCGCCCCTGTACGTACACTACCAGACAAAAGTTTGGACACAGCTGACTTTGTTTCTAATGATCTCAAAAACATTTAATTTAAAAGTTCATGCGTAAACTTTTTTTTTTTTAATGTTTTGGGCATAAAATGCATTACATTAACAACAGAATTTTTTTTCCTCCCTCAAATGGATGAGTTGTAACAGATAGTAAACGAAAAGTAGCTTACAAGTGAACAGCATACATGGGAACTCCTCCAATACTGTTTTAAAAGAATTCCAGTTGGGTTCCTCATGAAGATGTTTGAGAGAATACATATTGTAGGTACAGCTATTATCTAGGACTAGGTAAAGCATGAATTCTTTCAAGAAATTAAAGAATAAGATAGTTATGATTTGTTTAACATATTTTGTCACTATATAATTCTCATACTTAAATTTGTGTTATTTCATAGTTTTGATGACGTCACTATTATTATAAAATTTGAAATAAATATTTTAAAAACAAGTAGGTGTGTCGAACCTTTTGACTGATAATGTATTCTACATCAAATTCCATCTGGATTTACAATTTAATTACAATTACATTTAATTACATTACATGCAATAAATTAATCACAATTAATCACATACAATCATTATTTGCTCAGAAAGGCCCTTCATATAAATGGTGCACAATAATTCAAATGTTTATAAATATAATATGTAGGGCCTATTATAAATATATAATATGGACTGAAATTAAGTTTAAAATTTAGTTTTTTTTATTATTGTGGCAGATGAAAAAACTCTGATCAGACAATACAATAAATGCCTTAAGAACTCAATATATTGTTTTATTCTCATATCATTGAGCAAGCCTACAGTTGACAGCAATCTGTTTTGCATTGAGTTTGTCAATGTATCAGGTTCTCACAGTATGCGTTCTTGTGTTCTGTCTCTGCTATTTATAATTGTCGCTCTATGTACAGTACATGTGCTTGAGACGGACAAATCACGCTCGTCTGGGAGGTGACCTCAACAATTCAAATGGAGCATGCCCGAGCCCTGTGGGTAAGTCTTTCTTCCCACCAGCCAGACGGCCCCAGTAACATCTCTTTACCTGTCAGACGGACATGTTTAGAGTGTCTCACTGCTATTCAGTGTCATAAACTGCACATTTTTAGGATGCTGTATCAAGTTAAATGTAGTGGAATCTTTGAAAATCACGTATCAAGAGTAGGTTCTCGTTCTGTGGCTGCGCTGAGATTTGGTGAGGCACACTGCCAACAATTGACGTGGCTCGTAATAACACATGTTCTTTAAGCTTGATTTGCTCATATGGTAGAACAATCCTTCCTTTTATTACAGAATTTACATATGCATCAAGGGACATGATTAATTCATTTAAACTAAATAATTAGTTTAAAATTTTTAACACATTATTTTTTATAATTAATCGCACTTAAGTAACACGTTAAATTGACAGCCCTATTTTTAAGATAATGGGCCAGTAATTTTTGTAGCCCAGGAAACTCAATTATGATCTATGACAGTTGCCCTTAAACTATTAATATGGCCCTAGGGAATAACCTACAGCACATGGTAGGCTCAGGTGTTTCAAACAAGGGGTATGTGGCCTTGACAACTCCTGAGTCAGCCAATCTTTGTTCTTGTGCTTTTTGAAGTGCAATTAGCCAACTTCGGCAGTCAGTGGACTCAAACTGTCCAGATGCTCTGAAGGAGACCCATTTTCCCATGATCCTCAGCAAAACCAGGGTCTCTAAAATTAGAATGTGGGCCACACTAGGCCTCTTGTGTTCTGAGTGGGACCCAGTTTGATAGAATCTGGCTGTTTCTATGTCCTCGTCCATTTCTCCTCTTGCTTCTCTGTCAACTCTCAATTTGTGCTTCAGCAGAAAAATTAAGTTTGAAGTGCACCGATAAATGTCCCTAAACTCCCTCAGAGTAGCAAGTTGTGTTTTAGTCTCCAACAGCTTTGTTTTACCAGCACAATGTGGGATGGTCTCTTCCATAAACATTTCATTTTACACAGTCGCAAAAGACTGTACAATCTAAACAGAGGTATCTCACTAGGGACACTAACAAAGCCTTATTCAAAGAAATATTCCATGTTAATTACATGTTTAGGGGATCGTTAACCCAAAATGAAAATGATGCTATCATTTACTCGCCCTCATCTGGTTTCAAACCTTTAAGACTTTCATGCGTGGAACACAAAAGGAGATGTGGTAGCCTCAGTCACCATTCACTTTCATTTTATTCAAATAGGTGCAATAACAGTGAATGGTGACTAAGACTGTTCCTTTTTATGTTTCATGGAAGAAAGTCATATTGGTCTGAAACAACATGAGGGTGAGGAAATTACAACAGAATTTTCCCATTTAGCTCCATCAAAAGCATCTGTGGAATGCTGTTAATTACCACAGAAAATAATTTCAACTCATACCTCAGTTTGAAAGGGGGAAAATTACATGGTTGTCCCACAGGCATCTATTACAAATGCGTTTCTGTCAACATAGTTTTTCATCGATTTTACAAACTGAGGTGCAAGTTCAAATCATTTTCAAATCACATATGCTGTCAACAGAGCTTAATTTGAGTTTGACACAGAATATTCCTTTAAAAAAAGTGCAATATTTTTCATTGCATTCTTTCATTATTACATATCTAATTTAAAATGATGGATAAACAGGATTCAGATTGCGAAAGCACCTCCGTCTGACTCCATTGCAAATCTTGAACTGTCATGTAATGTAGCATAGCATATTACTGGCTGAGCCTGTGGAAGAGACAGCAACTAAGTTCCAGCACTGCACGCAGGCCAGGCAGGGTGAGGGGAGGGGAGGGCAGAGGACAGGGGCCGGTTATTTGTGTGAGGTGAGCAGCTAGTTTATAATATGGAGCACACGGCAACAAACAGCACTGTGTAACTACCTAAAGAAACCGTCTCTAATACATACAGTCCAACAAAAGAAATCTAGTGTGCTACTCTTCGAATTCTCAGCCAGAAACTCTGGAACATCTGTGCATTCAACTCAAGATAATAATTGATTCAAGATAATCTCAGTCTTAACACACGGCCAAGTGATAGACAACGGCCATAGGGTAAACTGTACAAGACTGTTGAGACAAGAGTTAATGGTGAAGTGAGAAAAACTGACTGGTTACGGGAAAAAGTGGGCAAAACGCATTTCAATTATGTCCCTTTTAGTTGCCCATCATCTCGGAGTGAATAATTTTGATTGGCTAATAATGTGCGTGTGCTTGTGGGAGGAGTTTAGAAGTAATGTATGAACACTCATGAAGTCAAATCATTCTCCAAATGCCTGTAATGCTACTCAGAGATGATCCTGACTGGAGCATTCAGCAAATCAAAGTAAACACAAGAAAGGATCTTTCAAGGTAAATTTACAACACGTAAGTTTTTACAACACTGAATTATCACAATTATTTATACTATATTACTATATTGAAATAGAATTATTTATGTGCCAAGTTGAAATGTTTTAAATGCATAAATCAGAATAAAGAGCACATCTAAAATGTACTAATTTAAAAATAAATCTCAAATTCCCTTCACAGAATCCACCGAGGAACCCATGGCCAAGTGAGACAGTTAGTAGTGAATATCACAAAACTCCTGAACTGATCAATTTCTGGCCTGTTAAGTAGAGCTCGTAGTACACATGTCGCTGGGCGTCCCCAGTGAGAGGGATTAAGGTTTTAGCACTGCTTCCTCAGGCACTCATGCTGGGATTATGTGGTAGAGAAAAAGAGAGGTGCTGTATGCCTCTGTTTGTGCTATGGCCCGTGAATGGTTTGCCGGGTCGAGCGTGAGAGAGGAAAACTGCCCCTTCATAAAATGACACAACGTTTTTAGCATATACCTTCAAACATCTTTCCACAATATAGTCCCCTTAGAACTTTATATCACATCCTATCTGGATTTGAAAATAGGGAATCATCCAGTGTTTTCAGGTATATTTTAACTATGGTAGTCAATTGTTTAAAAATTATATAATGCTGGTCAATAATTGCCAAATAATTGCCATTTGATGAGAAACGTGAGCCAAACAATTAAATCATTGAACAGACGTGACAAAAAGTGGCTTAAAAGCATGGTTACGTTTACCTTTGCATGGCAAAATTCATCTCATTGGGAATTCAGTTGAAGAATTTCCCCTTGCAGATTTCACATTGAGCTCAAGTTTGGTGAACTTTGATAGGCCAATTAGCTGCATAGACCTTATTCATGGTAATGCCATCTTTGATTTTGAAAACGAGGCTGTGAGGGATAGACTTACCATCTCTTCAATGACACGAATGGTATAAAGCAGTATAAAGCTCCTTGATCACATCTGATTTTCAACTCAAGTTGGCTAGAGTTTTTTGTCTACTGAATGTTCTTAGAAAGTTTTTTTCAAATGTTTTGTCCACGGAATGATCCAAAAACACTTTAAACGGCAGTACAGTCCATTGAAGAGACTGTCCACCTATCTCTCACAGCCTCGTTGTCATTACTATTAGAAATCAAAGAAGGCGCTGCTGCGAATAAGGTCTTTGACCAAGAGGAAATTGCTTGGTTTGGTGGGTGGTGCTTTGTACACAGCTACACTGAATATTCACAATGGATAAGTATCGGTTTTACCAATGTTTTTAACTGATATTTACACGCTACTTCTTAATCGGTTATAGTTTTTTTATATATATATCAAATCTACCAATAAATGAAGTAATTCGGTGGGTGCATAAAGAATAGTGCCCAAAACGGCATTACACTATTATGTGCTCTGCAGGAAACAGCGGTTTTCACGTAAGGAACTAATTGAGATTTACAGTGTTAATTCAGTAACCTTATGCAGCCAGAGCGTTTAACAAAATCCACTTGTGCAAAACTCTCAACATTATATTAACATACAGTATACTGTAACATTTATTTTGTTTTCACCATTAATCATCATCCATGTAATCACACTCTGGGAAGGGTGTTATAACTCTGTGATAAGATTTTGACTAGCCTATTAGACAGGGAAATGTGCAACTAATAAACATAGCAGACATGTAAACGGTAAATCTGTATCGGCATTGGTTCTAAAAAAATATCCAATTTCAGTGGATCACTGTTTTTTCAGCCACCCAGACCACGACCACCACATTTTTAAGAAATCATTAAGAAGTCAAAGTTAATTTGATTGTGTGGATTGTGTGGAGGGACTTTATTTTGAGAATTTTCCATTAGAATTACAGAGGAAGGAAAATGCTAGAGACAGAAGGAACCAATCTTTACTGCTCACATCATGATGAATCATAATCACAATGTAAGCAAAAGGCTATATCAAACTCGGCCACACACTATATACAGAAAGTGAGCTACATGTTTTTGTGCCTCTACCTCCTGAAAGGAGATTCCTCATGCAGTGTTCATGCATAAAGCATTCTTGACAGTGCCTTAATGAAAATCATCTTCACCAACGCCTGTAACAGGACCCAGATGAGTCAGAAGTCTATTCCTGGCAAACTCGATACAAGCATCAGTCAAAGAAAACACGAAACAACAGCACGCAGAACGAAGATGGCTATAAATCAAAGCCACATCGCTTCACCAACGCTTAAAAAAAAAACTGGATTGCGAGGATCAAAGCAATACGTCCCACTCATCGCCCTCTCGCCTCCAACTGCCCTCTCCTTGCCCATGCACACACATTCAGAGGGGATCTGGGGTGGTGGGGAGGGGAGGGGATGGGGGTGAGAGATGGCTGCTGGGTGCTCTGTGAGTTGGTTGCCGGGCCGACAGCAGGCTGTGTGAGTTGGTTGTTGGGCCGACAGGAGGCCTCTTCACAAGGGTACTCACTGATAGCCTATAGCTCTGCATCATTTTATCAAACTCCTCGTCTATCTTTTTGTACTTCTCTTCTGTGTGAGGCGTGAGGGAGAATGGCTCCTCGGGGTCCGGACTCTCTGAATCCCGGTGCTCTTTCTTGTTCAGAGCCTTTGTTTATTGCCCACAGAGGACAGGAGAGAGGGAGAGAGAGAAATAAAAGGAGGAAGGTTAGAATGTTAAGTTCAAGAACAATACTCACTCCATAGCGTTTGAAGAGGATGTCCAGCTCCTCGCTCTTGCGATATTTGTCCTCCTGTAACGGACTTTGGTCGATTGAATCGTCCCCGTCAGGCTCTGGGCTGTTGCAACCATTAAAGCCTTTCTTTCTCAACGTCTTAATGTGTTGAAAACAGAAGAAAGAAAGAGGAGCACATTTCATATTTAGAAACAACAAAATGCAGCACTGATTTATTAAAGGTGCACTCAGTAATTTGTGTTCATGTTGCGATGGCCGATATTGCAGTTTTCTTGCACTTCATACTTACCCCTCGCTGTGTGGATACAACATCATTCTAAAGCAAACATTTTTGGTTTTGGAGGAGTACTATATTTTGCATTCAATGTGCAAAGGTGTCTGATAATGGGGGGGTTATTAAAATAAAATGAGTTGTGTTAGACTAGTCATGTAATCTCAAAATGGCAGCCCCCTTGAGGGTACATGATTTTTAAAGTACTAACATTGTTCAAAAGTACAATTTAATTACTTAAGAATTAAATATTTGAATGAGGAAAAAAATACAGAGTGCACCTTTAAACTTACAGTGTAATGTGTGGCACATAAATCAAGAACTCCACTATGTACATCAGCAAAATGTTTTATGAGGGTGTGAAAATGCTAAATATGATTTTACACCATGACATTGAACATGATTAGACTGTGCAGCCCACAGACAGCTTTGAAATAAGTTAGAAGCAGCTAATAAGAGAGTTTTGGGTTTGAATCTCAGTCTGTCTGTTTCAGCTTGAAAACAGCTTGGGTCCTTGATTTACCAAACAAGCTTTTCTCTAAGAAGCTTTGCGGGGGGTATCGAGACCGATCAGAAAAACATTTTCAGCACAGCTTTCTACCATCTTACAGAGGTCACACTGACGTAAGAGATTTGCATAGCACAAAACAAACCAATCCAAAGCAATATAGATCAACATTGTCTCAAAGTTGGACAATAAACACTTATACAATTACAATTATGTGAATTAGATTCACATAATTGTGAATCTGTTTGTCTGTTTGTCCGTGCAAACTTACCACCACAATACGAGGATGTTGCTACGCTGTTGCTAAAGTGTTCTTCGTGGTTTTAACAAATTGCTCAGCGGTTGTTAGCATATTCTGGGTGGTTGTTTACTCGCCCAAGTTGAAAGAGGATACCCCCAAGTCTATGATTTCTGGTGCCTAGATATGTCACAGGTCCCTCTTCTAATGCAACTCTATGAGATTTGGTCTTCATTTTCTCATTCGCCACGCAAAAATTTTAATTATGATCTCTTACAAAAGTAACAGCACATCTCTATACAACAAGCCATATAATTTAAAGGAAAGTTCCAGGTTTGAAAGTTCCAGGTTTGATAAAAGTTCAAGAGTTCAAAAAAAGTTCTACTCATCCCTCCTTTAAAAAAAAAGAAGCGGCAAAAATTGTGGTTACAGCAAGGAACTGAAAATGGAAGTGAATGGGGCCCACACACACACACACACACACACACACACACACACACACACACACACACACACACACACACACACACACAGTTAGAGAGAAGTGGGTCAGCTGATCAGCTTGTCTCTGAGTCTGCTCCATCTGTTCACCTGTCCCTGTATTTCTCTGCCTGCTGTCTCTCTTTTATGGGGCGGGTGCTTGCTTGTGTTGCCAAGGGAAGATTCCCCTGCAGAGCTCCGCTGCCTCTGACTGGCTAACCTCGTTCTGTAGCGCCCCTCCCCCTGCATCCCTCTGTCCTCTGTCCTCCCGAATGCTCCCTCTCTTTAGCTTCCTTTTCCTGTCTTTACAATATTTCACCAGCTTTACCCGTCCACCTTTACTTAATTTAATCTTTTAACTCATTTCCATTTGTTTGTGATGTTCTTCAGTGCTCATTACTTGTCTATTTACCAATGTCCACAACTTCTTGCTGTCTTTGTGTCCCTAATGCTCTCCCTCGTTCTCCTTTTCATATCTAGTACTACTCTCCTTCTTCCACTTACAGAGCTGACTCATTCCTGTCCTCTGTTCACCTCCTCTCTCCATCCTGTACCCTGAATCGTCTAATCAATGTCCCACATTCTAAAGTAACAAGAATGCAGCCAAAAGATTTCGGGAGGGGGCTTTTTTATTTTTGGGTGAACTATTCCTTTAAGAATTTGGCAATTGAAAAAACAACAAACAAACAAGCATAAATAAGGACCACCAATATAAATATTAGGTGAGACATGTCCCTCTTAATGTCTATAGTGGTTGTGGCCCTACTATGTACACATTCTCTCTCCCTTTTTTCACTCTTGAGTGTGTGACTGTGTGCTCAAATGTGCACTGATGTCTATTCAGGCAGAATGTAATGTCATCTCCCATTTGCACAGTGTAAAGCATAGAAGCCTGTAAACCCCCCTGGCCATCCCTTGAAAACATGCTTAAAGCCTCTGCTTCACAGCAGCCTGCCGGCTTATACACGCTAGCATCCAGATACACCCATCTGACAGATTAAGGCCCTTGTGCACACTCCACTCCTCATCCCTCCATCCCCATTCCTTCTTTAAAGGCCGCATGTCTACCATTATCAGGCCAGCCCGACTATAACTCATACATGAGGCTAATGAAGTCATTTTAGCAGCTGATCTGGGCTGATAGCCCACGGCTCAGCCCAATGTGGAGACGGATCTGAGAGAATAAGATGGAGTACATCAACTCAGTATCTAGGAGTGTTTAGCTGGTGTCCAGCGCACAAGGCTTTCACATCTCTTAAAGAGAGCGGTTAAGAGTTTGCACTCATTTGAACACTTGAAAAGAACTGACTGATATTATTGGTACTTAATGGTAAAGTGTAAAATGTTATTGTGTAAATAGTTTTTTTCACAGCAGTGCAATCTTAAACGAGAACAAGGAATAGACATACAGTCTCTTCAATGGTCTGTACTGCAGTTTAAAGTGTTTTTGGATTGTTCCACAGACAAAACATTGAAAAATATATATTTTCAAGAACACTCAAGTCAAGTCAACAAACACTCCAGACAACATAATCTGTGGAAAATCAGATGCGATCTATTAGCTTTATACAGCTTTATACCGTGTGTGCCACTGAAGAGATGGTAAGTCTATCCCTCACAGCCTTGTTTTCATTCCCGATAATAATCAAAGATGGAGCTACTGTGAATAAAGGCTATCCAAAACCAAAAATGTATGGAAAAAGAAAAAAACTGTACTCCACAGAAGAAAGAAAGCTATATGGGTGAGTAAATGATAACATTTTTATTTTTGGCTGATCTTTGCCTTTAAATTGCAGAGGGACAACTATAAATAAGTTATTTGTAGGTTGATAACCTGAAAAGTGTAAACACTGGCTCTGTGGTGCTTTCAAAACATTGCTCTGTTTGTTTGAGCATTCACCTTTAAATTTCTTAGGCTCAAAATGCCACTTAAAACACTGAATTTCGGAAGTAAAACATGTGGTTTATATGTCTTACTAAAGGTATTTCCAAAGTTTAATTCTGGACTCTATGATGGCACAGCAGTATTATGAAAAATTATGCAAACACCCTTTTCCTTTACACTGTGTCTTAAAGGGAAAGTTCACCCAAAAATGTAAATTTTCTCATGATTTACTCATCATACTGGCATTGCAGATGTGTATGACATTCGTTCTTCTGCAGAACACAAATTAAGATTTTTAGAAGAACATTTTAGCTCTGTAGGTCCTCACAATAACCTTGTTTCCTTCCACTTTTTGCTCTGTTTTGCTATCGACAAAATGAAAATGAGTAAAAAAAAAAAAAATTGCTAAATTTGCCATCTTCTCCCTGAGAAGGTCCTCTTTTATCGCTAAAAATGGTGTGCTTGATGACGTCATGCTTATAAAAACTACCAAAAAATAAGTTCTGGTTTATCGCAAAAGAAATCTGACCTTAAGCCATTTCCATACAGAAATGTGTTTATATCACTAACTGTGTACCTTTCACCTCCCAGATGTCACTAATTGTTTCCCCCCGAAGTTTTGGTAAAATGGGGAGATTATTGAGACAATTCATTGAAATTAGCCAGCTTACTGTCATCTTAATTTCACAAATAAATGCAATCAGAAGAAGAGGAATTGCAATCAAAAGGGAACTGTTGCCCTCGATTTTTTTCCGCCATCTGAGATTCTGACATTCTGGGATTGCCTACCCGGGGAAGAATACATGACTTAGAATTTGGCCAAAACAAGATAACCTAGGAGGCAGCATAATTAAGATATTTACTTTTTGGAACAGCCTTTGCATCAGGAGAGCGCCTATATGTCTTAAAATGCTGCCACCGGAGGATGCTCACTAGGTTTTGGAACAGACCCAGTATTAACAGAACATGCACAGATGAATTGTGCACAATAAAACCAGAGACATTTATTAATAATTAAGTAAATAAGGTCAATTTTGATTTTGCATTGTATTTCAGTCCCTATAGCCTCTTCAGCTAAACTGCTTATGAAAGGGGCAACCTTCATATTTACACCTCCTCTTCTTAATCCCAACTTCTTCTGTCCCTCCATATCTACAGATCTTCATCCTTGAACACCCACACTTCATCTCTCTCTCACTCTATGCGTCTCTTTTATTTTCCCCCTTTCGCTCTCCAAGTCTCTCTTTCTCCCTCTGTCTGTCTCTCTCCTGATTGGGATATGCAGTCAAGCAGATTAACAAGCTCTGGCAGAAGAAGCAGGCAGCCCCCATAAACACACACACACACACACACACACACACACACACACACACACACACACACACACACACACACACACACACACACTCACACACTAGGCACGTGAAACATTGGGGGAGCAAGGAGATGAGAGCAAAGAGAGAGAGAGAGAGAGAGAGAGAGAGAGATACAGCAAAAGAGAAGAGAGGCCGTGTGCATACATATGCATCTGTTAAGTCATGCATTGCTTTGAAAGCATGCCTGCCTAAATGTGTCTGTGTGTGTGTGTGTGTGTGTGTATACAGTGAGCTTTAGGGCGAATGTGTGCAGTGCCAGTTTATAATTTATACACTGCAAATCTAACTTACTTTTTCTTTGTCTCTCTCTCTTTATGGCTCTATTGCAAAACCAAGTGAACTGCCTTGCTACTTACATCTAAACTATTATGGAAAGTCATACTGCCAGTGACTTTTTAATGTTGGCTTGACAAACATAATCTCTTTTTGGATATAGCTATCGATATATCTGACAGTCTGTCTGTCTATCTAGTTGTTTGACTATCTAGCTAGCTAGCTGTTTGTCTTACCGTAATGTCTTTATTACCATCAAACTTCTAACTTTTAAGACTAGTTTAAACTTTCAGACTGCAATATCAATGTTTGTCTTAACAAACTTCACCTATCTAGTTTTTAATGCTCACATTCTCGTGTGTTAAGCACACGAGATACTCACATTTGATTTCAATAAAGACGTGACGCTCTAAAGCCTAATTTATACAACTGAAGAAGCCATTTTTCTTCTCCTGAACGAACTAAAGCAGCCTAGAACGAAAACATCAGTGCATTTCGTCATAATTTTTAGGTGAACTAAAAGAAGCCTCTTCACCCAGTAAGTATAAATTACTTTTAAGATGTCAAACTAAGATGCATAAAAGTACACAGCAGACACAAATATTGGGTAAAATTATTAATTTAGAATTAAACTGATAATTGAATTTGATAAATGATCCATCTTATTATTTAATGAAATATAATTATTACCAACATTTCTCTTGCCTTTTCCACCATCTTGGATTTAGTTTTTTCAAATTCATTGGACTGTATTCCAAGGTTGCCTTTTCTGTGAAGGCTACGATGCTTTAAAATGCTGCCATCGTAGGCAGCATACTGGGTTTTGGACTCTGGGTTAGCATTTGTCTCTGCTAGGGAGATACAGAAAACCTACAAAGCGGTCGAAATTTTCATGCATCTGTCCTTGATGACCCATGTTGATTGGTCGAGGGGAGAAGACATGTTTTTCAATGGGTATAAAAGGCACAGGAAGGTTGATCTGAATGGTTCTGCCCACAAAAACATCTCTTATCAAACCAAATGCTCGGAAACAAGCACTGGGTCTGCCTCTACTGTCACGCTGCCTCTCAATATTACATGAGATAGCCTTAAGCATTTATTCACACACTCATACACATAGCAGCCCAGTGAGGCTTGAGCTGATGTGGCCCACAGCAGCCCAACGCCCTCACCACAGTTTATGCACGCACACTGACTGACACACACACACACACACACACACACACACACACGCACACACACACACACACACACACACACACACACACACACACGTTGTGTTTCCATGTTTTATGGGGACTTTCCATAGACATAATGGTTTTTATACTGTACAAACTTTATATTCTATCCCCTAAACCTAACCCTACCCCTAAACCTAACCCTCACAGAAAACTTTCTGCATTTTTACATTTTCAAAAAACATCATTTAGTATGATTTATAAGCTGTTTTCCTCATGGGGACCGACAAAATGTCCCCACAAGGTCAAAAATTTCGGGTTTTACTATCCTTATGGGGACATTTGGTCCCCACAAAGTGATAAATACACGCTCACACACACACACACACACACACACGCATTCTCTCTTAAAAGATTTCTGCAGCTGCACCCAACAGGAAACATGCGCCTCTACCACTGGGGGCTTCTGAAAAACACACTCACACACACATATACACTCAAGTTCTCACCATCACACGCTCATCTGACACTACTGAAGTATTCACTCCGATGGGATTTTACAAGTGTGTGAAAATGACCATTTAGGACTTTTTTCCTAAGCACTAGACAGGCTTTACGATTGTTCAGGGGCAGCTGACGTGTCATTTTATTTTTTATTTCAGAATGATAAAAACTGCTTTAAAAAGTTTAAAACACAAATAAAACTGCATTTTACATTAATTAGAGCAGGGGTCGGGAAACCTTTTTCACTAAAGAGCCAATTTTTAAATTTTTGGTTGACAATTTGTTCTAAAGAGCCTTACCACAAACTAATAATTTACTATTTTCAAAAACAATGTTTTTCAATAAATTAAAATGTTTATATTGCCAATAGACTACTCAAAAACAAACAAATATGCAAAAAATAATAGGTAACATGTTGCAATATGGAATTGAGTACACGTGTTTTACGGGTCTCCATAAAATTACTACATTTTACAATTTACCATCTTCCCTTTTGGGCTGGGCAATATATAAAAAATATTTTATGATAATATATTGTAATATTGCGATATCCGATTATATGGTCAACCCCAAGGTCGTAAATTTTGCGTAAAAATGTTATTAATTTATTGAAACATGAAAAACTTAAACAAAAAACATTTCCAAAAGATAAATTGCACTTTAAATGAAAAGAAAAAAGCACTTAAAATAACGAAGTGATTAAAAAATCGTATATGTAACCACATCCACAAATCCAAACATTTACCTTCTCCAACGGCTCCATTTGCCATCACGCAAGTATCAGTATGTGGCAACAGATGCAAATTGACTAAACTAAAGGTAACTTCTTACGCACCTTACAGTCTAGCTGATCCCACAAAAGCTCAGTGGGGTTTAGATCCATAACACTCTTTTCCAATTATCTGTTGTCCAGTGTCTGTGTTTCTTTGCCAACTCTTTGCAAACTTTTTCTGTTTCAAAAGTGGCTTTTTCTTTGCATTTCTTCCCATAAGGCCTGCACCCCTGAGTCTTCTCTTTTCTGTTGTACATGAAACTGGTGATGATTGGGTAGAATTCAATGAAGCTGTCAGCTGAGTATATATGTGGCATCTATTTCTCAAACTAGAGAATCTGATGTACTTATCTTCTTGTTTAGTTGTAAACATCTTAACTAAAAGACAATTATAATGTAAAGATAATTATAATCCTCGTCATAATAAATAAGCCTAATAAATAAGCCTAATAAATTCCCTTGTGTTCCAAAAAATGCTGCCAAATGTGTTCTTATCAAATGTGTTTGTATTGCGTTTTGGTAATACAGTTAATACTGCCTAAAGAAAATAAAAATAGAACAAAATTTTATGTTCAAGTTGATCGTGTCTTGTATTACTTTATGATTTAATCACTTTCGTCTTTGTTTCTTTAATACAAAGATACCTGTATATATTGCTGAACCTGCAGAGTTGCAGTCACAATGTGTAAGAGCGAACTGCTCCGTGGAAATAAAGCGAAACATAGCACCTCACGAGATGATCGGAGATCATTTGCAGCATTCTCATAGATACATTATTCTTCCAAACACTTTTCAGTTGAATGAAACAAGAGAAAAAGGAGTGATAACTCTTTACATGCACTTGTTCCACGAGATTCGCCTCTGAACAAACAGCGAATCAGACATAAGCATTGAAATCTTTTCTTTTGTCCATTCTTAAAAATATAATAAAGTGCGTTTCTTCAAGTGCGTCTTTTTGACTAACAGTATTTCTTGTCGTGTGTCACTCCGAGATGTCTTACAGGTGACCCACCTGTTGTGAGTAGATGAGCAAAATTGAATGTGCATGAAATACATTTGGAGAGGAGCTTGCGAACTGGATTGAGTCTCGTTGCATTTTGCAGGTGCCGGGTGCTAATTCACACCCTGGGACACATAAAAAAATAACAAAAGTTAATTAAAAGGTTCCCGACCCCTGAATTAGAGTATGTTACATGACACCACTGAAACTTTTTGAAATGTCATAAAAAATACTTTGCAAAATCAAAAATCAAAAGGTTTTTATTCAAGCAGCTTTCAAGGTGTGTTATCTAAGGTACTCTTCGGCTGGCACTGACATTATACACCACAGACCAACATGCCATGCACACACAGTCGCCATCTTGTGCTAGATGGGACAGGAACCGGATGGGCACTGTGTGTGGGTTTGTCACTTTCTGTCTCTGGCCAAAGGCAGGAGGAGGTAGAAGGTGCAGATGTCCCTACCTCTCCTGTCCCACCATTGTCCAGGCAGTTAGCCAGCAGCGTATATAGGCCCAGAGATTCTCTGAAACCACCCTACAGGCTGCTCGAGACACACACAAACACACCTCTCTTACTCACACTATTATGGCTGGATGTTTAGCCTAGCATAGCCTTGCCATCTCTTGAAGAATTTGTGTAGTGCATTTACGGTACAACCATTCAGTACCATAGTTTACAGTGGCCCAAAAAAGTATTTGGGCACTTTTGGACACTTAAGTCACACTTAAACATTTCTGTTTGATATTTTGTATCTATTGCAATGACATTCACAGTGGCAACTTTTGCAATGACCTTTGACCAACTGATGTCAATGTGATTTTTAGTGGATGCGTAAGATAATTGGTCTCCTAGCAGAGTAACCACAGTTCAAATATTTTAAAGTTTGGCTTTAGTGTCCCAATACTTTTTGAGGCCACTGTATAACTAAATGGCATGGTATTTTAGTATCATGTTATGCCTCAATACTACTTATTTGTGTGTGTGTGTGTGTGTGTGTGTGTGTGTTGGGGGGGAGGGGGTAAACCACTTAAATCTACTGATGTTCACCCAAGACAGGAAGAAAGGGAAGAAGAGCAGAAAACAAATAAAGAAACATATAGAAAAACAAAACACGTGAATGAATGAGATCAACAAACAAACAAAAAACTCATATTATAAAATATTATAAAAACATATTTGTTTTCTCCTGACTGAAAAGAGGTGGCTTGTATGTCTTGTATGCGTCTGTGTCTCAGCATCTGTGTCTGTATTACCTCAATGATGTCTGCATTGGTCCTGCTTTCGTGCGGCTCGTTGTACTCCGTGTATTTGAGTAGCACTTTGTCCATGTCAGTGCTGGCATACTGGAAGAGCTTGTTTGAGTGATTGAAAATAATGAGGGCAATCTCGCAGTCACACAACACACTGAGCTCGTAAGCCTTCTTCATCAGACCAAACTTCCGTTTGGTGAAGGTCACCTGTGTAGAGAGAGAGAAAGCCAAGTTTGTTGGACAGGGAGCGACAGAGGGGTGTGAGAATATGAGATAGACTGTGACAATTTCCACAGTTGGTGTTACAGTTGGTGACATTTGTGATTGGGTCATCATATGTCCTTATCATAGCACAGTTATGTAAACTTCATAAATCGCATACTGTAGGTGGTCAATTAATAAAGACTATTTAGCATAATCTGCAAAAAAAAAAAGAAAAGAAGAAGAAGAATGAATCCTATTCTTAAAGATGTTGTGTAATCTGGCAAAAAAAATAAAAATAAGATAAAAACAACTTTCTCTTAACAACAGAGACCATTACAGGATGGCAAAATGGGGCTAAAGGCACCCCTTAAGGAAATTTAGATCTATTTATAGTCAAATAGTCAAAACTATTTATTTATTTTTATTGACTATTAATAGAGCAACATAATTTGTGTGAAAAGCAATAATAAAAGAAGATAGTTCTGAATAACATTCAGTTTTTTTTACATTTGGGGTAAAAGGCCCCAAGGGGGTTTAAAGTGATAGTGTAGATATAGGGGCAACAGTTAGAGGGCACAATTTTTTAACTAATACAAATTATTTTGAGATACCAAGATTCTTTTTTGAGTAGCAAATTAAGATGATGCTTACTCAAAATAAAAACAAGATGACTTTCTTTCATCGCATTTTCTTTCTGCTCCCTACTGCCCAAGTATCACCTAAAGACATATTGAGTTTACAGACAGAAAGTTTTCTTTTCAAACCCAAGACTTCTTAACCTAAAGAGCTCAACAGTGCAAGCAGACGGTGATTTCATCTCAGTAAATAACAGCCCTTTTCCATTAGGTGAAAGAATCTTCTCTACCTCAACAATCAGTGAGCTGATGTTCCCTCTCTCTCTCTCCACACCAGCACCAAGATAAAAACCAGCAATGTAATTGCCATCAAAAACAGAAATTGCAGGTAACCAATGGCAACAAGAGAACACAACTTTATCACTGTGAAGAATGTTGAGAGGCAGGAGGTAGAGGAACTGACCTGGCTTCTCACCGGTCCTCTCTCAATCCAATTAACCTCAGGGCCGAATGCTTACCTACTGACCTTTACAGCACCCACGGACTCGAATGCAATCTCTCAGCTGCTGTTGTCTCTCTAAGAGAGTGCTGGATTTCACTGTGCTTTTACACCTCTCCTACAGACCTCAATGTGTTCGAGTTTCATAATTAAAGACATTTTGATGCAGCAAATACACAGAGCATGTTTTTTGCTGTAGTTCAGGTGCCCTTCTCTCACTGCTGCATTCTTTAATTGCCAGAATAACTGCTTTACATCACAGGGAGGTCAGAAGGACAAGACTTGGAAAGCCAGATAATTTCCAGAGGAGAAGTTCAATTAAAAATGATATTTAGTGCATGATTAGGCCAAATCTGGGTCAGACAAAGTCCGTAAAAGACTTTTGTGTAACTTTGTTGAAAATATGGTTAGTCGGGCACATCTGAGAGAGGAAAAGAGTGAAGAGTGACACAGTGAAGCAAGTTGAGTAGAAACACCTGGTCGAGTTAAAAAGCAACTACACACATCAGCACAACTCTAAGGGCTTGTTCACACTTGGCAGGTTTGGTTTGATTAAAACGAATTCTGGTGTGATTGCTCTGTTAGTGCGGTTCATTTGAACAAGTGTGAACGCTGTCACCCGAACCTTGGTGCACACCAAACAAGCGGACGGTGACCGCCTGAATAGTGGGCCTCGGTCCGCTTCCAAACAAACTTTGGTGTGGTTCAATTGATATATGAATGCAACATGGACCAAAGACGTCTTAACGGACCAAAAACAGCAAATAATTTGCCTAATACTGGCCTCAAGCATACTTGGTTCTTCTCATCATTACAGTTGCATATCTTAGTTTGTGTGTACAACAGAGGAATTCCTGGTGCCGTTGTGACTCCTTTATACATTTTGTTTAGCTCTTTGTTTGTTCTCAGCTGATAAAATTATCACCATATATACATATATAAATATAACGAGCACATTTCGACCCAGCAGCCAGCATTGTTGTGGATGATCGGCAAATTCCATCTTCTGCAAAATATAGGTCATAAATCTGTCCAATCGGGTTGTGACTTTTTCCTGATGCCTTTGGTTTTGTATCGTTAGGTTCTGTGTTAAAAATACCAGTGTGAACGCTAAGCGAAGCAGGACTAAATGTATCATTTTCATTTTTGGTCCAGACCAAGAGTAGCAAATTACAAGTGTGAACACACCCTAACTCCTCCACGGTGACCAGAAAAATCCCACTTTCACCTCTCTAGTGTCTTAACAATTAGCAAGGAAAGAGGTGGGCAGAACTTCAGGGTAATTCTAGGGCTAGACATTAAAGCTAAAATAAACAAACAAAACAATACAAAACTCAATATTTTTCAGCCTACGTTACACATAATATTTATGTATTTACTCTGGAAAATCTTATTTTATTCAAAGGAATCAAACAGTCACTGTAGATTCAAGTAAATTCAAAATCTTAAATACAATCAGTAAAATACATAAAAAAATCTACTTAAAACATATAGCAAGATTTCCCCCCTAAAATGCATGTGGGTCAAAAATGTGGAATACGATTAGGTAAATATTCTTTATAAAACTACTTGTTTCATAAATAACAAGCAGAAAATATGGTTTTTTTTTATATTTTAGATCACTACTAAAATGATATTGAATATATCATAAATATTTTATATATAGCCCAGCCCTAATCCTTATACAGAAGAGGATGACTCATATGAAACAGCGAGTTTACGTTACTGACACAACTGACATCTGACAATTGTGGTTAAAGGTAGGGCTGAATGATTTGGACAATAATAATAATTTATTATTAAGTTAAGAAATTATTATGGAAATATATTTTTGTAAAATATCAACAACAACAACATTTATTATTATAATTATCATCATAATTATGTAACAGTCCAATATTTATATAATATTTTGTTAATCAGAATGCGGCATAGCTACAGTATGTGGGTCTTTGTTTTGGTGGAAGCTTTTATTTTGGCGGTGAAGGAAGTCACGAAGGAAGAGAAATGCTCTCTTCTGTCTACTCTACATAAACCATGGTGTTATGAGGTTACTTTAGATTTCAGTAGTAGAGGTGAGAATCAAAAGTTAACTGGCGATACAATATTATTTCAATATGTAGGTCACGATACAATATAATCGATATTTTGCAATATTTGTCATATTTTACTCACTGTTTTTTATTCTTATTTATAGGACTACAGAAATCTGTTGCCAAATCACCAAATGTATTATTAAATAAATATCAAAGTGCCTCAAATAATTTGAATTCAAACCATTTATTTGTGAGGATTCAAATAAGTCTGTGGATTCTTTAGTAGGTCTCTTTTGTGTTCGATTTATTTGTGATAGGATGTAAAATTACTCAATCAATTTAAATATTATTCTAATTTGTAATATATTATTATTGTTGTTATTATTGTTAATAATAATACAGTTACATTACAGTTTTTTTCCAGATCTTTGACGAACTAATGTTGTCAAACTATGGATTTAAAAGAGGATGGTGGATATTAATAGTCTCTGCCATGCTCATGCTGACATCTACATTTTCATGCTCTGAGTTAGGGCTGTCATTATTAAATTTGGCTGATGATTAATTGTCAAACAAATATTTTCTATTACGACGATTAATTATCGTCTTTCTGTTTTAGGGCTGACAATTAATTGTCTCTTTAAGGGCTTTCATGATTAATTGTCATATAAATATGTTCTTTATTTGCTTAATTCCCAGTGAAGAACACAACACATAATCATGAAAAGAGATCCACCAATCAGAGAAGTTGCTGCACTCTATTAGACTATTGTTTCCAAACAGGTTTCCCAAACACTCTCCCACTTTCGATTGTTTAAGCAAGCAGGTAGTCCCACCACAAACTCAACTTCAAGTTAAACCATAAGCTGACATTCAAATAAACAGCAACGTTTTAAAGGCATCAAAGATCCACAGTGGGAAGTCAACCTACAAATGTCTTATAGTTGTCTCTGCCAATTATGCTGGAATGGGAGAAAGTATTTCAACATCAAAAAAATGACACTCCTTTAAAACAATGGAAACCACCTTGAGGCATTGGAAGTGCATGGTTTTATTTACTTTAAACCTTGCTCTGTTTATCTTGTGGAAGTCGTCTAAATTACAGATGCAAGTTAAGACAACTCAAAAGAGTCAGAACCAGTTAGAATTAATTCAATTCAATTGCCACAAATAATACTTCCGGGATCTCCAGTGTAAGTTCATTAAGGTGTTTTTTTAAAGCTGAAAGAATTTATGCTACACTGATATCATGAATGTAGATTTCTGAACTAAAAATTGTTCATCGAAAGAGACAGCTTGTGCACTCACCTGTCTGTTGCGCTCATCTGTGATTCGCTGAATCTGGATCTTTTTTCTCCCCATGGCTGCTGTGATTGGCTGAACAGGGGTTGGGGCAAGGTTAAAGTGTTGGTGAGGTCAGACGTCAAAGTTTAGGTTGTCTTGAGGCAGTTACAGGAACACAAACAGCAACTAATCACCTCAGTGTATGAAGATGTGTGCGTGAGAGAGTGTCTCTCTCTCTCTCGGTTTGCCACCTCTCTAAGGCAGCTGAGCTCACCAGTCTTCCTCCTCTGATAAAAAGGAAGTAAATAAAGAATATGGCCTTCTGGTAAGGCCTTCAGATCATGATCTGCTCAGGGTGGAAGTCATCCAACAGGTGTCTGTTCTGATATCCAAACCCCACGGAAAAATAATATGATGAAGATGATGATGATGGGCTTGTGATGAATTCTGTGAAAGAAAAGAGAGACAGAACTTAGCTAAAATAGGAATATTTTAAGTAAACAATTATCAAGGAGACTGTCAAATACATTAACGGTCTTTGATTATTCTGTCACTCATTTGCATTTTCAGTCAACGGAACAGTGGTTTTCAGCTTCAACACCCCATTAAATTACTGGACTAGCACAGTGTTCTTTCCAGTATTGATGTATTTCTTTGTGAAACAAGAAGTTGTGGCTGGAAAGGACATTCTCATGGCAGCGTTTGATTGGCCTAAATCTGTTTAGTGTAGGATGAGTCATCAACATTGTTGGATCATTTTCCAACAAGAGTAAGATTGTTAATTTTCAATGCATAAATCTGTTATAGGTTAATTTTGAAAACTTTCACAGAAACACTTCACCAAAAAATGGTTAACACTTCCAGCGCTAGGAAGTGCAATCAAGCTTATAATCATGATCACCAAGGAGGCTGCTGATGTCAAGATTTATAGTGAAAAAGATGTCCGTTTCATCCTAAATCGATTGTAACGCTTCAAAAGACATTGATTAAACCACTTGAGTTTCATGTATTACATTTATGCTGCCTTTATGTCATTTTTGGAGCTTAAATGTTTGGAAACATTCACTTGCATTGAATGGACAAACATCATATTTGTGCCTTTGTTTGTGTCCTGCAGGAGAATAAGTTTGAGACAACATAAGGTGGAGTAAATTATAAGAGAATTTTTGGTGAACTATACCTTTAAGAGTACATTCGTGTAGTGAGAATCCCCCTGGCACCCACTGAAATGAACTGGGCCTCACACAAGAAACCAAAGTATGTGGTGATTTTTTATCACACTTCACTTAAGGTGTATGTGTGTGTGATTATTAATATCAGACGGCCCCTCCCTCCATCCTCTAGGCACCAGCTAAGGAGTTTCACCTTAACAGTAAAAGAATGATCCAAATGAACCATTCAATAAATTAAAATTATGTAAATTGGAGGGAGTTGGTCATCTAAATAATCTGAAGGATTAAAGAGCAGCCTAACCCTTTAGAGCTTTTCTGTATTATCAACAAAACGAACACACTTTTGTAATAAAATTAGTAATATGAGTAATTGAATAAAAAAGTTTATTTGCTAGACATTTGATAAACAGGTTAAGCAATCAAAGGACCATCATAAACTGATAGTATACACTAATGCCAAGGTATCTGGATAGAGGTTAAGTAGTGATATTTACGTTCTCCTTGTTCGATCGAGGAGTTCGGAGATGGCGACATCTTCCATTGGGGCTCAGGGCCACGTTACAGTGGGGAAGGACCTGGATTCCATTTCAACAGCCTTGGACACAAAGGAGTGGAGGAATGCTGATCACTGTAGTTACCTCCCTGGTAAAAGGATTCCGAACTTGCCGTTGCAATAGTCTCTTGTAGTGAGACTTGGTACATGGTTGATCTTATACCGTCTCTGGGATGGACGCTAAGAACATTGGGTGATCTGTTATCCTCTCTCTCTCTGTGAAGCCGAGACATGGCACGTTGGATGGTTTGAATCCTGTTACATCTCCTACCATTCAGGCCAGAAATTCAGAATGTTGATTATTGTTCTGTTATTGCTCATGAACAGCTGGGAACTCAGAACATTGATTATTATGATGTTATTGCTCCCAAACTCGAATGGCCGGGAACTCAGAACAGAGAAGTGTTATAGAAGTATATCCTGTTAACGACCCTCTGGATGGGGATTCAGGACAAAGGTGTGTTAGAAGTGTATCCTGTTCATGACCCTCTGGACAGGGACTCAGGACAAAGGAGTGGTCATCCGGAGTATTATAACTTCCTGATGAGGAGATTTCAGTTTGGAGCTTCTTGTTTCAGGGTTACAATTGGCTGCTGAGATTGGAGGGGGCCAATACAGTGTGGCTCACCCTCCCTTCTCTGTTTGGAACATTTGCATACTTTAAAGTACATAGTTAGAACATTGTTTTTAAAGTTTTATCTATGCATTGTTCCTTTTCCAAACCTCTTAAAAAATACTCTTGGCACTTTTCTGAAGATATTAAGACCAAACATGATATTGAAAGATTCAATATTACGCATGCATTCATTTATACTACCATAGTTAAGTTTGTGTGAACTATTGTGGTAATTGAACAACTGCAATTTACATAAACAGTTCTGTGAACAAACATGGAGTGGATGTGTTGCAGTTGGTGTCCATGTTAGGAATAAAAGTTTGTGTGTAAATATTTGTCTATGTGGCTCCTTTGTTTCTGCTTTTGCCACATGGTAAGTTAATGCTGCTTCAAGAGGTCTAGGAGATATTTATGGTCATTATCTCAACTCTGGACTTGGGCAAACCTTAGGATGGAGGGTGTGAGAAGTTGATAAGAAACCACTCATGGACAAATGAGAAGTCTTTTCCAACGTGTTGGAAGGCCCGGGGCCTTACTTTCTGAAGTATCTGGCAGTTGTCCAAGCAGCTTATCTGATGGCTGTGCTTGGCATTTGTTTGTGTTTGTCCTGGATGGATCCACTCTTCTTTGCCTTGACAGTAAAAGAGGGGCTCTGCCATAAACTGGCACCAGGAATGTCATCTGGTCCGATTTTCACCACACTTGCCTATAGATGGCTTCAAAGCTAATAAGACAGGGACTACAGTGAAAGCCACATGGTGGCATAAAAACACTTCAACGTTTCTTTTTGCCAGGCAACAGCTGCAATATAGACGCTTGGCCTCCTTCAGCACCCAGACAGAGCCCAGGACTCTGAATTAGAGTTCTCATTCATAAACCACTGACACTGATGTTACTTACAGAGCTAAAACGTCTTCACCTGCATGATAAACACCTGCTGCTTGAGTGTGTAATCCAGCAGCACTCGCCTCACTTTCACGTGTCATCAACATGGATATAAAGCCATGTTTGAAGGTAAAGTGATTTTTTTAGTGTTATAATTAAAAAAAAAACAAGAAAATAACAATGAGAACAGATGCTTGTGAACGTGACACAGAACCAGTGTTTGTGTTTGTGTGAATGAATAGCTGCATGAATGAATTTACTGCTGCCTACGAATTGTCATATGGGCCAAGAAGGCTAATTTTAAAACATGCTATTATTATCTCTGCCTTCAACTGAAAAATAACTGAGGCCTTTAAAAAGAGTTCTATATATACATCTACACTGTATATATGACTGCCAACACAGTTTCACTGAACAGAGAGGCCTGAAGACATCCTCATTTTCCCATTTGCACTTATGCAGGCGACCAGAGATTGAATCTGGCTTGGATAATTTCCAGAATTCTCCAAAAACCATACGATAATCCTCACAACTGGAAAGGCTCTTCTGCTAATTCATTCTTGATAATTCCTTCTGGTAAAGTAAACACACATGCAGCAGTGGCAGATTAAGTCATTTTTTTGTTTTTTTGATTCAGACACTGTTAAGCTTGATTAATTTCAACTCAATTCAAGAGATAAAAGCCTTTAAATTTCAGGAAACAAATACTGATCTTTCTCAGAGGAATGTTTACATTTATAGATATGAAACCAGAGTTAGAGTTTGGCTTTTACAGCATGTCCATTAACTTTGAGGCAATCAATCTACATGCTAGTGTGACTCCTAAAAGTTTACTTACTTATAATTTACAGTCTTTCCCTTCTGGCAAAACAGACCAAAAATTGTAATAACTCATCTTGCACTACACTGATTTTTTCTCCTATCAAATGCTTTATAGAAAAATTTCCCTCCCTCTGCAACCAACAAGCAAGTAGCAAATCATAGGTATTGGCTAGGATGTGACAAAAAAAAAAAAAATTCTGTTAAAAAAAAAAGAGAAAAAGATGAGCCATTCGATATCTCCAGCACAAACTTCCAGTTTAAATTGGAAGAAAGTCGACACAGGAAAAAAAAGCATGTGCTTAATGCCATAACACTTGTTCTACTCAAATAACTTCAGAATTCTTGTTTGATAAAGGAACAAGTGACAAAGACTTCCAGGATTTAGGAATTTACTCTTGTTTTTTAGTGTTGCGTGATGGAAAAGGGCAAAAGGCACTAGCTCACATAGAGTAATCTTAATCAGCGTCTAAACTGATGGGTATGAAAAAACAGTGCTTGTCACAAGTTTCATCACTTCTTTGACACGGAAACCTGGAGTGGTGTTTCTGTATATATGTACAGTACGTGTGTGTTCTCCATCTCCAACTGGAGAGGATGTGTCAATAGGAAAGGCTTCTCTCCCAGCCATTAGTACCGCAGGCTTGAGTTCAAAGTGACTCAGAGTTTGTGTGTGTTGTGGTCAACAGGGCCAACACATGAAAAAACTTCTTTATCTGCAATGAGAGTCAGAGTGTGACCTTTCACCCTGTGTGCGCTGAGAAGGGCCGTTTCCCAGCTCTGATCTCAGTCGCTTCACCAGTGACCTGGACAGTGTCCTTAGTCCTCACGGTCAGACTCTCCAATCACAGAGAACTCAGACAGTGAAGTACTTGATAATGCTGTTCTTAAGACGATGACTTCACTGGACTGTTAGAGATACATCTCAAGAGTAGCTCTTTATGATGTGAACCAAGTTTATTAAACAGGCTTACAAGAGTCAGACACTGGTAAGATTGACAGTATAACTGAAGTAGATTTTTAAATATTAGTTTAAATAAGAGATAGGAGTGCTGCTTGCCCATGCAAAACTTGCAACCACAATCAATGGATGTTGTGCATAGTAGCCAGGGTGTTACTATGTGGTTGCTAGGGTGTTGTGGGTTGTTCTTAGGTGGTTGTTTACTTGCCAAAATCAAAATAGAAAACTCTCAAGTCTCAAGAATGATATTCAGGTACCCAGATATGACTTAGGCCCCTTCTTCAATGTCAGTCTCTGATATTTTTAATCATGTTTTATCATCTGGTTTCTTAAGGGCTGTTGCATTTTTATAATCAGTATTTTATTTATTTTGTGTATTATGTATATTGCATTTTGTAAATATTTTGTATATTGTATGTGTTTGAGTGTGTATATTTGATGCACATAAATGTTATGACACACACACACACACAGCGTTAAGCCACAACATTAAAACAACCTGCCTAATATTGTTTAGGTCTCACGTGTGCCACCAAAACAGCGCACGATGCTATCTCAGAATAGCATTATGAGATTCTATTCTTCTCACCACAATTGTACAGAGTGGTTATCTGAGTTACCACAGACTTTGTCAGTTCGAACAAGTCTGGCCATTCTCTGTTGACCTCTCTCATCAACAAGGCATTTCCGTCCACAGAACCACCGCTCACTGGATGTTTTTTTGTTTTTGGCACCATTCTGAGTAAATTCTAGAGACAGTTGTGTGGGAAAATCCCAAGAGATCAGCAGTTACAAAATACTCAAACCAGCCCATCTTCCATTCGTCTTCCATTAACGGATGATGGAGGCCACTGTGCTCATTGGGACCTTCAATGCTGCAGAAAATTTTCTGTACCCTTCCCCAGATCTGTGCAATTCTGGGGAACAATTCTTTGGACTTCATGGCTTGGTTTGTGCTCTGACATGCACTGATAACTGTGGGACCTTATATAGACAGGTGTGTGCCTTTCCACAGGTGGACTCCAATCAAGCTGTAGAAACATCACAAGGATGATCAGTGGAAACGGGATGCACCTGAGCTCAATTTTGAGTGTCATGGCAAAGGCTGTGAATACTTATTTATATGTGATTGTTTTTTTTTGTTTTTTTTATAAATTTGCAAACATTTCAAACAAACCTCTTTCAAGTTGTTATTATGGGGTATTTTTTGTGGAATTTTGAGGAAAATAATGAATATAATAATTTTTGGAATAAGGCTGTAACATAACAAAATGTGGAAAAAGTGAAGCGCTGTGAATACTTTCCGGATGCACTGTGTATATATATATATAAAAACATTTATGCACGCGCACACACACACACACACACACACACACACACACACACACACACACACACACACACACACACACACACCCAGCGGATAGCATTTCTCACAACTCTCAGTGCACAAAGGTGAGCGGTTGTACAATGCAGCTGCCACACACACATTCGGGGGAAGGTGTTATAATTTTGAGTTGTGGTTTTGCTCATACCACTGAGGAAATCCTGCGGAACAAGGCTTTAGCGTGCAACACAAGAAAAACAACATATTCGCAACGGTCTGCACAAACAAGCAAATAAACATCAGCACACTAATGTATTAAGACTCACACTGCTAGTGAAGAAGAACCTATTAAATAATTCTCTAGGTTCTTTCCACTTTTTAGAATTTCCACCTTCAAGCAGCTCTGAACCTCAAAGTTGCAAGGCTGAACAATAAGGCTGGCCTGGGTTCAGTGTGAGACATTGATATGTATGCCTTGCAAACCTCAACTTAATTTTTTCTGTGATTGAACATTGTTGTTGTGAACTCTGCCTCACTAAGTTAATGCTATCTAACTTGCAGACATAGATAAGGTTTTCTCAAACAAAGCAACAATGACTAGTGACAGTTTTCTGTTTAAAGGGTTAGTTCACCCAAAAATTACAGCTCACTCATCATTTACTCACCCTCATGTCACTCGCTTGTCAGGACAGTGTACACACCTGATGATAAAGGTTTGAAATCAATCGTAGCTTTTGTGACAGGGTCGTGCAAACTTCTACTCGCAGAGCAAACAGATGGAACAGTGCATACGAGATTCTTGATACATTTCAGAAGCAACAACTGCACTATTTAAACCACTTTACTATCACCTGTGCAGGTGTGGAGAGGAGAAGCTGACAGCTGCACTCTCATAGAAGCAGATATATCTCACATCCTGGACCAGCAACTTCCAGTTGTGGTTAAAAGTTCAAATGAATAGCATGGCATAGATTAATTTTAAATAATAATTAAATACTATTAAATGATTTGCAATGCTTTAACAAAAATTTAAAAAATGCAGCAGTCAGCGGCATCTCCATTCACTTGCATTTAAACCTATACAAACTCTCTTTGTTGACCCTTCCGAGATGGCGCCGCAGTTGACATATCCAAATCAGCCAAATGAGGCATCTTTGTATGAATATTTATGCTCCTCTGTTGTAAACAACACTGCGCTTCTATATTTTTTTGCATTTTGTTCATCATCGTTGTGAATTTTAGTAAAAAAAGTTTTAAATATTGATCTATTTCTTCCACACACTTAGCATTTCACTTCAGAAGACATTAATTAAACCACTGGAGTTGTATTTATTATTTTATGATGCTATATGTGATTTTTGGATCTTCAAAAATTTGGCGCCCATTCACTTGCATTTTACAGACCCACAGAGCTGGAATATTCTTCTAAAAATCTTTGATTGTGTTCTGCTGAAGAAAGAAAGTCATACACATTTGGGACGGTATGAGGGTGAGTAAATGATGAGAGAATTTAAATTTGGTTGAACTATTCCTTTAAGTTAGAATGGGTTAAAATTTATAAACTAATTAGTAATGTTTCACCATCGTTTTCCGAAAAAAGTCTTAGTTATGAATCCACAACTGTCATAATGTAACATCATAGTTTTATTGCAAAGGTAACCTAATGTTAAAGGAATTTATTTGTATTTGTTTTATCAAACATAACATATTATGAAGCCATTGACATATAACATAAAGCTATTCATCATATTTGTGGTGGGGCCACAAAAAATCTTGGCATGTTAGCAAATACAAATCTGAACTACTTGCCCGTTCGAACCAGCAGAAAAAAAAAATGCTTATCGTTGAGCCCTTCAGCTGTGCCGCAGCGTTTCAAGTAAGGATTCTGAAGTGCCAGAGTTCTACTGGGATAAGCTGACACTGCCCTTATCCATGTGTGGGCATATGGCATTCTGTGCGAACGTGTATGTGTGTGTAAGCATATCTCCTCTGCATGGTGTTTGAGAGAGTCCAGTTTTGTTATCCCTCCCTGTAACTAGAGGCAGAGTGGCCTGGGGCTCAGAGATAAGGGACTGTGCCAGATTGGACCAATGCCAAAGCAATGCTGAGAAATACATCACCTTCCCAGCTCAGAGCGGGAGGTCACCGCCTGGGACAGAGAGCTGTTTAATTCGACCATTTACAGTTTACGTACATCGGCACTATACAAAGCACCTTATGACCAAAACTCTGCAACAACCTGGCATTCCTGGGGCCAATAAAAGCTATTTCATACTTAGAAAGTAAAAGCAAGTTGGTGGGCACCTCTTCAGCTGACTAATATTTTGTGACACTGGTAAGGAAAATTTATGTGGCCATTGCCTAGGGCTGGGCGATGTATAGAAATTTCACAATATTTTCACAATGATTATGCTGGCAAAATAAACATTTTCAACACTGTGAACAAAGCACTGACTTTGCTGGTTATATAACATTAAGCAACATCTTGAATATCGTAGTGATTTTAATGCACTTTTAATTTGGCCAATAAAGACTAGATCATATTTCATTAATAAAAAATTGCTTTAGTAATATACAGTATATCTATAGGTAAATATTGCTGTTTATTACTATGCATTGTTACAATAATCTTCCTTGAGTTTAAAAAATGGTCATTACTATATTTATAATATATTTTACTTCTTTATGACATTTATTTCTTTCCTTAAATATTTACAATTTTGGCTACAATGGCTGTTACTTTTAAACCATTTGAGAGCAAATACATAGCCTAAACAGCTTGAACATAGTCAAAAGGCTTACAAATATCAAGATACAATTTTGTAGTGACATTTACAAGTTCTAATGGTGACTAATGAAAAATTAAGAAAACACACCTACGAGAAGACAAACTCGATATTTAACTGAAATCCCAACACAATAATTCAAAAGGGCTAATCAGAGCAGACTTATTGGCAAAAGGAGATGTGTTGGACACAAAGAGATCAAAGAAAACAAACTTGGCTGGTCTAACACAGAGCACAAAGCCCTTGTACTGGAAAAAAGGTATTTTGAGGAGACACCCTCATGCTTTGGAGTTTTACTGTGCTGAATGCTGTTCAAAACATTAGCTCTGACTAAACTGAGGCAAAAATGGCACTCGATGAGCTCTGAGAGGATCTCCAGCAATTCACTCCAACCTTGGGGTTTTACTGCCAGCACCAACTGCAGGATATTTCCAGCCTGTTGACTCAACCTTCCCGCACGGCAGGAACTCACCCTGTCCAATATGTCTACAAGGCTGCTGACCACAACGCACAATGATATCTGTTTTTCAACACAGTCATTTGTTCAGTAAACAGCATATAGGCTACTGATAAAATGACGGTGTACATGTCGAGAGCCATCCCTGGACCTCCTCCAGGAGCAGGGAGCTAGGTTGCGTAATGTCTGCCAAACCACAAGTGTAACCCAATCCCTGAAGTGGGGGAGGGCAGTGGGTAATGCACTGCAAGGACAGCATTTCAGGGGAAGGGGTGTAATGGATCCGTGGTCTTCAGCTTGTGAATCATGCCGCTACTGTCCCATCTCGTCAAATCAGTAAGCAAACCACAATGCTAGGGACACCACTATCAACCCCAAATTAATTTAGTTTTTGGTGTCAGATTACAAGATTCTTCTAGTCTTGTAGTCTCAGACTTGTTTGGCAAGCAAAGTAGTTTTGAACAGAAGTAACAGAGTTGTCTGGTTTGCACAGTGCTGTAGGTTGTTGTTTACACTAGCATATCTTTTCCAGCATCAGTGTAGACAATGTGGTCAAACTTGTCAGTTTACAACACTACAACATGGTCAAACACCAGAGTGCATCCTGCTAACAACACCCAGGCTGCTACATGAGAAGGGTTTGAAATTGAGAACGTTTCATAGTGGTTCCATTTTTAAATAATAAAAGGAATCAAATGATTTTCATGAGGTTTGGTTCCATTAATGGTTCTGGAACATCTGCTAGAATGGTAAAATATTAATTTAAAGAACACTAATTTCCTGCACCACTATGAGTGTGAATGACTATTTTAACATGGACACCAGAAAGCAGAGAAAAGCTGTTTACGGCTTGAAATCGGTATATGGATTTACATGAGCTGTGTTAGCGGTGTTCTCTTTACTCATGTATACAAGCGTCTTGATGAGTAAGCAGCTTTCTCCACAGTAACTACATTTACCTGCAATGCTTGTGTAAATAACAAACTACTTGTCAATTTTCCGCACTGTTCAGATTACACCAATTTGTGACTCTTCCGTTCGGTTTGTTCATGGCCCCGGTTACATTTCAGACCCTATCCTCAGACCACACGCTGCTTACGCCACTGCCTATCTCGACATCATCATTATTTACAGTAATGATTGGCAGCGGAACCTGCAGCATCTGTGGGCTGTCCTGAGGTCGTTGAGATGGGTGTGACTCTCGGCAAACCCAAAGAAGTGCGCAATTGGGCGAGTGGAAGTATGGTATCTGACTGATCTTACTAAAAAGGGGTCACCAGATCCAAGTAAGTGACAGGCTGGATGGTCCCCGGCCTGAGTCAGGCAATGGGGTATATGGTGATGCGGTCGTGGCCGAGCGACATCTGCAGAGAGCGAGGCCGGGAGAGGAAGAGCAGTAAGGACTGACACCTGTGGGAAATCACCTCTAACATCTGTTCTGTGTTGCAGTGAGAGCTGGATGGGGTTAAAAGCGCAGTCCAGACTACCAGAGGAGAGAGAGAGAGAGACGCACAAAGCATATTGTGTTCCTGTGTATGACATTGTGTGCTGAAAAGCTTTTTAGTTTGTATGTGTTAGACTGAAAAGTGCTGACAATAAACAACTTTCTATCACAACCTACAGTGGAAGTGCACTGCAATAGTGGGGTTCTCTACTACGTAAAACTCTGAGATTCCCCCAATGCAAGGATGCATATACGCAAACGTGAGGGACAGTCTATATGTTACATTGGTGTGTAATTTTCAATGTAAAAATCAATGTGATTTTCCCTCTGTGCTCCCAGAAATGCTGAATTCTTTCCACTGAGTTGACATGGCCGCTTTTACCCGGTCTATTCACACACATGCCCTCCTCAAAAAACGGTTAGAATGCTGCTAAAGTGTTTACATGAGAACATTACGGCACATTTTCTGGGAGAAAGCACGTGCACAACAACAAGGCCAATTATGGTCTGATTAACGTGTGTAAATGCTGGACAAAGCGGAGCTACAATTGCATTCTCTAGGTTTGTTAGTCTGACTTTGCAAAAATCAGACTGGTGGACTAAAAATTTCAGATGGACTAAAGCATTTACTTTACATTTTAAAAAGACAAATTATTATTTTGCTTCAACTGAAATTGAACTTTTTAAGTGCATGTAAATGTAATGAATGAGAGTAATTACTGGCTGGTTGTTCAAATATAACATGTCGTTAGAGACAAAAATTGGAAACAGTGTTTGTAATAAATGGTACTTAAAATAAGAAACATTCAAATGGACCTACTTTATATTAGGTGGCCTTAACTACTTTGTAACCATTTGATACAATGTACTAATTATGTACATACACTACCATTCAAAAGTTTGGGGTCACTTGCCTGAAATGTTTCTCATGATCTTAAAATCATTTTGATCTGAAGGTGTATGCTTAAATGTTTGAAATTAGTTTTGTAGACAAAAATATAATTGTGCCAACATATTCATTTATTTAATTACAAAAGTAAAATTGTATTTTAAAAGTTTTTGAAATGGATTACTTGGACTGAATATTTAAGAAAAGCAGCCACTCAGTGCCCAGCATACAGATGGGAACTCCTTCAATACGGTTTAAAAACATCCCAGGGTGATACCTCAAGAAGTTGGTACATTTCTGCAAAATCTAGGCAAAGTGTGGTCAATTTGAAGATGCTACAATATAACTTAGTTCAGATTTATTTTTGATTTATTTTTAAGTCACAACATAATTCCAATATATCCATTTCTATTATTCCATAGTTGTGATGACTTTACAATTATTCTAAAATGTGAAGAATTTTTTTTTTATAAATAAAGATTGAGTAAGTGACCCTAAACTTTTGAATGGTTGTGTACATGTTGTTGCATTGTAATTACATTTAAAATACCTGTTAACTTTACCCCTAATCCAACCCAACCCTTATCGTAACCCTAACACACCCCTTAATTCTAAACCTACCCATACCTCAACCTCAATCAGCAAATGTGGATATTTTGCAGAACATGTAGTTACACAATAAATACATAGTCTTGTATGTATTTAATGTTAGTACATAGTAGATAAGGCCACCTAATATAAAGTGTGACCTAAAATATATAATAGTGAGAGTATTATTTTTGTTAAGTATATAGTTACTAGATATATCGTTCGGCCGATATTAGCCTTTCATCGATATATCGGTATTGCCGTATATGTTTACAGATATGCACAGATATGAAAACTTTTTTCAGAACATACAATAAAGAAAACAATGCTTTAGAATTAATTAAGCTGGGCTAACGATGGCTCTGCAGACAGCGTGGAGTTAAGCGGTGCAGCGTTGTCTTCACTGTAAGTTGCTAACTACTTTGTGAAATACATACTGGAATGTTAATAAACAATGACCCCATCATTTTCCCTTTTCAATATAACTAATAGAACATTAACCCTGTCCCTGACAACCATGTCACTCATGTTTATCTGTTTGCTGTGTTAGCCAGCTATAGTTTGTCAGTCCAGTCAGTAATGTAGCAGATTGAAAGATTAGCATCAGTGTTTATATTTATGCAGCTCAGCAGACAACGGTGCACTGGTGGATTGTGTTTGTTGAGTGTTGATTTCATGCTACGTTGTTACCTAGTTGGTGAGACGCAATGCGTCCATCTTTTACTCTCTGTGACAACGAGCTCATAGCTAACTAACTTACCACGTAGCTACTTTCATTGCTTGTCAGCTGAGTGGAAGCTAATGCGTAAACATGTATTCACCAAACTGTTTTGTTCAGGATTCACAGTTTGGTACCCCATTCAACCGAACAACTCCAGTCACGGCATTTTTAAATGTAATATTTAAAAGTATGGTTATCCACAGTTGAAAGTTTCCCCTGAACTTGTATAGCAGAATACGGTGTAACATCTATTGACACTGCAGGTGTAAATGCTTCTTGTTTTACGTCGTGCCTCTAAATGACTGGCAGTATTAAAATAGTTAACATTTGACTGATGCTAAACTGTACTACTGATGTTTATTTAGCTATTTATTTAAATTGTATTTATTCTTTATTTTAATGGTCAGCATTTGACTGACACTAAATAATACTGATGTTTATTTAGCCATTTATTTAATTTTTATTTATTCTTTATTTTCTCAGTGTTCATTTCTAGAATTTGTTGTCAATGTATAATAATAATGTCCAATATTCATTGATAAAAATATTTGTTTAAGAAAGCAGCCTTCGGAGTAGGTGCATAGTAATATCGGTGCAAAATCGGTGCACAATTCACATAGAAAAGGTCTGTTTTTATTCCAGCTCTAAAATTAACTATATCGGCGACCATATCGGTAATCGGTAAATTTCCCCCTCTAAATTTGCTATCGATCCCAAAAATCCCAGATTGGTCGGCTCTAATAGTTACAAGAATTATTTATAAGGAGGAGGTGGTGTTTCTTCAAAAGGAATAGAAGAATAAAAGTTAAGAGGCAGTAATTGTGAAGTGGAACACACACACACACACACACACACACACACACACACACACACACACACACACACACACACACACACAGCTTTGACTGAAGCATAATGCTAATGACATCAATTTGACAAGTGGAAAGGAGGGTGTGTCTGCGAGTGGTTCATCATGAGTGCGTCATATTTAGTCAATTCTTAAAAGAAGATTATCTTGTTGGTTCAGTGATATAGCCAAATGTCAATCTCTCTATGGAAGCCATGAAGCCAAGCAAGAACGATGTCATTCATATTTCTATAGAAAAGCTAACCAGTAAAAGAGATGACTTATGTGTAGAACAGAGCTAAGCCGGAATACATAATACACAACACTAGCAGCTGTTAACAAAGAAATGCTGGTCTTCTTTCCCTGTTCATTTTAAAGCTTGTTATCAAAACAAACAAAAAACAAAGTTGTTTTGTCAACAACTGCAGTTTTTAGGGGCTTACAGAACCTTACTGAACCAGCTTAAAGAACAGAAGATATGGTCAATATATTCTCCTAATGAATTCAACAGCTTAACTCACACCTAGCAGGGGCTCAATAAAAAGTCCAATCTTTGCAATTAGCTATTGGTGTTTATGGATTTAAATACTTTTTATGCCATTTTAATTGAATAGTCTTATTTGGTAAATTAGACTTTGCCAATTAAATTATAAAAAAATACTTAACCTCAAATTAGAAAATTCCAATTCCTTCACAGTTATAGTTATATAGTATACAGTATTACTGAACCAAGGCTGAAACAATCATTACAGTAGGGCTGCACAATTAATCAAATAAATAATCAAGATCACAATTACTGTTGCCACAAATACCAAATTGTCAATTAAAGCAGTCCAGATATGTTGACCTCTGTTGCACAAAAAAGCTATGGCCCCACTTTATAGTAGGTGTCTTTATCTACCATGTACTAACATTAAAATACAATGCATTTATCATGTAACTACATGTTGTTCTGCAAAACTCTCACAAGATTCGCATTTGCTGCTATTGAGTTTGAGCTTTGGGTATGGGTTTAGAAGTAGGGGTCAGGTTGGTGTTAGGGTTTAGGGTAAGGGTTGGGAATAAGGCTAACAGTGTAATTACAGATGCAATTAAATGCAGGTACTACAAAAAGCAAGTGCAATCCAGCAACATGTATTTACATAATACAGTAAGAAGGGTACATTGTATAAAATGCTTAAGTGCACAGTAGTTAAAGATGCCTAGCATAAAGTTGGTCAAGCTCTATTTACAACCTTTGCAGCAGTGGAACTTTGACCAATCACAGGCATGTCCGTTGCTCGACTTCTGTGTATAATTTTGTCAAAGTTTGAATAACAGTTTTGTTTTGCATGTTGCTATAAGAGGGCCAATGTGAACTTGACCATTTAGGCACTGTCTTGATTCACTGAAATAGCAATAAAGTAATTCAGAAACAGTTCTCATCTTGTTTTGGATGTGTAGCCTACATAAAGAATATGGCATGAAGATACCCCAGACAAATAAGTATTTTAATGTAAATTCTTTTAATCTAAATTATTTGCAACTACAAAATCAACAAATACATTTGTCATAATAATGCAGCCCTAGTATGACAAATAGCAATTAAAATAATTCAGATTCAGACATACTGAAAGAAGTAACGCCATTCTCAAAAATAAGACTAACAGCAAAAGAAAAGAGAGAGAGAGAGAGAGAGAGAGAGAGAGAGAGAGAGAGAGAGAGAGAGAGAGAGAGAGAGAGCGAGAGACGGACAGAGATGTGATGTGATCTGTGTGTGAAGTGAGGCTGTCATGCAGCACAGCACATGGTCCTGTTACACCACACCACTCTTAAACACTCAGAAATACCCTAAAGGCACCACATTGTTCATGTCAACCTGATCTCTTGATGATGTTCACGGAATATACAAATCTCAAAAACATTTTTCATGTCATATTTCATGTCATGCATTTTTCACGTCATATCAATTTTTGAAAAGTAATGGAAACAAACACGTTCAAACTTAAAGTGTCAAACATGTTAAAGAAATGAGAAGTTAACCAAAAAAATCTCAGGCTTAAAGTTATTAGTGTCATTATTGTTACATTTAGTACACTTTAGAGTTTGTCATCTTTCTTACCCCTTAAAACTCAAGATGAACAAAAAGCTGCCAATTCGATCTTAGCTTCGTCCCGTTTCATGTGTACCCAGTTCATTTCAAATGACCCAATCAAATGTCAAATAAAATCCAAGCAGACTGAAGCATAGTTTGTCCTATGAAGCCTGGCAGAAGAGAGCTAATTCAGTTCAGCAATGAGTCTCTGATGCGGAGTGCTCAATTCCCAGCCCTCCTCCAAGACCTCCCCCACCCCAAAACCAACCCCTTGCCCTAATATGCCTTTAGCAACTGCATTCAATCCATCAGTGTCTTTGGATGTAATTGAGAGGGTGGAAGGGTGTCAAGATTGGAACGGTTGTCAGTATGTCAGATCCTCTGTACTCTGGCCTGTACATGTGTGTGTTAAATGTAGTGGCAGCTGCCTACACACCTTTTGTTCCAACACCCTCTTGTGATGTCTTTGCTGTCACAGATGTAGGAAAGTCAGCTTCCTGCATCGTGCTGTTGCAGGTTATGAGATTAAAACACTGCATGTTTGGACACTAGCTTTGCATATCATAGGTGAAATAATTTGTACAACAAAACAATAACATGTTATTCTGTCGCCTTCAGTCTTATTTTGTAATGTTTTAGAAAGCATAACCCCTTCCCCAAGAACAAATCTCAAGATCTGCCCTTTTCTGACCTCCAGATCTCCGAAGGGCTTTGGAAGGGTGTGGGAATGCTCAGCCAAGAGTCTATAAAACAGCAATGAAACTGAGTTTCCAATGGGAGGAAAGGAAAAAACACTTTGGACACAAAATCATCATGCTCTGGCATTCAGCATGTTATGGCTTAAAGGGATATGCAAGTTGTTCCAAACCCATATGACTTTCTTTCTTCCACGGAACACAAAATAAGATATTGGGCAGAATGGTAGCCTCAGTCACCCTTCACTTTCATTGCAAGTTTTTTCCATACTATGAAAGCACATAATCACTGAGGCTGTATTTAACTGTATTTTTGTAATTAACATTCTGCCTAACATTCTCCTTTTATGTTTGAAATAAAGTCATACGGATTTGGAACAACAGAATATGATAACATAAATGTATCATTAATATCATACATTTCTAAAGTGTTCCGTTTCTTTAAGAAGGGAGGTTTGGACACCAAAGGGAATGTTTCTCACATAGAACAACATTGGATGCGTCTCGTTTAGAAGGATGCGTCCTCCGGAGGTCGCATTTGTCGGCCGTATATGTAATTGAGGCTGGCTCGTTTCAGAAAAGTGAGTAGGACACTTCGAATGCAGCCTTCGTATGCAACCTTCATTCACGGGAATTCGGAGGATGCATGAGGTGTTTCCTTTGTGGGCACTCACAACCCACTATTCTTTGCTTCAACAGATATGTCTAAAACAATTACACCAATTTGGCCATAAATATGATGTTCAAAAGCAATGAATGTTAATTCCCATGTTGAAGTATCTCAGTAAACAGGTGCAGAGTATATAATATGTATAATTATATTAATATATAATTAAAATAAAGTATTAGACTAAAATTACACCTGTAAAATCTATTTTCTTTTCTCTTTGCATCATTATAACTCTCCTAAAATGTACCTCATACATTCCCTTCTAAAGTGACTTTGTTCCCTTCTCACATAAGCGCTGGCTCTTGTTAAAGAGTGCCGTGCTGTCATAGCAACGATGTTACATTCCATTTCCGTTGTCCTACGAAGGCTATGGAATGATTTTCCGGACATTATTCAAAAGGAATTGCAAATTGTATTTGCAATTGCGTTTTCAATTTGTGGACGCATAAAATGTGACATAATCCAAACGCAATTGCAAATCGCGCATTACCGTTTGCATTTTCGTTTAAGCGAACGCACAGTGACTGCCAGATTTCAAATGGAAAAGCAAAGTCCGTTTGCAACTGTGTTTCCCATATCTTACGAGTTTTGGCCCTGTCATATTTAAATAGCAATTTCAATTACCACGTCTGCTTTTTCACTTTCTCAGCGTCGCGTATGTAGCCAGCCAAAACTCAAATGGAATACTAATTCCTTAGTATTTCCATTGATGCCTTACACGGAAACCTGTCAATCAGGGTCAAGGGTGGGATTATGCTATGGGGCGTGTTTGTCTTGGGAAGAGACGTCACTCACAGTCGACGGTCAAGATCAAATAAACCAGCGTCTGTTCAGGGCATCACCTCTTTATTTATTTTGTATTTATTTTAATGTTTATTTGACAGGGACAAATGCATAGAACATTGCTTTATAAAGAATACAAAGTAGATGCCACGCATACATGTTTCTAGCCATGACTAATTTGCAACCCCTGTCCCTGGTTAGGCTTATAAATTTAAAACAAAAATTACAGAGTATTGAGTTTAAGATTTAGAATTAATAAAATACATACAACAAATACATCCCATATATGAAATAAGATATGGGCTTAAGTAGATGTGGAAGTCACTATAAAACACATTTAACTCTAGACACATTTAACAATACAAGAACACAAAAGGGTGCATATGTCTGTGCGTGCTCACATATGCAACATTATGTTTGTATGCATTGTGTTATGTCCTGTACAGTCAGTGTTCACAAAGTTGTTTCAGTTTCAGCCATTGCTTTAAATGTGTATTAAAAACCTTGAAGTCTGTCAATGTTTTAATTTCAGATGCATTCCACAAATGTATGCCTCTTACTGAAAATGATGTCTGACCAAATGTTGTTCTACGCTTTGTGGCTATAGTTTCCACTTATTGTGCCTCTAGTTCTTATTCAGCTCTTTTGTTTATGTACTAGTTGACAGAATATTTCTGGTGCAACGTTGTTCACACACTTAAAAATTAGTTTTAAAAAGAAAAATTTACAAAACTGTCAAAACTCAAGATATTATGCTTCCTTAGAATGATGCAGTGATGCCACCTTACAGATTTCTGGTCCATTACTTTTAATGCTTGTTTATATAATGACTCTTGACCGTCGACTGTGAGTGTCGTCACTTCCCAAGACAAACACGCCCCATAGCATAATCCCACCCTTGACCCTGATTGACAGGTTTCTGTGTAAGGCGTCAATGGAAATACTAAGGGAATTAGTATTACATTTGAGTTTTGGCTGGCTACATACGCGACGCTGAGAAAGTGAAAAAGCAGACGTGGTAATTGAAATTGCTATTTAAATATGACAGGGCCAAAACTCGTAAGATATGGGACACAGTTGCAAACGGACTTTGCTTTTCCATTTGAAATCTGGCAGTCACTGTGAGTTCGCTTAAACGAAAATGCAAACGGTAATGCGCGATTTGCAATTGCGTTTGGATTATGTCACATTTTATGCGTCCACAAATTGAAAACGCAATTGCAAATACAATTTGCAATTCCTTTTGAATAATGTCCGGAAAATCATTCCATAGAAGGCCATCTCGTTTAAACAAGGCTTGTTTTAAGGAGGACACTAAGTACTGTATACTGCAGCCTTCAAATTACGTGACCTCCGGAGGACGCATCCTTCCAAACGAGACACAGCCTTAGTTTTTTGTGGATAAATCTTGTGGTGGGAGTGGATTTTAAACTCTCTCTACTCTATATCGTGTTGAAAATCTGCTAACAGTGGGAAGAAAATATACAAACATCTTAAACATAACACACGCGGGCCAAAATCTGCCTGACACAATTGCTAGCACAACAAACATCATTGACTAGTCATGGGTCTGTTAAGATCCTGTTTCCTTGTTAATTATTTTTCACTCTCTCTCTCTCTCTCTCTCTCTCTGATGATCTCTTTGCTGCGCACATAGCACTGGCCCAAAGCCCATAAAGGGAGCCGTGTAATGGCCTTTGATTTTGTTCCGGTGACAAATGCTGTTCAATAACCAATGCCAATGCCGTTCTGTAGATTGTATGGCACTGGCCACCTTTGCAGAGGTGACGTTGAGTACGTGGAACTTTAAAAGTTCCATTTCAGTCAGACTAAAACACCATTTTTTTTTTTTTTAAATGGCATATAATCGCTTTAGTCTGACTAAAATCCAACCAGTCAGATCCCACTAACAGACCTACATAATGCAACGTAGCTCAGCTTCATCCAGCATGTTTACATGTTAATCAAACCACAATTGGCCTCGCTGTGGTGCACTTGCTCCAAAAGACAGAGGTGGTGAGAGACTAGGGCTAGGTATTGATACAGATTTCCAGATTCGATTACGATTTACAAGCTCTCAATTTGATTTCGATTCGATATTGATTCATTTGGGTATATTTCAGTAATAATGTCCCTTTTGCTTACATATAAAATAAATAATTTTCCAGATCATGTGGTTAAAAATACAGGGGACCTTCTAAATAGGTACATTACGAACTATGAACGTTTTTCATAATTTTGGTCACATTTTGGCTTTTTTAAAATGAACAAATCCATGTTTTCACTCAAATCACATACTATTTCATATATAATTTTTTGTTAAATGTTTATTGTTTAATTGCACAATTTGTACCATTTACAAGAAATTTTGATTTGTTGAGCACGTTCTAAAACAGGTTCTGTCTCTTTAACAAAACCGCCATTTCTGTAAAGAGCGTCTGTAAATGATTGCATGTTAACAAGAGGATTCTAATGGCTTTATCTCATCTGTGCTTTGCATAATTAAAATTAAATTTTTTTGTTAAAAAATTAAGTTTGTTTGTTTTTGATCAACAACTGACTGAAGAGAACATAAAGGGTATTAAAAGAGACTTTACTCAATGACAAATGGGTCTCATGGATCTCATCTTTGGACACACATTACACGGAACAGCTTTTATACCCCACACGCAGTGAAAGGATCTCGCTGCTAAATACTCCACCGCTATACTACACAATCACTGGTGAGTGAAATATGAACAGCAGCCAGTTGCCAAATATATACATTTTAGCCACATACCATGAAATTTGGTTGCAAATGCGAGCGAAATCCTCCCACTGAAATGTAGGGTTGCGCATAAGAGTAAAAGATTGATCTTGGGATTTAAGAATCGATATAGAGATCGTTCAAATGAAGATTGCGATGCATTGGGAAATCAATATTTTTACCCACCTAAATGCAACGTGTTTGACACTTCCTCAGCTTCCTTTTAAATATCCGATTACACTTTATGTCATGTACATATACATGGACAGACAGATGAAGACTGTAGCTCAACTTTGCAAAAACCTGCCTTAGCTCAATTTTAACTGCACATGTAAATGACTGAGTGTGAACAGGGCTTTACATACATCCCAACATATCCTAAAGACGATTAACATTTAACAAAGAGAATAATCTTTGACTTGAAAAAGATGACTGGGAAATGTTTCAATGAAGGAATTATAATACATTAATTGTTTACCATATTTAATAAACCTCCGAGTGGAACGCAGCTCAACAGCATTCAATAAAATCTCTTGTGGTAGGAATCCAGTGTAAACGTATTTTAGATGGTTTAGAATATGATTGAAAGTACTGAAACTAGAGTGGAAAGCATTTTTTTTCCATTTGGGGGACATAAAAACAAATAAAATACAATATTAGCATAAAATCAGGAAGAAGGTTAATTTCAGGGATTTTGACTTGAGGTGATTGCTGAAAAACATCAGTGGAAACAGAGCAAAGCACAACACAATATCACATTGTCACATCTTTCCATATCCCCTTTCCCAGAAATGCACTGTCATAAAAGGATTCCCATACCAGAAACAGCTGTGTTCATTTGGCCTTTTAAACAACCAGACCACCAAATAAGAGAACAAGGACCGTATACACAGACCTATTCAAATTACCTGTATGAGTTGACGACTGCAGAGAAACATCATCGTTTAAAGCTTCTTCCAAAATGCTTTACATTTCAGAGTACAATGTCCCTTAGTAACAGGCAAGACTTTGCAAAATATATTCAGCATGATCCCTCTAAACAAAAAAGTATAATATTCTCATGCCCTGATGAAAGATGTTTTCATTTGTTTTCAAAAAAGCAATGTTTACAAAAGAATCAGAGTAATATCTTCTATCCTGATGCCCGCTCTTGTCATCTCTAAACTGTATTTCAAAGAGACATTGTATCTCCCTGCCTAGACAGACCATCACAGTTAAAGGTTAAGGGTCAAGAGAAGCTAGATGAGTCCTAAAAGACAACACAACCCGTATGTCTTTGTCTAAGCCCCTTCAGCTGCCACTCAAAAAGTGACAAAAAAATATAGATTTTGAATCAATTATGATCTTCAATTCAAAGATCCCGACACTGATTCTTAAAATACAAAGATCAAACTTTTACTTGAAAGTTTACTTCAGTTTTGGTTGAACTGCATAGTTTGGGCCATGTAGTTAATTTTTACATTTAACATTTTCATAATGTACGATAAGATAGATTGAAGTGAACAGAAAGGTGAGAGAGGAAGTCTTCGTCCAAATAAACACTGCAACAAAATCCGTTTTTGATTTGTTTTTGTTTTGGCTTGTTTTCCAAAATAATTATCTAAAACTCCTTTAAAACAACATACATTTTCTTTAGCAGCTATACTGCAGAAGAAAAAATTGTTATCTGACAATGTTGAATATAATATAAAAAATACAGATATTTTAAAATATCTAAAAATCCTTTAAAAAAAAAAAAAAAAAAGATGCAGTCACCCGAGAAGCAGCACATAAGATATGTAGACTTGCTTTTAGAGAATAGATCTTGAATATAAGTATATTTTGTCTTCACTGCACTCGCAGAAAAAATACACTTGTAAACAAAATACACTTATATTTAAGATACATCCTATTAAAGCAAGTCTAAATATCTTATACGTTGCTTTTCAAGTAAATTGATCTTGTTTTAAGGATTTATAGACAATTTTAAATAGAAAACACAACAAAAACACTTGATAACAATAGGATTGTTTGCAGTGAATTTCTTTACTGAATTAAACTTAATGAAAAGTATTTGATCCTCTTTAATTCAGTGAATGTAGCCCAATATTTTTGAAGGCTTATTTGTTTGTGTTTGTGAAATTAGATGAGAAACTCTCTTATTCCAACTTAGAGCATTTATATTGTGTATTAAAATCACTTTATTTTGATGAGATATTAAAATGTGCATGTACAATTTTTCGATTTGATTGTCTGACGTGATCTGGATGCCCATCAACTGTTGCTGTAGAGGGTGAGGAGAGATGGGGCTCTGTTGTTAAACAAACATATTCTCAAAAGGTATGCTATGCTATGGGAGAAGGGGCCCACACACACACACCAAAGCAAATGTGATCAGCTTCTCTAGCCATCCTACTGAACACTTCACTCATTGCAACTCTCTCAAACACACACACTTCGCAGAAACAGCTGACGTTTCAACTGGCAACAGCTGACAGGCTACAGATGGGAAGGGCACAACCTATTTAACCCTATACACCCCCAACCCCCCATTCACACACCCTGTTCTCATCCCAAAGCTTTTAACACACAGCATACACACTGGCACACCTGTTAATAGTACACAGGAACTGTGATAAACCCTTCCTCCACCACAGGATTATTTCTAATGTCTGCCTCGCTCTTTCTTTTTGTTGTCTCAGCGCAGCGAGTCTTCTTGTTCTGCCTGCATCTTTGATAACCTCAGCAAATTTTTCTGTTCAGTGTGCAGCAAGCCAACTGTTCTGATGATAACAGAGTGACGTGGGAATGAAATACCAGCCTTTTTAAGGACGTGGCTTTATTTTCCATTAGATCTGAAACGGTTACCATAACATGAGCAGCTACAGGTGTGATTGTGATATGAGGTGATACCCCCATGCACACATTACATAATATGAAAAATATTAAAAGCATTTTTGTTTGTTTTCCAAATTTTTTTGGTCCCTGTTATTGATCAAACATAAATATTGAGGTGAAAAATGCAGAACACCTAGGCGTTCGGAAGTGACTGAAATGACCACAGTAATAATTGCAGGATACTGACAATTAAAGGAATAGCTCGACCAAAAAGGACATTCTCTCATCGTTTACTCACCCTCATGCCATCCGCCATCCCAGATGTGTGCTTTCCTTTTTTTCTGCTGAACAAAAACAAAGATTTTTAGAAAAATATCTCAGCAATGTAGGTCCATATGATGCGAATGAATGATGATCAAAACTTTGAAGCTCCAAAAAGCAAATAAAAGCAGCATAAAATAATTAATTTTACTCCAGTGGTTTAATCCATATCTTCTGAAGAAATCTAGTAAATTATTTGGTGAAAACAGACCAAAATACATCTCATTTTTCGCTGTACATATTGTTATTGCGATTTCTAGGCACAATCACAATAGTGCTTGAAATCATGATCAATAAGGAGATGATTTAAAGTCAAAAATACATTTTTTTTGTCTGTTTTCATTTAAATCCAATTAGATCACTTCAGAAGACATGGATTAAACCAATGGATTTGTGTTTGATGTTTTACTTTTATGCTGCCTTAATGTGATTTTTTGAGCTTCAACAGTGTGGTCACCATTCACTTGCATTATATGGACCTAGAGGGCTGAAATATTCTTCTAAAAATCTTTGTCTGTGTTCTGCATGTGACTAAACAATGAGAGAATTTTAGTTTTTTGGGAGGGCTGTTACGATTATGAAATTCGGCCGAAAATTATTGTGATTATGACGATTAATTGTCTGTTTTAGTGCTACGGCGATTAAATGTTTTTTAGGGCTTTCGTGATTAATGGTCATATAAATTGTCAGATATTTTTAAGGTGCATGTGTGCTTCATACAAATATTTAACTTAAAATATATCAATCAAATAATAAAGTAGGGATATGATTATCTTTTAAGGCTTTAAAAACTTATGAATGACATGAAAAAAAATTAAATATCAAAATATTTTGAAATACTTAGATTTGTCTCTTTTTGGTCAACTGTAGTTTTTGTACATTTTACATTTACACTGTTGTTTTAGGAACACATATATTTGTATTATATATTTTAACATTTTATATTATATTATATTATGCAATATCAAAATAGTTCTTTCACTTTCACATGTTATTTTAATGTTCTTTGATTAAACCCACAAGCCCTTACATCTCATCAATCATTTTACCTCTCCATAGGAATATAGTAAGCGTCAGCATCCTCTGTGTCACACTGCGTGTCATTATCACTGCGTATTACGAACATTACGAACATCTCCTCTCCTCTCCTCATGTCATGCTGTATTTCTTCTAATTCCCTGTCTTCCTGTCCTGTCTATCCCCTTGTCATATGTATGTTTGTATGGACAGGTCGATGGCCAATTTCACTGGTTTACTATGTGACAATAAAGGACTACTACTACTACTACTACTATGACCAGGAATATTTGCCATTAGACTATCATTAAGTGAAGCTGGAGTGCTTGGCATTTACTATCAAAGTTTATATTTGTTCATTTTTATTTTCGCTGGAGTTTGGCACGAGCCGCTGCTAAAGGTGCACACTTGAGAAGTGTTTCACAAATTTTCCAGACTGGTGCTGATCTGGTTTTCATCTGCAGAGTAGCTCAGTGATGCTCGGAGTTCAACTAAATGACACACAAATGTGCTGTTGATGACATTTATATATTCACTTAATATTCAATTATTTGTGCATTCAAATGTGATAAGAATTTAAACCGTGCACAATAATCACAGTTATCTCAAATAACAACAGGTTAGATCAAATAACCACGAACAACTCGAGAGCGGACAGTAAATGAACATCACAAGACACACGCATACATAGGCTAAATGAAATCAAGCTCTTTAACAACTCTCAAAAACACATTTGGGTTCGGCACTTAAAAGATAAGACAAGAGAAGTAGAGGAAAACGAAAGAATGTGCTGCCCACAGCCCTCAAGATGGACTGTAGAACTGCATATGTAGCATTTGCATAATATAAACGTTGGCTTAATCCCCAAAGGAAACACAGTGGTTAAGATTCACAAAATCCTCACTGAAGGCAGCACAAGAAAAAGACTTGTAAACATTCATGGGTATTCCCCATGGAATAAAAGAAGAAGGAGAGAGCAGAGGAAAACACATCTTTTCAGTTGTCGATTAAGGTATATTTCATCCAAAAATGAGAATTCTGACTGAGGCTAATATCATCTTCTGTATTTGGAACAACATGAGGGCGAGTAGATAAATATTCATTTTTGTGAGAACTAGCCCTTTCACTCCACAAAACTACACAAAAAATTAGCACGATGTAAACTTTACACACCTCTGTGTAGAAATCTGATTGGCTGACCAGGCTTTGTTGTTCTTGTGCACAACTGCTTTCAGAGCTCCATCTTTTAGAAGCATGCACTCTCACATGAGTAAACACTCACAAACACACACAAAGTGTGTCACATTGGAAGGAGAAAGAAGGGATTTTTTTATATGTCTCTCCTCCTCCCTATCTGGCATATTTCCCAGATCTCCATACTGCTGCCTGCATCTCCTGTGATGAGAAGAGGCCAGCCAGCAATCTTCCACAAAAAACATGGCGGAGATCGGCCATACTGAGCTTCAAGAGCGAATGAGACAATATGCGCAGATGGCCTTCAACAAGAACCACAGCTGTACTGCCACAGAACTGTAGTGCCCCATGAGAACGAGACAGAGAATGGCAAGTAAATAGCACAATAAAGAAAAACAGAACTACATGTGCTGTTAGTGAGAAAAAGAAAAGCTTTGGCAAGAAATCAGATCAAAAAGGCAGAAGTACTGTAAGAAAGACAAAAGAGGAGCGAATGCAAGATGGGTGTATGGTTTCAGTTCTTGGCTCCAACGCTTGCTGTTTCAGCTGTGCAGGAGTGATGGCCAAACCTTGCTCTCACGTCACTGTAACCCCTTTAGACTGGCCATTCTCCAACACAGGCAACATTAGACTGTTCCATTGTGCAGTTTGTTTAGGGTAACAGCAACAGACACAACCTAACATGATGGTAATGACAAGACTGGATGGTTCAGTAAATCTGTCAGAGTGACCCCCATAAGCATCTGTGATTTGTTTTGTACCTTGAAAGATCTTCAAACAAGATTCACTAGTGCTGCAATACAGATCCTGTATCCTTAAATGGTGACTGAACCCATATTTTTGAATGGTCAAGATGTTAAAAGAAAACACAAAAGGAGATGTTAGGGAGAATGTTTAGGCTCAGTCACCATTCAGTTTTTGTATCTTTATTCCATACAATCAAAGTGAATGGTGATTGAGGCTAATATTCCAACATGTTGTTTATAGTGTTTCAGTTATTTGGGTACATTATTGGGTGAACTATCCCTTTTACTACTTGTTCCAGCCAGTGCTATTAGTCAGACTATACAAACATTTCAACAATCTGATGTTGTTTTCATGGGAGCATTCTTTGGGTTATGAATGCCTCATGAGTGCATTAAGCTCTTTTAACACCAGTCTCTTGAATAACCCTGAACATGAAGTAGAGCTAATCTCTTTGTTGGGTAGCACATCATTAGTAAGCCAGTTACTGACAGGAAGAACAGAGGAGCAGTTCCTGTTATTTTGGTCTTCATTTGAATGTGGGATTCGAATCATTAGGATTTTATTCTCCCTTGACTTCTTCACCACTCTGCAGAATCAGGTATGAGGTTGCCACAAATGTGTTCCCAAGGGAAATATATGCGTATGCATAGGTTACACTCAGTAAGACTGTCATGCTGACAGTGAGTTCTCTGCTTTGTTCTTAAGAAAAAGCACACAATCCCTGACATTGACAGAGAGCTAATGGTTAATCTTGCTATTAACACACATATGGAAATAAATGTAATAAAATTGTCAAATAAAACTGGACTAAAAAGGCAGGTGACTGGAAAGAACTAGACATTTAACGATTTTAAATAATAAGGCATACCGTGATAACTAACATGCACAATATTGTTATTGTGAGCACTTCAAAGTACTGTGCAAATTTCTAGATAACCTATTAACCAAATTATTTAGCTTTTCCATAAAAAAAACAACAACATTTCCAACACTCTAACTCTTACAGTAATAAGAAGACATACCAAATTACTAGGAAACTCTAAAATTCATGTTTCTTTTTCAAATAAATATTTCCCTCAAAATGTTACCATTGTTGTTGAAAATAAACCGTAATAAATTATATAAATACAAAATAGAAGCATTGGAAAGCCACCATGTCTCTTTGCAAAGTTAGCTACTTTGTGATATTTTCATTTAAAAAGTATTAGTAAAAAGCAACTAACTAAATCTTATAATTAAGAACAACTGTAAAGTTTATTTATCTTTCAACCCATTTTGTAATTCAATACAATACCGTGATGATGATGCATACCGTGATAAATGCTTCAGTAATTATCGTGATATAAACATTTTATACAGTCACATCCCTAAAAATATCTGGCTCCATATTCAATCATCAGCAGACACTTTTATCTACAATATAAGATAACAAGCAATACGTAATACAAAAGCCAACAATATCTACAGAACCAAACCGAGTTCTAAGCTAGAGAAGTTCAGCTATTGACTTAAGGCAATAAAATACAGCAAAAATATAAAACTGGCCTTGTCTAAAATATAGACACGAACAATGATGCTGTGTGGGACCAAACTGTTATGTTTAAAAACCATCCATTTATTAATAAACAAAAGATACAAAAGATTTTAAAAAATTATACTTTACACAAGTACAAATAATTTGCTTGTCCACACTGAAAGAGAAAATGCTGATGAAAGAGACACAATCACAAACAGTTCCCGAAAGCGTAGCTCAGGCTTATGATGCTTTTGGGAAATGCAAATTCTGTTGGCTACCCAGAACTATATACTAAAGACACAGAAAACCTTTTAAATGTAACTTTTTACGATCACCAATCTTAAGGAATTTAACGATTCTGGTTCCAATTCCGATACCATTAACAATTTTTATAGTACTTTTGAGAATTAAATATTTAGAAATAAGAAGTGCAATTGTTATTGGATTCAGGGCCTACTGCCCTCAGTAGTCTGGGATACATTGTCAGAAATTGAGCTACATAGTTGCAGTGCATTTAGTATGGTTTAAGCTGTTGATGGCTTTGCAGCACTGCTGAATAGCAATTCAGGAAACACTGACAGAGTATTTTAGTACGGTGTTCCATCCGCATAGGCAGAAGAATACTTGTTCGAGAAACATTAACGTAACCGAAAATCATAAAAAACAATTGGTTCTGATATTTATTTTAATCATCCTGGTACATTTTCTCCCAGTTTTCGGTTCCCGACCCTAGTGATCATGGCTGGTTAGGACAAAAACCCAGATTTACTTGAAAGAGATAGCATTTATTACTTGCCGCTTTATCGCATCATGCCTGGTTAGGAGATGTGCTGCTCTTATCTGCATTCTGTAACCATACAGTTTTTGTATGTGGATTTCAGAACCGGATTTAACTTATGTAGGTCATGGCTCTGCTAACCTCTGATCCCACATACAGTACACACATGGTGGATATTATGCAGTTGTATATTTATCCACTAACACTTTTATTCAAGAGGAAATACAGGGAAAAACCTTAATCTGAATGAAATCAATGAATAAACGGCATCGTCAAGTTCTAGAGAAACAAAATTTCCGCACAGACACACACAGAAAGGAGCAGACATTCACCATATTTAGAAGAGAACTTCTAACATGATCCTATCCATAGATTAATCCCAAACTAAAAATAAACAGAATTTGATTTAGCAGTTTCTCATCTGTTCTCCTTTTACCCAGGATGAGGTCAACACACATTGTTTTGGGGGATTTATTTAAGGTATTCAGTACTACTGATGACCTAATGGTATATTCTGAGCTCAACCAAATACTGTATGTCTGATTCATGATTTGGAAATCAATTTCGTGGGGACTATGAAAACACATCCAATCATGACAGATGCCTGGCTTCAATGTAAGCTGCTTGCATGCATTCATTAATAAAGTATTCTAGTGTTAACCAGCATCTAGGCAGCCATTTCATCACTTAGCCAATAGTGCCTTTGGTGTCTGAAAATGATTAATAGATGTTCACCTGATCTTCACATATGGACAAATTAGACCTTATTCACAGTAGGGCCAGATATTAAATTTTTGATGCGAATAAAAAAAGGCTGTGAGGAATAGACTTACCCTCTCTTCAAATCAAATCAAATCAAATCACTTTATTGTCACACTACCATGTACACAAGTGCAACAGTAGGTGAAGGTCTTGTTTGCAGTTCCGAGCAACATAGCAGTCATCACAGTGCCGAGACATATACCAATTACAATAAACAACATATTTACACAACACAATTTACATATCAAATATACACATAATTACAAAACACAATAATAATATACAATGTACGGTAAACAATACACACAATATAGAATACATATACAATAAAAGAAAAATAAAGAGTATATAAAAAATATATATACATTAGTTGTATTGAAGAGAATATAATTATGACAGTCCAGTGTGAGATAATAGATTAATAAAGTGCAGTGCTGATATATTGATCGTGAGAGATCAAGAGTTCAAAAGTCAGAATGCTTGGGGGAAGCTGTCATGTAGTCGGTGGTAGCACCTGCCTGATTGTAGCAGTGAGAGCAGCACATGACTGTCTTCAAAGACATACACTGTATAGAGGTTCAAGATCACATCAAATTTTCCCAACTTGTGCTCTTTAAAATTTCTACTGAAATTCTTTGGAAGATGCTTTTTTCAATATTTTGTTCATGGAACGATCAAAAATAGTTTAAACAACAGTACAACCCATTGTAAAGACAGTATGTCTCACAGCCCGGTTCTCACACCCATCGAAAATCAAACATGGTGCCTAGCGACATGTATTTAACCCAGAAGTTGAACCCAAAACAAAGCAGAGAAGAGCAACAACATCAACAAAAGTGTGAGTTTCATTCAGAAGTGAAAATCCCTATGCCCTATTCCCTTTAAAGACTTTATCTTTCACTGTGAGAGCTTTGGAGGGCTGAAACTCACCATTCAAGTAATTTTTACTGCAAATACTGTTTAAAGCAATCTTACAGCATGGCTACTATGATTGTTCTTCCTCCCTACCCCTTTGCAGTAGTATCAAAAGTCTTGGGCATATTATTTATCTGTTACCCTCTTTTGTTTTATTTTATGATGGAATTTGTGAAAATAGTCAAAATAAGAGCATTCATTTTTTTTATTAATTAATGAAGTTATTTTCTTATACATGTAAAGAATTACATATATAAGAAAATAACTTCATTAATTAATAAAAAAAAATGAATGATCTTATTTGGACTATTTTCACAAATTTCATCATAAAATAAAACAAAAGAGGGTAACAGATAAATATTATGGCCAAGGTTAGCACACTAGCATTAGCACTATGACTACAGCATGCAAACATTACACATGACATATAATCTACTGCATCTACAGTGCTGTGAAAAAGCATTTGCTTATTTCTTTTGTTTTTATCTCATCCTAAATTGATTCAAAAATTCTAACAAAATCTAACATAAAACAAACGCAACCTGAACAAACACAAAATAAAGTTTTAAATGATAATGTTAATTATTGAAGCAAAAAAGTTATCCAATACCAACTGGGCCTGTCTGAAAAAGAAATGATGAGGAAAAAGATGATTGAAATACATCCATCTGGGAAGGGTTACAAAGCTATTTCAAAGGCTCTGGGGCTCCAAAGAACACAGTGTGAGCCATAATCTCCAAATGGAGAAAACTTGGCACAGTATTGAACCTTCCCAGAAGTGGACGACCTTCCAAAATTCCTCCAAGACCACAGCGACGACTCATCCAGGAAGTCACAAAAAGCCAAGGACAACATCCAAGGAACAGTAGGCCTCTCTCGCATCAATAAAGGTCACTGTTTATGACTCCACTATCAGAAAGACGCTCACCAAAAATGCCATCCATGGAAGAGTGGCGAGACGAAAACAACTGCCAACCCAGAAAAACATTAAGGCTCATCTGAATTTCGCCAAAACACACCTTGATGATCCTCAAACTTTTTGTTAGAATGGTCTAAGGATTGAGGAGTCGAAAGTGGAACTGTTCGGAAGACAGGGGTCCCATTACATCTGGTGTAAATCAAACACAGAATTCCACTAAAAGAACATCATACTTCTGGACAGGTGTGGGGATGCTTTGCTGCTTCAGGGCCAGGGCGACTTGCAATAATTGAGGGAAACATGAATTTTGCACTCTAGCAGAAAATCCTATAGGAGAATGTCTGTTCATCAGTCCATGAGTTGAAGCTCAAGTGCAAATGGACTATGCAGCAAGACAAGACGAAATGCTAGAAGAAGACATAATCACCAGAAAATAACAGGAGACGAAGGTAAAAACAACAACAGTGGGGGCCTGGGTAGCTCAGTGGTAGACGCTGGCTGGAGTCGCTAGTACGAATCCCAGGGCATGCTGAGTGACTTCAGCCAGGTCTCCTAAGCAACAAAATTGACACGGTTGCTGGGGAGGGAACAGTCACATGGGGTACACTCCTCACGGTCGCTATAATGTGGTTAGTTCTCGTGGTGCGCGTGGTGAGTTGAGGGTGTATGCCTTGTTGGATAGCGTGAAGCCTCCACACACACTATGTCTCCGTGGCAATGTGCTCAACAAGCCACGTGATAAGATGCGCAGGTTGATGGTCTCAGATGTGGAGGCAGCTGGGATTCATCCTCTGCCACCCAGACCACGTGACCATGTATTTAGTTACAAAATTGCAAAATTGCACATTGTGCAAGCAATAACTTATTGTGTCCTTCTAAAGCTTCTGACCAAAGCATCATTTGAAAAACCTGGACCTGCCTGCTAAAATGTCAAATCCTAATTTTAAAAATGCACAACGATGATTACTTGTCAAAACCCATCCTGATCTCATCTTGTCTCGGTGGAAAAGGGTTACCCTCATCTTCAGTGGTCTCTTTTCACACTGCCCATTACCTTAATTGATGTTTAACCCTTAGATCAGCAGATGATGGTGCAATTAAGAGCTTGCAGAGATTAACACAGAGAAGAAGGTCTGTGCTCTTTCTGATGAGCTTCAGCCCTTCAAGACCCTACTCCACCAACTGCACAGCCAGAAAGAACACGGAGGTCATTTTAAAGTGGAAAGGGAAGGGAAGGTTTCTTTCTTGAGATCCTTAATCTAATCAGCAGTGCTACGACCTTAAAATGGATTTGTTTTAAATTAGATGTTGGCCAATATCAGATGCTGCTGATCAAGGACAATATTATAACTGATTGCGTAAAATGTTTTTCTAAAAACTGTGGGTGACACCTAGCCTGACAAATAACATTGTACAGTACACATGCTATAGAGATGTGCAAGAAAGGTTGACTAGTCGCGCAACAGCTGACTAGTCGGTTATTGAGGTTGACTAGTCATTTTTTAAGTAATAAAAAATAAATATTTAAAACTTTTTTTTTTTTTTTTTATTGTAATATTTTAAAACAGTGTGTTAATACTGGAATTACATTTTAAATATTTGTAATCACAAATACCATTACAATTAGTATATTAAAAATATAATTTTAATAAATCTGACGGTTTACCTCATATTTGCTGCAGGCGTTAACTGTCACATCATGGAAAACGCTGTGTGGGCAAGTTCCACAAAAGTGGGAACTGATGCAGTACAATGCAATATTTGCAAAATAATGTCAATAATGCTTAGAATGTCAAGGATGTGAGCTCTGAGTCAGGGACACAATCTTCATCTAGTGTTTCAGAAGCGAAAGAGGCCAAGCGATAACGGCCGTCAATTGCTGTGTTCTTTTGGTTTGGGGGGGGGATACAAGCACACTTAGCAGACCCACAGAGCTGGAGATACAGTATATTACAAAGATCACTGCATGGACCTGGCCCAAAACCTTCTCCATTCCAAGACAAGAGAGTGTTTTCTGCGTCAGGTGTCAACAGGTTTCTCTCACGTTGCCTTTCTAAACATATACACATGAATGATTAAGCCATTTTTGTCTGTGAAATATCTAGATTATTTTTTATTATTTACTGCTTGTGTGTTTTTGTGCTTGTGGTTTTTTTTCATCTTGATTTTATCATAAAAAAAAAATATTATCTCTCAGTGGATAACAAGCTGGCATTTAAAACACATTTCATTTGAATGTTGTGTGGCCTGTGTTAAAAATTCAGTTCAGTTCTTTATTTTAAATGCACTGATAAATATTATTTTTTCCATATATATATATATATTTTTATATATATATATATATACCTATTAATTTATTATAGTGATAATTTGAAACACTGACATTCGGCCTATATTGTCTAAGAGTAAGGTATGCTAACCTTTATAATTGCATTTTTCGTAGGGTTGTTTTAGTAAAGTTTTATTTCTATGTTTAGATTTTTTTAAGTGTAGCAGTGATAATAAAAAAACACATTAAATAATTTATTAGCTGGTAAATACAAAACCACTGAGACTACTTGAATGTCTCTGGACATGTTTTTTTTTATATTTTATTGTGCATTTATGTGTTTTCTTTTTTTTCTAAACAAGTTAATACAACTTGTTTAGAAAAATTAAAACTCTTAAATTAATTTATTAAGAATGCATGTAGCCTAAAGTATGTAGCCTACATTGTGGCCCTTCTCTTTAGTCACTTGCTTTCCAGCAAGACATGACGCAATAGACCAATGCTTTGGCAATGTCACCGCTTATATCAAATACAAGTGGTGGCAAAAACCATGCGTAAAAAGTAAACGTTTATCGGATTACATAGTTGAAAAATGACTCTGAGGGCTCTAGTTGACTGCTGTGGCTTCAAGCCATCGACAGAGCTGACTGGACTGAGATCATTTCAACTCACAACTTTGCAGCAAACATGTATAGCGAACATGGTTACATGTTTGTTATTAACTAATTTTAATTGTATCGCTAAGAATATGTTTGTATTTATGATGGTTTTGTGTTATACTTTTGTTTATTCATCTAATCTGTCAAATCTAACACAACAGTCAGCGGGCTTTCTCCCAAAACTTACTGCACATGCGCTGACATTTTTGTAAACAAGAGGATTGGATTATACCTTATTCACAGTAGCGCCAAATTTTTTTATGGAAATGAAGCTGTGAGGGATAGACTTACCATCTCTTCTACACTCACCTAAAGGATTATTAGGAACACCTGTTCAAGTTCTCATTAATGCAATTATCTAATCAACCAATCACATGGCAGTTGCTTCAATGCATTTAGGGGTGTGGTCCTGGTCAAGACAATCTCCTGAACTCCAAACTGAATATCAGAATGGGAAAGAAAGGTGATTTAAGCCATTTTGAGCATGGCATGGTTGTTGGTGCCAGACGGGTACATGTATATTAAAGAAAGAAAAGGATGTATTTTCATATTATGTGTATTATTTATATTATAGTATTTATATTAATATTACTTATGCATATTTTTACATACTAATTCAAATTGACTGATTCACAGGGCAGAGAAAATACATGTACAGATCAGACAGAGCTCCAGAGAGATGGAGATGACAGATGTAACAGGTGTTTAATGGTTCTCTTCTTCATGCAGTAGGTTCTCTTAACCCAGAGAAGTTCTGGTAGCAGTTTACACAAAGCATTTTTGCTGTGTCAGCCTTTCTTGTCAAAGGTTCTGTAATATGATATGAGGTGAGCAATATGAAAGTTGGCAAAACTAGATTGCTTTGATGTTGCGCACTTGCAATGTTGACAGCTTTCTTTTGTTGATTATAAACAAGAGCGATAATTTTATCACATCACTCGCTTGCAGAGATGTGGTACAATGCCATTCGCACATTGAATCTTAAGTTCAGTAAATATGTGACAAATTTACTTGTGACTTTCTCTGCACATGCTTCCTTGAAACTCAACAAGTGTTCAGTGAGGTTCACGGGAGAGGGAGAGAAGGATGTGGGAGAGCTGATTTACTTGCGCAGGTTCTGGAATTACAGTTTGCAGCTATATGTTAAAGTGAATAAAAGTATGCAATAATTCCCTGCATTCTGAACGTGGATGTTGCTGGAACATGCTGATTTTAAGACCCTGCGGGTATCCTGCTTCTCCATTGCAGGACACACTCACGTTGGACTGCTATACGGTGACGTCACTGTAATTACGTGTGTGTGTTTGTAGTGGGGTCCCTTTTGTTTCATAGTACCAGCCCCATTCAACAGCATGCACAGTAAAAAGCGCAAAGATGACTGGTCTAGCAAGCATTACGTTGCGTAAAGTATATTAACGACATCTCAGCAGCAGCGCTCATAATTTAGCAGCAGCGGTGTTCTGTTCTATTTTTTTTATTTTGTTTATACAACAATGTATGAATTTTACTAGTTTTTGAATGACCGTCAAAGGATACATGCTCTGGTCTAAAGCACTGGAGGGTATAGTTACTGCATTTATCAGCAGAGGCTAACAGGGCCTGCGAACCAGCTAATTCCACCCCAATGTGTCAAACATAAAAGGAGATATTTTAAAGGTAAAAAAAAGGGATAGTTCACCCTAAAATGAAAATTCTCATCATTTGCTCACCCTCATGCCATCCCAGATGTGTAGGACTTTCTTTCTTCTGCAGAACACAAACAAAGATTTTAAGAATGGTAAATGGTCTGCACTTATTTAGCGCTTTTTTTAACCTTAGCAGTTTTCAAAGCGCTTTACACTGTGACTCATTCACCCATGCACACAAACACTCACACACCAATGACGGCAGAGGTGCCATGCAAGGCTCTAGCCTGCCATTGGGAGCAACTTGGGGTTCAGTGTCTTGCCTAAGGACACTTCGGCATGTGGTGTCATGTGGGCCAGGAATCGAACCGCCAACCCTGCGATTAGTGGCCAACCTGCTTTATGAATGATGCCCAAAATTCTGAAGGCCCAAATATCACATAAAGGCTACATAAAAGTAATCCAGACAACTGCAGTGGTTTAAACAATGGGCATAATTTATATAACACAAGCAGAACAATTTTTGTGTAAAGCCGGTCTGATATAAATTTTCATATTCATGAAAGTTTTCATATTTTCAAAATGTTAGTTGGTACGAACGAAATTTACACCTGCTCCCGACCATGTATAAATCGTGTTCAAGACAACCAATGTGTGGTGTTCTTTCAGACAAACTGCCATGACTACATTTTGATAGAAGTGAAATTAAATAAGTAAAGAAAACATTTACTAATAATTAAATGATTAAAATTAACATAAAAAAATGGCACAAATTATTCAAAAAAATTAAAAAAGCTTTGTTTTCTTTTTAATCCATAGCCGATATAATTATTTAGAAACATTTCTTTACTGCTTGAATTAATTTTTTCAAAGTAGCCTATAATTTTTCCCAACTTTGCTTATTGTTTTTCCAGCAGAAGTGCTTGATTTTTCTCGAAGAAATGAATGCCATCTAACGTGACTGGTTGGACAGTTTTTTTATTTGACATGCGCTCTACAATTTTGGTTTTATAATTTAGTGTAGACATGGCTAAATCCCATTCAGTTGATAATGTATGGTCCATGCTAATGCTGTTAAATTCATGATTAAACATTGCGGGCTGTCGCATACACAATACAATGGATAATAAATAAAACTCTAATATCTTACTGTGTTTCAGACCTTCACCAGGCATTATATTATTATACAGCTTTAATAGAATGAGGTGTACATTTCTTATCACGCAGTGAAGATTTTGCTTTACCGCGATATAGACAACAATCCATAATGTATACCGGTTGCCAAATTTCTACTAGTTTATTATGCATACCATTAAATATTCTACCCCTACACACATCTTGGATGGCATAAGGGTGACTAAATGATGAGAAATTTTTCATTTCGGAGTGAACATTCCCAAGGGTACGTTCAATAATTGTTTTATGCACATTGTCTTGGACTTACACTGATACCTAGAGGAGTGGATGCAGCATCATTTAAACACAATAGTTTTCAGTTACAGATGCCATAGTAGAAATTCACTATTCACAGTCAGCCAGGATTAATTTGATCCACAAATGAAAGTTTCCAAAAAAATTTTGCTCAAAGCACTCATGAACTGCAATGGCCATCAAGATTTTCATTGATTATACTTTTGGGTCCTTTTTCAAGCTTTAAAGTGAGTCGCTAAGTCCCATTATTAAAAAAGAAAAGAAAAAAAGAATCTGTATATTCTATAAAGTATCTCCTTTGTATTCCACCAAAACAAAAAAGAGAAAGTCATATAGGTTGAAACAACGTGAGGGTGGGTATATTATGACAGAAATTGCATTTTTGGGAGAAGTATTCCTTGAAAAAGTGTAGCCAGAGAGTATTTTGTCTAGACAGAAGTGTTTCACACAATAAGAACAAAATAATTTAAAGGCCTATTTTCACAGTAAGTAGAAGACCTTTGACACTTTAAAGACCACATTTAATAAAAGATAAAACATAGTTGTAGTCATTATTTTGTTTATGTGGGAAACTAAATAAGGGACTCTGAGATCCAGAATGAATAGTCGTTATTTTGACCCCATGATGTTGAACACATCACCATAGGTGATCAAGGGAATGTAGATGAAGACCTGTTCTACCCAGCATACCAGACAGCAGCTACATTATGCACAGCTGTTATCCTCATTCTGCCAGCAAAGATATGGGCTAGTTTTGCACCATCCTGCCTTCTTTTAATGGCATTTAGTGTTCATGTTCCTTCACAACAAATACATCCAACCAAGCAACCACAGTGCATAACGCTATTCATTTCCATGCATGGAAGTCTCAAATGTTCCAATTAGCAAGCAGCATCATTCATGACACAAACCGGACTGTTTACAGGATGCTTTTTGTCATTTTCAGAAGACTCTTAGGAGGCATTATAAAACATCAGTAGTCTGTTCTCTCTGTGTCTGTTATTGGTACCCCAGGTGGGAGGACATAACAGCATTGAGTCCCTGGAGATTGAGACACCCAGCTGGGAGTCACGACAGCACTGTACCTGTCTGCATGACCCAAGACATTCAGCTCGTATTGAGATGCAGCCTATAAACAAAGTCACTTTTCACTGACAACTCAGCCTTTGAAAACTTTAGGCCAAAATATTTATACAGGAGAATGAGGTCACACTTTTCTTTGAATGCCAAACGAGAATAACAATGGACCTGAAAGTATTTCTACAGATGAACAAACGTTAAAACAAAAGGGTTAAAGAGCACAAATACACCAAAGCACATGTTGCTATAGCCTACCAGAGAGAGAGAGAGAGAGAGAGAGAGAGAGAGAGAGAGAGAGAGAGAGAGAGAGAGAGAGAGAGGAGGGAGAGTGTTGTCGCAGAACTGCGTAGGTTAAACCAAACTTTCTTTAGAGTCCGTGAGCAGGATCAACCAAACATGATATGCGAGTGATTGGCTTCAGAGCTGAAAAATTAAGTCCACTCTAACAAACATCTATTATCCCTCCCCCCTAAACTCTCGCATCAGTAAATGATACATACACAACACAACATAACACATGCTATTCTGTAGATTACTGCACTGTGACTGCTTAAAAATCACACTGACATTTCAGACAGCGACTAAATCTGACAGCCCGTCAGAAGCACCACAACCACGAATACCGTCATCTCTCAGTAAGTCACGATTTCAAGCAATCCACCAAGGATGAGGAAGGCATTTATTCATTAATTGTGACACCAATTGATTATTAAAAGCCATGTCTGAACCGCCATATCTCACCCTTTCAGGCGCGAGTGGTCCCCCTCTGATGCAGTATAAAAGGCGCATACAACAAATCGCGTGCGATAGAAAGCGAAAGAACCTGAATTTTAGCGATCAGATGTTATTTTTTTTTTTTGTTCTTTAGTCATTCAGAGAGGTGACGGCGGCGGATAATTCGGCACTGTCAGACCTTCAGTTGGACGAGAAGAATGACTTACCCGGAGTAGCTACTAGATCCACATCTGTGCGATAAACACCAGATTTCCTACGGCCCGAATACACGTGAAATAATTGTAATAAAGATCAAACCAACCAAAGAAATAAAAAGCGCCGAACAGATGTCAGCAATAATGTGTGCAATCCTTAACTCCCCTTCGGGGTTATTATTTTGCCCGTACAGTCAAAACCTCCATGTACGAAGTGTCCTTTCCACCATGACTGGCAATGCACTACGATGGACAGATATCTGACCAATCAGAGACGAGCTTTGAGTGTTTTGCCCAATCGTGGACTTCTGTATGTGGAAGCAAAATGAGTGGGCGGGGTTAAGGTAGAAGGAAGAGATCACGCTGAAGTGGTTTATGTATTCATCCGCCTCCCCATCTTAATGAAAAAATCCTGTCAAATTCCTTTCCGTGTTTACATTTTAGAGCGGCAAGGTAATACTTTATTTTTTATTTGACCGGACTGTATGTATGAAATACTCTGAATATATATGTCGCGATAAATAAAAGCCTTTAGTGCATTGAATTGGCACGCTATATTAAAAACATATTGTATTATTTATCAGATGTACACGATTCAGTAGGTTACGTCAGCAAGCACATTGTGTTTTTTTCCCCCCAATGCACGTAATACGTGAATCAAACATAACTGGAACTGCATTTATGCATTATATTCACATAATTTGACTTAACTACAAAAGGCATCCATGCTAAAATGAATTATTCATGAAAATAACCAAATATAATATATCTATGTATATTTTGACCTAGATTGGTTCCGAGAAAGAAACATGGAGAACCATTTAAAATCATGGAAGGTCCTATATTTCGTGGAGGAATATAGTGTTTACAGTAAACTGAGTGCAGTAAGTGAGTTTAAAGTGAGTTAAAACTGCCGGTGTGCTGATTTAATTGAAACATTTGGGAATGCATTTAACACGTTTAGAAATAACACGAGAACTTAATTAAAAAAATATATAATAATAATATATATATATATATACACTTGCGACATATTCGGATCAGAATTGGGTGCGTCACCGTGATGGAGGAACACTTAAAGTTACAGGACTCTTGAAAAACAAAACTCAATAGGTCTGTGTCTTAAAATTAGATTTAACACAGTTTAATTGTACCTTGCGAAGAAGAGTTTCTGAAATCATATAGAACATTGAGTAAATAAGGTGCTTTTATGAATATGTAAATTTTCTGTACATAAAATAAGTATTTTCTGATAAGATGTGCTTTCATCGAGATCATTGTAGAATGTCTCATAGCATTTCTCCAAAAAGTGCGTGACTTTGTGGCTTTATATTGTATATTTAGTAATTAGGGCTAGGAAAATTAACGTGTTCATTTCTGCAATTATTATTTATTGTTTACCACATTTATGTGGTTTGTGTGGAGCTGTGCACTATTATCCATTATGCGTGACGTATGGAAGCCCAGGAGTGCAATTAAAAAATTATGAATGAATAATTTATCAATCTATTAATTTGAAGATACAAATGTGAATAAATAAACACATTTGTAAATGGGCAAATAAATAGACACATTTAAATGTACTTATATTTAGCAATAAACCAGCACATTAATAAGTCATTTTTAAATGCACCTTTTAAATTGCATTTTAAAAAGCATTTGGTCATTTCTTTTCTTCATCCATTTACCAGTTGTTTTTCCTCATCCATTTTCCAGTTGCTTTTCTTCATTGTTTGTCTTTTCTTTTTCCATTTGTCAGTCCTTATCTGCTGAAACCAAGGATTGCCAATTAAAAAAGAATGAAGGAATAAATTATCAATCTATTATTTTGAAATTAAAAACTTGAATAAATAAGTCAATTTATAAATGGACAAATAAAAAGACATGTATAAATGCGTATATTTAATGAATTTAACAATACAATTGTGCATTAATAAATCATATGCCACCATTGGTGTGTGAATGTGAGTGTGGATGGGTGATTGGGACACAGTGTAAAGCGCTTTGGTAACCTCTAAGGTTAATAAAAAAGCGCTATATAAGTGCAGACCATTTACCATTTACCATATGTTTAAAATGTCATTAAATGTAGCAATAAATGAGTACATTAATGAGCCTTTTAAATGCACTTTAAAAGCACTTTTTAAATATCATTTTAAAAAGGTATTTGGCAATTGCTTTTCTTAATGAATTTGTTTATTGCTTTTCCTCATCCATTTGCCAACGCCTTTTCTTATTATTTTTTTCTATCCTTTTCTTTCTCCAACTGAGAATCAAGTTTTAAAAAAAATGTCATTGGACTGTTGTCTCTTGGGAGTATCCAATGAACAATTGACTCAGCTATAAGTTAATGGTGACTCGTTCACTGTTGCTGTGAAATGCTTAATGCGGCCCTACCAGAGTGTGCACAGTGAGACGTGTCCGTGATGGGAGCTGGTAATCGTGATGCTGTGAACAGCCTCTCGACCCATGCCCTGAACTGAAACACACGCAGCAACTGCCATTTGCCTCACCCTACTTCACCGATTGAGGTACCGATCTAATGAAGAATACCGCCAGATCTTGTACTAAAGCAATTGCTTCTCTGCACTGCACCCGTTTCATTACTGTATGACTGCTCTCTCTGCCATATTTGAAAACAAAGCCTGTATACTGTACCTTCTGTGCATTGCACTGTGAGATCAACCATGAGCACTGAGACACAATGAAACTTTGCTAAACTGTTTCTGTTTATAAAGCTTAATAAAGTGTTACCTTTTTTTTTTTCTTGTGGAAAATGTCTGACCTAAATCTTGGACATTTTACCTCAAACATCTTTGTTATTTGCCATTATCTGTGTCAATTAAATTTGTCCTATAACATAATCAATTCAGGAACAAGTCAATTGTAAATTCATTCAAATTTCAAAATGATAAATCCATTTGACCCAGACTACAATTGTAAAAGAGGAATGTGATATAAGAATGTGTACATTGTGTATTTACATTGTGTATTTACTGTGTATATAGCTATTGTCAGTGAATAAACATCTTTATGAAGATTAGCACAACAAAAGGTGAAGCACAATTTTTATATGCAACATTTTAAACAGATATACACAGCAGGTTGGTGTGGAAAATACATATATTTTTTAATTTACATTTGAAAGAGACACTTTCATAATACACATAAATAATACATAACATTAGTTTAAACACAACCATTTGTTCCACAAAAGTGTGCTCGCTTGCCTTCTCTGTATCCTCAGCTGACCGTCATTCCGAGAGTCTGCCTTTTCTCGATCATACACAGGCAATTATTTTAATAAATATAAAATATTTAAAGATGTACATCATTCAGATCATACAGTATTTTTTAAATGAATTGATATAACTGAAAGGGGATGTGTGTTTTCTTCTGTATAAGTTCTGGAAAGTCCATCAGCTTTCTCCAGTGACTCGAGCCGTTGCCCTTGCTCACCTCCGTCGCATGCCTTCAGTTTGGGGCGTGGATCGGGAGGCTGGTTCTGTTCACAGCATCACAATTACCAGCTCTCATCCTTGACACGTATTACTGTGCACGCTCAGGTAGGGCTGCACATTTCGATCAAATTGGTGAAGGGCGCAAGGTGCAAGCGGAACACCTGGTCAGTTGTGTCGCGTTACGAGTTCTACCGGCTCGGACCTGACAAAACACGGGACAAGACCGACTCAAACCTCAGATTGTAAAACCTGGCAAAGGTATTGGGTGTTGCCCAGCCCGCTGCTCTGCAGATTTCTGCTAGGGAGGTGCCATGGCTCAGTGCCCACGAGGATGCCACACTTCTAGTAGAGTGTGCTCGAAACCGCAAGGGGGCGGGCATGGCCTGGGTGTGATAGGCTAAGGCAATAGCATCAACGACCCAGTGGGCTAACCTCTGTTAGGAGACAGTGTTCCCTTTCCGCTGTCCGCCGAAGCAGACAAAGAGCTGCTTAGAACATCTAAAGCTCTGCATGCGGTCCATATATCCTGCAGGAGTAGAAACACTGACTGAGCTACGCATCTCTGCGGGTCTTCGGCTTGGGAAGAACACCAATTCGTGAACAAGCGCCACTTTAAGGCATAGAGTTGCCTGGTGGAGGGAGCTCTGGCTTGGTTGATCGTGTCTACGACAGCAGGTGGACTAGATCTTCTGCCCCATGTTGAAACAAGCGGTGGTGGATTGTGGTTTGATTACAACTGGAGTCCACCAATGCTTGGTGAGTACCCCCCTTGATTCTTACCGGTATCCGGTATGCTCCGGCTCGGTCGGTGGCAGCCTGTGGGACGTCAGGGATCCGGACCACATTCCCCAGCTCCATCACGGGGCATTGATCCCGAGAGTGCCCCGGATCCCCGCAACCCCAACAGGCCGGCCCAGACGCTACGCCCGCACCTGTGTTGGCGGACACTTCCACCTGAGGGGGAGGGCGGCGGGATGCTGAAGAGGAGGGGGGGTGTGTCCACCACCTTGCGCGGGGAACTGGTCGCGTTGGTGGAGCTCCTCGTCTCCGCGGGGCAGGAATGGGCTCTGGAGAGAGTGCAGAGTGAGAGGGAGGAGGGGAACACACAAGAAGACGGGAGAGAGAGAGAGGGAGAAAAGGGCTCTTCCGCCCTCGGGTACGCCACCAAATGGTCCTCTGCAAGCTGGACAGCTTCCGCCAGCGACGGCAGGTGGTGGCACTGGACCCATTCTGCTGTCTCCTTCGGCAGACCATGAATCAGCTGCTCCAGTACCACCTGTTCGATCACTCCCCCAACGTCAGGATTCCCTGCCAGTAGCCATTTCCAGCACGCGTCTCGAAGCCTCTGGGAGAAAGCAAACGGACATTAATTTTTCCCCAGCTTCAAGGCCCAGAAAAGCTGGCGATACTGGTCCGCACTGCGACGCACCCACTGCAGGACAGCCTTTTTCAGGTCTGTGTAGGCCAGGAAATTAGCCGCCGGCAACTGTTGGGCAGCAAGCCGGGCTTCCCCAGACAGTAATGGAAGGAGCCTGGCCGCCCATTGTTCATGCGGCCATCCCCAAGGGTGGTGGGGGTTGGGGGGGGCAGCTGGGTGCAGATGTAGAGGGCCGCGGCCGAGGCTCTCTCCTGACCAAGGAGGTTCCGGATTGCGTGCCGGTCCTCTGCTTGAGCCCACAGGATTTCAAAGAACCGTCGGTCTGGTCTTGGCGCAGCTCAATCAGGAACTGTTGGGGTGTCTGATGAATCCCGGCAAGGGACTGGAGGATCTCAGCCAGCTGGGAGGTCTCAATGGGGCGTACTTTGAAGGTCCCGGGTTTCGGCACCAGTGTAAAGTGTTAAAGGGGTCATGACATGAGAAACCAAATTTGCCTTGATCTTTTGGTATATAAGAGGTCTTTGTATCATTAAAACGTCCTGCAAGTTTAATATTTTAAGACGTCCTCCCCATTCTAAACGAATCATTTATTTAATCAAGCTCAAAATACAGCTCGTTCTGGATTCATGGTTAGAAGTGACGTGTCGGTTAGAAGTGACGTACCAGCGTTTGCATATGACCGCCTCCAGCGCAAGACAACTACGCTCATTTCAGTATCGCCGTCGCCTCACAAGTGTTCAGTCGATGGACAGCGAGCTCTGACAGAGACTACTTGTGCACAGGAAAATTATGATGCCACACAGATGTGCTGTTCCTGGCTGTGGTCAAACAAAACCTCTGAATAAGCTGCCGAAAGATCCAGGCGTCAGGGAAAAATGGATGCAGTTTATTTTTTGCGGACGTCCCAGTCACGGCAGTGTTAACTTAAGCGTTTGTTCTGTACATTTTAAGGATGACTGTTTTGAGAACAAATCTCAATATGATGCTGGCTTTGCCAGAAAACTGTTGCTCAAAGATAAGTCCGTGCCGACTATTCTGGGAACAACGACGACGTAAAATGTAAGTAATCTATTTTAAACTTTAAACTACTTTTTAAAGCACAATTTCATTCATTATGAATAATCACAGTGTTTTTACTTAGTTTACTTGCATATTGTTCTGGCTGGGGCGTCAATAATTGATACATAGGCACTGACGTTAGCCAATCATAACAGTGGGCGTTAACACTGAAGTCTTAAATGGAAAACGCCCCCAAAACAGACTGTTTGAATCAGAGGATGAGAAACAGGGTGGGAAAAGGTCATAAATCACTAGATTTTAAAAGTTTTTCTTAAAAAAAAATATATTAATACTATAATTGCACCTAAGGGAACATAATAATACAATAAAAAAAACCATGTCATGACCCCTTTAAGAAGGGTAAGGAGGACACGATGGCGAGTTGCTCCTTTCAAGGTAAGGATCTTTAATGGGTGCTCTGCAGTGCACACAGCTTCACAATAATATCACAGCTTGTTTACAAATCAGTGTCACAATAATCAGTTCGCATCTCTCTCTCAAATGCTGGTGGCGTGGGTGTTTCAGCTGGGAGACTGGGGGTTGAGAAACTTAGCCTTGTCAACGTCACGCATCTCGATCATGTTCAGCCAAAGGTGGCCCTTCTGGACCACAAGGGTGGCCATCGCCTGCCCGAGTGCCTGCGCTGTGACCTTTGTGGCTCTGAGAGCAAGGTCGGTGGCAGAGCGCAGTTCCTGCAGCACATCGGGATCGGGACTACCCAGGTGCAGATCTTTAGGTGCCTTGGCATGATGGACCTGCAGGAGAGCCATGGCATGCAGGGCGGAGGCGGCCTGTCCGGCGACGCTGTAATCTTTGGAGGTCAGTGATGACATCGTCCTATAGGCTCTAGAGGGGAGTAGCAGGCGGCTCGTCAGCTCGTCATGCACTTCCGTCAAGAACGATACCGGGGGGGGGGGGCGTGGCTGTGAGTGGTGCCGAGGTACCAGTCGTCAAGCCGCGAAGGCTTTGGGGAGGACGGGGGGTTCCAGTCCAAGCCCATGCTCATGGCAGCACAGGAAAGCATGTCGGCCATCTGCGCGTCCGCCCCTCGACTGGGCGGGCTGGCCCGAAGGCGGCAGCCCAGTTGAGTCTTCCGCGTCAGACGCCTGGACGCTGTCTGATGCAATGGTGATGTCTTCATCCAAGCCCGGGTGCTCGAGGGAGAATGCCGGCTGGCCTCGAGACGAGTCGCAATCATCCCGAGCCCGGATGGAAGCACACGAGTGTGTCGGGGGGCGGGTGGTTCGTGGGGATTTACCCGGTGAAATCGAGCACGTCATCATCCCGTATCGCTTTCATCACCAGCCGGGTCATCCTCAATCCTCTGGGAAGAAGGAGCGACGCAAGTGGCGGCTGAAGTGGCATTCACCTTCAGGAAGGAGAGCCGCGACAGCAACGTTGCCATGGTCAAGTTCTCGCAGTGAGATGAACCATCCACGAACGCCACCTCAGTGTGATCGTTACCCAGGCACACGACAAATATGTGCTCAAATATATCTCAACACCAGATTCAAGATTATCCAATACAACTGGTTAATGTGTATTTATGTCACCCCTGAAATGATAAATAAATTTCACCCGAACATGCACGATCTCTGTTTTAAATGCCAAAAATACAAGGGAAAGTTTTTTCACTGTATCTGGGAATGTGAGGAGATCAAAACATTATGGCAAGAAGTAATAACATTAATCTCTGCAATTATTTCAAAACCTATTCCAATGACCCCTGAAATATGTGCTTTGGGCTTAACCCCTGTAAATGTATCACTGTCAAGCTATCACACTAAAATGACTGATATCTGTTTAGTTATTTCAAGATGATTGGTGGCAATTTACTGGAAGAACACAGAAAGTCCATATCTCACAGAAGGTCATTGAATATGTCACATTGTAGTGCATTTGGAAAAAATAAAGAAAGAGTATTAAGAGCAAACTAAAAGAATATTATAAAATCTGGGATCTTTTTATACACTTTCTGGAAAATAACAATGTTTTATTAAAGGCCACATAAGATACCTCTTACTCTGACTGATAAATTTGGATTGTTCGTATATGTTTGAAGATATATGAAGATGTATGTCTCAGCCTCTGTGTAACAACATTTTGGCCTTTGCAACTAAATTCTTGGATGCAGAGGGAGGGGGGCGAATGTGGAAGTGAAGGCAGTTAAAACATTTCTTGTATAACATTTTTATTGTTTTTTCATATCTTTTTGCAATAAACAAATGGTTTTAAAAAAAAGAAAAACAATTGCCAAATACTTTTTTTAAATGCAATATAACATTATGGCAAGAAGTAATAACATTAATCTCTTATTTAATGTTATTACTTATTATTTTAAAGTGCATTAAAAAGTTAGTTTAAAAGACTCATGAATGTTCTAATTTATTGCTACATTTAATGACATTTTAAGCATGAAATAAATATGATTAATGCCCAATTTTATTGTTAAATATAATAAAATGTTTAAAGATGAATTAAATAAACACATTTACATGTGTCTTTTTATTTGTCCATTTATAAATTGACTTATTTATTCAAGTTTTTTTATTTTCATATTAATAGATCATTTATTCCTTCATTCTTTTTTAATTGGCACTCCTAGGCATCAGCAGTTATGGATTGACAAATGGAAAAAGAAAAGGTAAAGTCAAACCATTAAGAAAAGCAACTCACAAATGGAAGAAGAAAAGCATTTACCAAATGCTTTTTAAAACAGAATTTAAAAGTTGCATTAAAAATTACTTATTAATGTGCTGTTTTCTAGCTAAATATAAGTACAATTTAAAATGTGAATTAAATAAACATTTAAATATGTTTATTTATTTGTCAATTTATACATTTGTTTATTTATTCACATATTTATTTTCAAATTAATAAATTGTTAATTTATTCCTTAATTGTTTTTTAAATGTCACTCCTGGGCTTCCATACGATGCATGTCCCAGGCATAATAAAAACATGAGAGGGGATTTACTTCACAGAGAATGGAGACTTCATCCGAAAGCAGTGAACCAGATATGGCAGAAATACAGGCAAGCTTCGTGTTGCCCAAAACCCTCAATTACTGTCATCTGAAACAGTTTAAAAAACTAAACTGTCTGAGAGAGAGCCAGAATGTGCGTGATACGGACTGAGAAGGAAATGGCTATTCAGCAAGTTGTAGCCAGGTGTACTTATAGAAACTGAATGCCAGCCAGAGAAAATAATAGTTTTAAGATTTTATGACTTCAGCATTTAATATGTTTTATATATGTATATAGTGTTCAATAATGCATTGACAATGAACACTCTAAAGTTTCTCTTGCCAATAAATTTGATATGAATTGAATCTGCCCATTTGATCCTATTATAAAAACATAATGAATAATAATTCAAATAAATGCATGTTTACTGATTTTAATATATGATTTCTAATACCTGTAAAAATGTGTCTTATGAACTCTTGCCGAAAAAACGAAAACAAAAAAACAACATTTCAATTTACAGCACTTATAGCAATATATAAAACATTAAAAATAATAAGTTAAAGGAGTGTAGCCTTGTGCATATAGGTGTACCTGTGCTGGAAAGAGATTACTCTCTGTTTTATTCCTTAAGGAGCTTATGCACTGGGGTTTTGTGGAAGAGCATTTATACAAACAGATGGACATCCTGTTGTCCTCTTTCAGATCACTTGCTTCTAACACTGAGCCTGCGCATTGAACTGAATGTCATTCAACCACAGAACAAACACAATCACAAAAGTAGGGCTTCAATATCAGAGATGACACAGACCCTCTGATCTGGGATCAGTTATAGGCTGCCTACAGTGGGCAGTTGCCTATATTAATAAAAAAAGTCAAAGAATTGGTAGTCCTATGAATTATTGTTGTGGAAGCATGCATTTCCGCCACATACATTTCATTTTCTTTGGTCAGTAAAAATTGTAAGATTCAAAGTCATAATTTTGAGATTCTAAATCATAATTATAAGATACAAAATCTAATTTATATAGTATTTTTGACATTTATCTCATTATGGCTTCTTATCTCTAAATTCATTCATTTCATCTCATAATGATTACTTTTTATTTCATAATTTGACATTTATCGCAAAATTATGCATGATAAAGACTTTGTATCTCATAATTATTATTTACCTGAGCAAAATTATTATGATATTTTTCTTGTGGCAGAAATGGGCTTCCATAGATTGTAGATGCTCTTATAATGTGATTTTTGGGCCAAGTATGGACAATTTAAAAGAGGTTCGGACATGTGAACGGTGAGCTCTGTGCATTTTGCTGGTTTTAATACGGTTTATGTCATAAACCAGTGCATTTCAATACACCCTGATCCTTAACTGTTTTAAACAGACAATATGTCAAAGAATTCAAAATCCTCGGTCTCTGGAGACATTAAAAGACACTTACATGCTCAAGCTGATGCCCCCATGCAGGCCGTAAACCCGGGAGCAGATTTAGCTTGGGAATTGCTGGAAATTCTGTGTGAATTGCTGAACTTGTCGGCAATGTTGACGAAGGTTGTTGCTGACTTGGAGGATCTTGCTGTTATACATCGATCAATCACTGCCATGGAGACGAGGTTGTTACAAGAGTTGGGAATGTCAAGAAATGGATTGATTATCTGGAGTCATTGGAGAGGTAATTAACTGCTAATCCACTAGCGACCAAGGTGGAGTTGGAGCACGTCTGGGAAATGTTGGAAGATATGGAAAATCATAGTCTGTGGAATAACGTTCGGATTGTTGGAATTCCTGATGTCAAAGAAGGTTGTGATATGGTGAAATTCCTGGATGGGCTCCTTCCAAGTCTGCTCGATATAACAAGCCATAAGCTGGAAATCATTTTTTGTGCTTGTACCTCCTGTTGGTTGGAGTTTGTTTTGTGCAGTATTTCTTGCTAGAAATTGGAGTGATTGGGTCATTTGTTGCACACATGTAACAGCCAAATGGGCCAGCACACTGAACATTCGTTTGACTGTCCGAGGGAACTGAACAGCCTTTTTGTATGTGTGCTGGAGTTTGTTTTGTGGAGGAACATAACTTTGGGACAGTTATGTGGATGAATTCGCCTACTGGCTGGGGTTTGCTTTATAGATTATCTTCTGTTGTGTAATTCTGAAAATCTGTATAGAAAGTTGTCGCAGGGGCTCTTGTAGGCGTACATGGACTGGTTGAGTTTAGAGGGATGGATGCCAGTTGGCGCTGTGGTACGCTTGGTTAATGCACACATTTTTCTTTTTTCTGTTTGTTTGGTTCAGGGGGAAGTTTGGGGTTGGATTGTTGCACTAATGTTGGAATGTTGTCTTTATAATTTTATTTTTGACACACAATCAATTTTTTTCTAATATGTCAAAGTGTCACTTGTTAATATGAGTGGATTGTCTCTCTCCACGTGGAATGTGAATGGTTTGGGGCACCCCATAAAAAGAAGGAAGGTCATTTCTCTTCTTAAAGTAAGAAATATGAAAAAGTGTTTCCTCAAGAAATGCATTGTTCCCCACAGGAAGCTGAACATTTTGGATGGACATGTTTTTTCAGTGCTAGCTCAAGTGAGAGCAGGGGGGTCATTACACTGATAAGTAAGCATCAACTATTCAAATATCTCAAAAAGATTAAAGATAAGAGTCATTATTGTTTTTTCAGAAATTCATATTCTAATATTTACACACTAACGTTGATGAGGCTTTTTTATAGATCTTGAAGGGATATTGCAAGTCACGGGCACCCTCATGATAATCTTTTAATTGACTCAGTCCTTGATCTCAGTGAAGCAAAAGTGTGTAAGCCCCCTAGAGCAACATTGACACTTCACAGGATATGTATATTTGGAGACTTTTGAACACATCTGGTAGGGACTATAAAATGTTTTCATCAGTCCATAAGATTCATTCAAGAATAGATTTTTTTTTATATCTAAGTCCCTCATTTCATCTGTTGTTGATTGCTTAATTGGAAACATTTTGTCTCAGATTACACCCTGGTGAGTTTAGAGGTGTTGCCACATATGGAGAAAAGGAAATAATATAGTTGCCGCTTTAATGTATACCTTTTGCAAAATCCTGAATTCCAACAAATGTTAGAGGCTGAAATCATTGTTTATATGGAGAGCAACTGGTCCTCAGTGTCCTCTATAGGTGTGGTATTGGGAGGCACTTAAAGTGGTTCTTAGGGGCTGGATCATACAGTATGCCTCATTCACCAAAAAATCCAAGGCACGAGAACTCTTGGAGTTGGAAGGGAATATTAAAAGTGCAGAGGCAGAGCTGAAGAGCTAAGTGTCGTCTGATGGCCTCAGAGAATTGACCCGATTGAAATGCAGATATAATACTATTTTGTCATTAAAGGTGGAGTTTTGGCTATTCAGGGAAAGATTGTAATACTTAGGGGACAAAGCAGGAAAAACGCTGGCTAGATATATAAAACAGAGAGAGTCTTTTTCTACCATTCCCTCACCAAATCTGCTGGTGGTGAAATATTTATCTCAGCCTTTATATGCTTTTAAAGAGTTCTGTTGATCTTTATAGTTCAATGTCTTTGTCTACGGATGAAGATATTAGAAACTTTGTGGAACCATTAGAACTCCCTAAATTGGCGAATGAGCAAAATAATTCTCTTGACTCTGAGATAACCTTGGAAGAGCTTGGAGACGTAATTAAGGCCTTGCCTACAGGCAAGTGTCTGGGGCCTGATGACTTTGCCACTGAGTTTTTTAGATCTTATGCTACAGAATTTGCTCCACTTTTGCTAGAAGTTTATACAGAATCATTAAAGAATGGAAAGCTTCTGCCAACCATGATGCAAGCCCGGATCAGTCTGATTCTTAAAAATGACAAAGATCCAAGCAAGTGTAACAAGCGAGTTTGACAACATATTGTCAAAAGTTTGGCTAACCGATCATGTAAAGATATGACATCTCTTATACGTATAGATCAGGTGGGGTTTTTCACTGGATGGTGGATAAATACTTAAATGGTAAACGTCCCAGATTACATTTCAGTAAGATGCATATGCCGATTGAGAAAGGTGGGCTAGGCCTACCCAATATTTTGTTTTTTTATTATGCATTCGGTCTCAGAGAGCCCCTCCCTGGTTTTGTATTGAACAGGAAGTTCTTGCCCCTATTTCGCCATTGCAAAGCCTTTCTATCAAACTAACCGGAGAAGTTAAGTTACACCCCTTTATCTCGCATTTGCGTTCGGTATGGACAAAAGTGTCCAGAGTGTTTAATCCGGACATTTATTTAAATGTTGCTTTGAGTCTGATTCTTAAAAATGACAAAGATTCAAGCGAGTGTAACAAGCATATAGCATATATCTGAACCCAAAATGACATATTAATAAGTCCCCTTTCTGCTGGTCAGAGTGGATTGTGAGGGCGTTACTACACTCTGTGACCTATATGAGAGCGGTTTGTTTAGATCCTTTGAAAATGTGGTTCAACATTTTATGATTCCCAGATCTCAGTTTTATTTATATATACAGCTGCGCCACCTACTCTGTACTATTTTTGGAAGTAGCATACGCTCCCCTAAAGCGGCAGACACTCTGGGAGTAGTGATTGCTGCTTTTGGAAAAGGTCATGAGGCAACAGTGTATTACTCCCTACTAATTCAGAGTCTGGGGGATGGAAGATGGAGCTTTAACTTCTATCAAGATATTATGGGAGAAAGATTTAAACTTGGTATTGGAGGAGGGAGTATGGGCCAGGATTCTAAAAAACAACAAGTCTGCATCTAGAGATGCAAGGGTGCACCTTATGCAATTCAAGATTTTACATTGATTCTATTGGACCCCCTCTAGATTGTATAGGCTTGGTCTTAAAAACACACCCACCTGCTGGCAATGCCAATCAGAGGATGGAAACACAACCCATGTCTTTTGGTCATGCGTTAAGATCCAAGAATTTTGGTTGAAGGTTCAGAGTTTTGTGTGTTACGTATTGGGCACTTGGGTTTCATTTTGCCCCAGACTCTGTATTTTGGGCAATGGCGTGGTCATCGATGTAGAGAATGGACACATGAAGAGTTGGGTCCTAACCAGTGTCATGATCGCCAGACAGATAGTTTTGAGGGGATGGAGGTCGGCAGGAGCTCCCCCATTTTAGGAGTTGTGCTCAGAGATGGGTAGGGTATAGCCTTTTGAAGAAGGGTCATCTAGAAGACTGGGGAAATTGGAGTTGTTTGTGGGGAAATGGGGCAGATATCTGGCTTTTTTGGAGGGCTCTCGGAGAGAGGCAGTGTAAAGAGAGGTGTAGTTGTTATATTTTGTTTGTTTGTTTTTTGTGTGAAATGTATGACCACTGGGATGTTGTTGAGGGCCAGGGTAAGGTCAGGGAGGGGTAATAGTGGGGGTTAAATGTTGATTCTGTGTATATACGTTTTGTTTTTCTGTGTTTATTATATGAATCAATAAAAAATTGTTAATCAGAAAAAAAGTTGTTAAACTAATGGGATGGTTTTTAATTGGTTTGATTTATTAAGATCCATCCATCCATCCATCCATCTTCAACCGCTTATCCGAAGTCGGGTGGCGGGGGCAGCTGCTCCAGCAGGGGGCCCCAAACTTCCCTATCCCGAGCCACATTAACCAACTCTGACTGGGGGACCCCGAGGCGTTCCCAGGCCAGTGTGGAGATGTAATCTCTCCACCTAGTCCTGGGTCTTCCCCGAGGCCTCCTCCCAGCTGGACGTGCCTGAAACACCTCCCTAGGGAGGCGGCCAGGGGGCATCCTTACCAGATGCCCAAACCACCTCAACTGACTCCTTTCAACGCAAAGGAGCAGCGGCTCTACTCCGAGCTCCTCACGGATGACTGAGCTCCTGACCCTATCTCTAAGGGAGAAGCCCGCCACCCTTCTGAGGAAGCCCATTTTGTACTCGCGACCTAGTTCTTTCGGTCATGACCCAACCTTCATGACCATAGGTGAGGGTAGGAACAAAAATTGACCGGTAGATCGAGAGCTTTGCCTTTCGGCTCAGCTCTCTTTTCGTGACAACGGTGCGATAGAGCGAGTGCAATACCGCCCCCGCTGCCCCGATTCTCCGGCCAACCTCCCGCTCCATTGTCCCCTCACTCGTGAACAAGACCCCCAGGTACTTGAACTCCTTCACTTGGGGCAAAACCTCATTCCGTACCTGGAGTACGCACTCCATCGGTTTCTGCTGAGAACCATGGCCATCTATAACCATCTATAAATTTATTAAGATATGTTTCACAATTTAATAGTTGTCACAGGGCTCCATTTAAAATCAGCTAACCTCAGAACAGAGAAGGGCTGGTAATCGCTTTAGGCTATTGCTCTCCCTCTCTTTCTCCCACTCCCCTCACGCTTTCTCTCTCTTCCTTCATTTCGAAATCTATTAATCCAGATGAAAGGTGTGTGGGTGAAAATGTTCCTCTCTGCAGTGACCCGCTGATCTGCTGCACTTGGCTTCCGTAGCATCCTGTCTGCTGCCTAGCAACGCTCTGTATCTATGGCAACAAAGCCAACAAATCCTTCTGCTTCTATCAAACTTACCCACACAATGAGCTGCAATAAGTATGGCAATCAGGAACAGACAGGAATTTAATAAGTGGAAAACTAAGCAAAAGGGCACAAATCATTAATAATGTGAAAATGTCTCATGGCAAATTAATTACCCATGTAGAGAATGAATGAGAAGGCTGTTTTACGTAATGCAAGAACCCACTATTATAAATAGATATGTATATTTGCATTGGCTAAAAATAAAATCAATGTACATCACTAAACAGGGTTAAGTGAAATACTTGCAAAGCAACTTTTGCTTTTTTATGTATGGTAACAGTTTTAGGCAAGTTAGTTGTGTGTAATTATAAATGGCTAGCACAGAGACATGTATGCTATATCTGTTTTCTATTTACATTACACTATCTATGTTGGAAGGTCTGTGCTGTTGCGCCGTGGAGAGATGTCTACTAGCTGTTAACTGCAAGTTTATCATGCAAACTTGATTGACTCGAGTGATTGACTAATGGCTTATGATGTTCCGCCCTCTAGTGGCCACACCGGGACAAGAACAGTGAAAGAGCTGGCGTATAAAATATGCTAGGCTACATGTCATGACTCATGACATAAAAGAAACACTCTTTGTTGAAGTGGAGCTTGAGCCTTTATTTCTGAAATAACATCAACTAAATTAACATAAGAAAGTGAAACGGGGCACTTTAAAAAACGACACGAAAAAATTAACTGTTCACATTACTAACATGACTAGTCTGTTTCAAGTCAGTGGTCTATCCCTAATGCACATAAACAGGCATAGTTTATTTTGCCATGCCATCTGATTTTCTGATTCAAAGTTCAATATGCTGAAGGTGCCCATTAAGTTATAAGGGTCATTTAAGCCTTATGAATATTACTGAAATTAGTGGAAGCTGAAAAGATCTTAGGAATGATTGGACTGATTGTTCTGTGACAAGGAACAGAAATCTTTACACAATGAAAATGAAATAAAGTTTATTAGTTAAACTTTTATTAGTAAATATTAGTATTATTACAATAGACCAAATCATCATCATTATTATCACCATTAACTTTGAAAACCAAAACCATCAAAGCATCAGTGAACATCAGTTACTTCAACTGGAGGGCAAATTAAAGGAATATTCCGGATTTAATACAAATTTTGCTCAATTAACAGCATTTGTGTCATAATATTGATTACCACAAAAATAAACTTTTCTTAAAAAGAAAAAAAAAACAAAAAAACAATGGGTTACAGTGATGCACTTACAATGGAAGTGAATGGGGGGCAATTTTAAATAAATTTAAAATACACGGTATCAGATGTGTGTAAAAATTATTTTAGTGTGATAAAATTGCTCACTAACCTTTTATGTGTAAAGTTATAACCTTTTTTTCAACTTTGTTACCATGATGATGTAATATCAACAAACGCTAAGTTGACTGTAAAAAGGACAATTTAAACAACGTAACAGCTCAAGTAATACATGAGTTTTAAGAGAAGAATTTGTGTAAGTGCTTTTATAAAATTGCAAGCTTCAAATTTATGTTTAAACCCTCCAAAAATTGGCCAAATTCACTTTCATTGTAAGTGCCACACTACCTCGAATTTAAATTTTTAATTTTTATTAAATTTTTTAAGTAAAGGAGGGACGAGTCGAAATTAAATTTTGTGGTAATCAACATAATCCAGATACGCTGTCAATTAAGATTAATTTGTATTGAACCCGAAATATTCCTTTAACAAGTGGAGTGCATGAACCCTAAATGACCGACAGATGTCAATAAAGGCTTAATCATCATGCTTTGGAAGGGAGCGCCACATGTGGAGTTTCTAATGTGTAGAGTTGGGGATTTACGGTAGTTTCGTTTGATCTGAAATTACTCATCCTTATATATTATTATTATTTGTATTATTATTTATTATTTTGGCCTATTGTTTAACGTGAATCTCAAATTAATAATACAGATGATTTTACATATGTGTATAGGACTATATAGACACCTATGTAAAAGCATCTGTATTATTAAAACAGTATAGTATTTGATATTTGTTTTATATCAAACCTAAGTTTACTATCGGGTTATCTGTCTCTCAGTTTCCCGCTAAAAATTATCAGCCTTAAGGCAAAGAGGTGGAAATATGTGGTGGGACGAGGCTTGCCAGGTGATAGGACCCCTTTGTGGAGGCCCCTGAGCAATTGGTCTAAGGACAGGAAAAATGGATCAGCAATGTCATATTTGGTGTAAAAAAAAATGTTGGCTTGTACAAAATACCCCTTTCTTATTATTTTTATTTTTTTTATTTGTTTCTATGTTGAGCACCAACTAAGCGAGCAACCTATGTTTTCTTTATGTGGTTGTAGCCTAAACTATAAATGTAATAATACTGTACACGATCGTCACTTGTCATGCAGGCAACTGAAAACTTTATAACATGTCTATTAAGTCATACAGATGGGGGTGGAGAACTGGCAAGTAATCTGCAAGTCTCTGTGAATAAAAGAAGAAACATCTCAAAGCTGTTTGACTAATCTGTGCTTCTCTTGCTCGGTTATTGTGTGGGTCAAGTCTAGCAGCGGCATGGGAAGGCGGGTTTGTTTCCCCCTCCTAACGAAATGTAGCGTGTGAACAGTCAGCTTGTTCCAGGGCCAACAGAGCCCCCTTTTTTCGTCTTTTTTTGAGGACCGCCTGCGTGCGGAATCTAGAACCCTCTCTCATTCTTAATTTATGCGCATATTATTTATGCTGCTTTGTCATTTCCACCGTGGGATAGGGCAGGCAAATGAGCAGTTTATGTTTATGTAGGCAACAAACTCCCTCAGGACAGTGACATTTAAACCACCAGCAATCAGACCTGTTCTCATGAAGTCTACCTTCCCTTACAAAAAAACAAAACAAAACAACAACAACAAAAAACCTTCAGGAATCCTACAAGATTTTTGGCTAATTTTCCTGTAACAATCCTGCAGGAATATTATAAAGGAATTGAAAGAATTTTCTGCAGGAATTCTTTTTGCCAATGAATGATAATGGATGACATAATCTGTTAAATTCTCAAGCAGTCACACCTATTCAACAGAGAATTAAACAAGCTAAAAAACAGCACAATATTGCTGACAACTGTGAAAAATAGATAAAAACAATGGTGAGATCCTAACAGTGTAATATATATATGTTTTTAGGTGGTATGCACAGAAAGGGTGCTGCTGGGCGCCTTCGAGAAAAGACTTTGATTCAGTTCACTTGATATTGCAAGAATCACTTTGGGGAAATTCCTTCTGACAACTTGCCCTTGTACAATAATGCCAATCCTGAGATTGGCAATGGTGTTTGAGTCCGCCCCTTTAGGCACGCAGTTGGCCTATATAAGCAGGTGCGTAAACACCGGTTCTTCAAAATTTTCTTCCTTCAAAGCAGCGAAATCATTTCTCGTCTTGAAAGCCCTCCTTGCTTCGCTGTATTGAGTTTCGCATTCAAGGGAACAGTTTATTCATTCAGAGTCCTTTCCTTGGCTTGCTCCTTTGAAACTGAGTGGCATGCGCATTTTGAACTACCTTTATGTTAGGCTATTATTAGCCTGACCAGAGGCTCTGTTGTGCGAGTACGAGAATTTACTAGTCTGAGGTCCAGGCTGTACAAATGGCAAATGTCACACTGGACGAAAAGAATCCGCCTTTGCACTGTTAGGTCTTTTACATGAGACCTCTTCAACGCTGGTTGGCACCAGGGGCACATGCGCATAGGCATAACTCGCTGCTGTCTGGCTGCTCTAGCACCCTGGACAGCTCCAACATTTTAACAGCAGCATGCTGGGTCAGGTCTTCTGGCAAAAGGTGGTAATCACAGATGTGTTCAGTGCAGGCTGAGGTGCACTGTGCACCGGGCACCCATCCTTCGGCACATAGCACTTCAGTCGTAGGGAAATATTAGCTGTCTTTAAGCCATGAAGGCTTTGCATTCCCAGGTAGGAAATCACCACGTTCTGATTGGATAGGACAACATGACAGTGGTAGCTTACATAAATGTCATGCCATGCTGGGATGAATGTCATTCTGCAAGCTTCAGCGCTGTCCACGAGACGCCTTTATTACCACGCCCCGCAGGCTGGCTCTTCCATGGGCAGACATGTTCTATTTTTCAGTTCCTCAAGGGAGTGAGGCGCCTAAACTCCCTGTAATGGAGGACACACAAAAGCATGTCTCCGTTCTCTCACTGGATTATTGATTTGTGTGCCTTCGCTTATGAATCACAGGGAGTGAGATGCCCTATTGGTGTGATAGTGCATTCAGCTAGAGGCATAGCCTCATCATGGGCATGGACAAATGTTGTGTCCTTGCAGGACATATGCTTTGCAGCAGGTTGGTGTCATATTCTGTGTCTCGTTTCGAAGGCTGCATCCCCTGGAGGTTGCATTTGTCGGCTGCATACATCATCAAGGTTTTGTTTCAGAAAAGCGAGTAGGACACTCCGAATGCAGCCTTTGAATGCGAATGCAGCCTTCTTTCACTGGAATTCGACCTTCTTTCACTGGAATTCGACCTTCTTTCACTGGAATTCGGAGGATGCGTGTGGTGTATCCTTTGTGGGCACTCACAACCCACAATTCTTTGCTTCAACGGAAATGAACATCGTTTATCTAAAAAAAATGACACCAATTTGCTCGAAAATATGATGTTCAAATGCAAGAAATGTTGATTCCCATGTTGAGGTATCTCAGTAGATGGATGCAGAGAATATAATATGTATAATTGTAGTAATATAGAATTAAAATATATTTTTATAGACTAAAAGTACACCATATCATTATATCTCTCCTCAAATTTACCTCATATATTCCCTTCCAAAGGGACCATGTTACATTCTGTTTCCATTTGTCCTATGAAGGCCATCTCGTTAAACAAGGCTTGTTTAAAGGAGGATGCTTGGTATACTGCAGTCTTCAAAGGACTCCTTCTACCTAGCATGCAGCCTTTGAAATGAGACACAGCGATAAACACTACATGCTGTCCATCTATTCCAAAGTCCTCTCTGTCTAGAGCGCTTATTGTTCCAACAATCAGTAGGTGAGCATAGGCCTGTTTATTATGGGCGGGCTACCTGATATATGTATATTTTGGTACAGCCACCTGTATACTGTATAGGCTGTTGTTGAAATGATCCCCCTTAGAAGTCATAAGCACTTCCTATAAGGAAAACATTTCCTTTCCTAACCTTTGGTTGTGAAGGGGTTACATTTAGATTGTGTGTATTTATATGGTTCAGATTCCCAGGCTGAGATTAGACTTCCATCTGATTTTCACTATGTGGGGTTAATCATGAATTCATACTTGAAGATGTGTCTTTAACAAGTCACTTTCCTGCCGACCTGTGACTTTCTATTCTTTTTCAGGTGTTTGACGTCACGTAGTGGGGCGTGATGGGACTCGGTTCCCCATAGCGATTTACACATGTAACCTCGGTTCCCTGAGATGAAGGGAACAAGACATTGCAAAATCTAGCCACACTACTACTACAGAGTTTCGAGGTTCGAGAGATGCGCTTTTGTCCTATAAGTCAGAAAATTCTGAATTAATGGTGTTCGCACACCCGCTTATAGGCCAAAAGGGGCGGGGCTCAAACACCATCGTCAGCCTCGGGATTGGCGTTATTGTACAAGGGCTTCGACTAAGTCGTCGGAAGGAAATTCCCCGATAGCGATTCTGTCAATGTCTCGTCTCAGGGTACCGAGGTTATATGTGTAACCAGAGACGTTTTGTGACGCTTTCGAGGGGTGCCCCCTTCCTGCAGCAGAGCCCTTCAAGGGAGCAAAAATGCTGTTTGGAATTTGCCCCGGAACATCGTAGTATCAGGTCAGATAAAAAGTCCACCCTATGTATTGTAGTGTACTTTCTTTAAAATAATAAAACTAGATTGTTTTCCCAACATTGCATAAAACTCTCATTTCCGACATTCCTTAGTATTAATGCCAGAATGTTAGTAAAATAACACTATATTATTATGATAAAAAGTACTATAAAAAGAGTCAGTTGTATAAAGAGGATGATGAGTTCAGAGAGGAAGCAACAAAGATGACAAGATGAAGTTAAAGAGCAGAGATGAGAGAAAGTTTAGAGAAGAGTGATGAGACAAGAAAAAGATTTGAAGAATTTGAAGCACTGTGGTGTTATCAGGTAATACTGAATGATTACTATATTTCATGATATTGTAATGGTACACCAAGGTACTTTATAAAAAATACTAAGGTTGACTAAAAAATATTGCCATGGTGCTTTTTGTGATAAATATAACAATCTTTCTGATAAAAGAAACTAGGAAATTAGGATATGCACTGTATATAGGAATTATAAGTACTAATCATTAATATTTAATCAGTGTCCTTTTTTATCCTCCGCCCCTGACTCTGCTGAGGTCTGTGCACACCACTGATAGGTTTATTATATTCACAAATGTGTGTTTTAGATCATTCTAATCAAACATCTTATCTGTTATCAACTTTATATTGGATTAGTATAAAATGTGTTTTACTTAACAAAAAAACAAAGGGGGAAAGTATTACCTATCATCCATCCATGCCTTTGTCCTCATTTGTTAATTTCATTTACGAATGTCCAATGTGTCCGGGGGAAAATAGCAAGTACATTTCAATTAAAGGTGAATGCATTAATGCATTCAAGTAAAGGTATTTTGGACATGTAAATAATACACCTCATAACAGCTCATAACATCACCTTTTTTCCATGAGATTCACAATCTGCTATCTTGTCATTGGAGTGGCAGAAATAACATAATCAGAAACATTACAGAAAGACATTACAACACAGCACAACAAAAAGGAGATACGAGGTTAGAATCAGTGCTTGAAGTGGGAGGAAAAAAAGTGTAGGTTCTCTCCTTGTTAGTATTAAACTTTAATTAAATGTTTTTTCTTTTCTTTTTGGGGGGTCGCAACATATGTTTATTTACAAATAAGTTAATATTAAGGCTATACTGTGTGCTATACTGAGTGTGCAGTATATATGCTATACTGAACACTCTAACACATAAAATGCCATTTTCAATATTTCTTTTAAAAATAGTGAAACATATTTACTTTAAATTGTGTCTTCTTAAATGTATTTAAATCTATTCCTGGAAATGTTTGCAGTTGTCCTGTAGAAATGTCCTGCAGGATTTTTCTCCTGTGTGCAGGAAGTGTGCATGTCTCTGTGGTTTTTAAAGTTCCATTCTAAAACCTGTAGGAATATCCTGCACAGTTTGTCAATGTGTCCTGCAGGATACCAGCAAAATGAAAAACCCTGTAGTTTTTATTTTGTAAGGGCCTGTTGGGAATTTAACAGACTCCTCATTTTTACAAATGGTTATTTTAAAAAGTCTCACATATCTCCTGTTTTCCCATCTCTCTCTCTCTCTCTCTCTCTCTCTCTCTCTCTCTCTCTCTCTCTCTCTCTCTCTCTCTCTCTCTCTCTCTCTCTCTCTCTCTCTCTCTACCATTCTAATCTATTCGAATGTATTAATACTGTATTAGAATAGTGTCTAGTGAACTTTACAGCCTCTCTCTTCATCTCTGTTGCAAGCATCACTGGGGCGCTTGTCCGTGAAACAGGGCTGAAGTTAGCCCAGACAGGAGTATTTGTTACATTTGGACTTTTACATTTGGAACTTTAATTTTGGAATTAAAATTAAATTAATTTTTTTTTAATTAATTAAAAGACATTTTCAAGTTATTTAATCCAATCGACAAAGATGGTCTTTTGGATACATGTCTAGTTTAACTTTGAGATTCTGGATGTGCATAATGGATTTTTAAGTTCATTTTGTCAATGTTTTTCCATTCGAATTGTCAATATTGGTTCGAATTGACAATAGTGGTTTCACATTACTTTTAGTAATTTTAATATTAGTATGATAGCTTACCCATGCAATTACTGAACACAAATTTCGTCTCTCTATTTAGTTTTACACTGACATTTTCAGTGTTTTACACTTTCTCACCAAATAGCTGCCTTTACATCTCTTAACATATTCAATAATGACACGTTCAGAACATAACATATATTTCTTTTTTTATGCTGGCGAGAAAAACACCCTCGAGACTGAGGCGAAATGTTTGGCTTTTGGTCGGTACTTTTGGCATCGACAGCTCTACGCTCTTGTTAAAAACAAAACATGAATTACTTTACTGTTAGTCGACGTACATTTGATCATAAATGATGAATCAGAGAATCCAGGGGTTCTGGCTCTTTAGTCACACACACACACACACACACACACACACACACACACACACACACACACACACACACACACACACAAGAAAATACGTTTTTAGAGAAGTTGTAGCTTATTATGAGTTTATATCAACTTATATGTATCATATTTGGGGCCTTATTTGGCCCAGTCGTCTCCAATTTCTTGTTCTTCAGAAGCATCATTGGCTCATTTGCGCCAATAGGCCTACTCTGAAACTATAATATTCTGGCAGGTTAAATAAGCCTCAGGTTTGTAATCGAGTGCATATCACGATGGGATAATCTTCAGGCTGCAGTGTTTGTGTATAGCAAAGAAAGATATCAACATTATTATATATTATATTAATATATTATTGCATTTCGTAACTGTCATGAAAATTGATTCAAATTGATAGCATCTTCATAATTTAAAGTATTGGGCTTAAAATGTTTGTTTATTATTTATACATTAAATTAAATTGTATAAAAGAATACATTTATATGTGCTTTTAAATTTGGTTACACAGGCTACGATTCTATTACACAGTATGAGGCTGTTCAGATGTGGAAACCCGACTATGGGCGGTTTGATGAACATGTGTGATACAACAACAACAACAAATGCAAATACATTATTTAATACATTATTAATTATCAATAACAGTAATAACATTCCTTATTCCTTAATAACACACACACACACACACACACACATATATATTATCTGGACGGAGAGTGCAAGCGGATGAAGATAATTTACCACTTGGAAATCACAAAAATACACTGTTGTGCGTCAATTTAAAAAGGTTAGCCTACTCAGAGGTCATTAGAGGAAATAAATGTCAAAAAAAAAAAACTGGCATAATAATGTTATATGTTAATATTATTTTCCACTTTCAAATAGTTAATTTTAACACAGCCAAAATGATCGAAAAGACAAAAATGTCCCAAAGGTCGCACAAGGGGTTAACAAGCGATTTACTTTTTGTAGCCTGATACAGGTCTTCCTGATTTAATTTGAGACTTATACACATAAAAGGGAGCCATGCTGATATCTCAGACGCTTGTAGTTGTGCTCATTGAGAATGATATCACCCCTGTTGCCGCCTGCATCGAACAACATATATTTTATCTTGCAGAGTTTTGCTTGCGGTGATCCCATTAACGAGAATCATTAGTTAAACAGTTCAAATACTTCTCTTAACACTTTTTACTTTCTATTTTAAGATTTTTAAAAAATGTTCAGGGAGGAAGTGCTTGGCCATGTTCGTATAGTCTTCTTCTGTTGCGAGGCTAATTGTCAGTAATAGGCCTACTGTAAATATAATAGCACAGAGATTATGGCAGAAATTCAATTTGATCGAAACAACAATCGTGATTGATCGATGAAATTCTCTCTCTCTCTCTCTCTCTCTCTCTCTCTCTCTCTCTCTCTCTCTCTCTCTCTCTCTCTCTCTCTCTCTCTCTCTCTCTCTCTCATTAGGCAAGGTTTGCTAACGAAGAGGCTTTAAATGTTGGCACTGATTCAATGGTCGGGTAATCTGGATTCATTTTCAGAATTTCGTTGATAGCGAAAAATATTTCATAAAACGTTAGGCAAACGAAATTCTTACAAGTAGACTTCACTACGGGTTTTCGATACGATATAGGCTATTTTAAGACTTTAAAAGTATGTCTATTAATGTCGTAATGGTAAAAATTATAACTAAAGACTGAATTTCTTTCAGCAAGGCATACTGCTCCTTTTACACATTGTAACTGAGAATAAGACGGGAAGACATTCAGCTTTGCGTTGAGTTAATAGCTATTGTTCTATTTCATTTTTATACACTGCATCAACTGTTTGCAATAAGTAGCCTAAGTAATGTCTGGTGCAGTTTTTTTTACCAACTTATTTAATAACAAGACCTTAAACTGTTAGGCTGAAATAGTTCAACATAAAAATAATTTGAATAATTAAACTAGGCTAAATTGCTATAACGGACTCCCATAATGTAGCCTATGTTTGTACAAGGTTAATAATCAATGTTTATTTTATTTTATTTTATTTTTGTAACTCCTCGATCTAATTAAATTGTCGCCACTAGAAAAAGTAGCCTAAACCATTTCTTGCCTTGTTCGTGCTCTAGAGTAAAACAAACACTCATGAACGCATCAATTAAGCAATACAATCAGCATTAGTCGACATATGTTGAACGAATCGTTACTGGTGAGTGGGATGCTTCTGTTTTATTGTCTTAAACATGCTGAAAGTCTCTCACTTAGCCTACAGTATTGGCTACTACTGAAGTAACTTACAGTAGGTTAAATTATAAATACACGCTAATTGTTGAAAAAGAATGAACCATCCCATTGCCAACCGAACGCCTGACATTTTGTGAGAATATAAAGCGTGAAACCGGCGCCATACTGAAAACAATGGCTTTAATGAATGCTAACGAGAATACTATATTGAAAGAAGTCTCATGATGGACAGTTTTGCAGTTTTACATGGTCTACCCACTCTAGATTCAACAAATAAATACGCCTTTCGCTCATCGTTTGAATCCTAAAGATTAGGCTGCAATATATGGCATAAAGTTATGCATTTAATCTCTGGGCTGTCTACAGCTTCACTCAACCCCATTTTGTAGTCAAAACGAATTTCCAGGGTATTTGCATATGCAAATTAGGGTTAATTGCAAACCCTGTCAGGCGGTGCGTGGGAGATGTCAAAACGCCATTTTGGTTTTTCTGTTAGGTTTAGGGACTTGTCATTGAGAAAACACCTCTTACAGTTTAATCAAAGGAAGCTATCCCTTTTAACCCCTATCCTCACTACATTCTATAGAGGGACTATTGAGAGCATCCTGAGCAGCTGCATCACTGCCTGGTTTGGGACTTGCACCGTTTCGGACCGCAAAGCCCTGCAGAGGATAGTGAGGACAGCTGAGAAGATCATTGGGGTCTCTCTTCCCTCCATCAAAGACATTTTCAAAAAACACTGTATCCGCAAAGCAACCAGCATTGTGGACGACCCCACACACCCCTCACACAAACTCTTTACCCTCCTCCTGTCTGGCAAGAGGTACCGAAGCATTCGGGCCCTCACGGCCAGACTGTGTAACAGCTTCTTCCCCCAAGCCATCAGACTCCTCAGTACTCAGAGACTGGTTTGACACACACACGTGTCCTGAGTTGCACTTTAATAACTGTCACTTTATAACTGTCTGCTACCTCAATAACTGCTATGTGCATAGAACATTATCTCATAGTATGTTATGTTTACATTTTTAGAAACTGTCATCTTTTTGCACTACTGAGTACTGGTCGGCGCTGCACTGTCTGTTGTCCTGTTCATTGTCAGTAATTTGTCCTGTACTTTTTGCACATGTTTGCACGTGCACTTTATATAGGTATATATAGGTAGTTTATATAGGTATTTTATTTCGTTGTGTAGTCTCATGTGGTCCTATGTTGGTCCTTTGTTGTTTTTATGTAGCACCATGGTCCTGGAGGAACGTTGTCTCGTTTTGCTGTGTACTGTACTAACTGTATATGGTTGAAACGACAATAAAAACCACTTGACTTAAGGTGAACATTTTGGCCTTTTTCAGTACAAAAAAATAAAATAAAAAATATAGGTAGGCTTATACATCAACAAAGTAAATCAGTCAGTACTTATGACTGAGACGTTGCATCCACAGAATTGCACAGGTGGTAATGATCTTCCAGTCCAATGTTAGATGAGTGCGCCATGGCTCAGGTACTTTCTTAAGGGGTGGTACCCTCAAGCAGAGGGAAGAATAATGCGAACAGTTGGATGTTGGGAAACAAAAGATTACGTTAGAGTTGCTAATCACGTCTCGGATTCGGAAACTGGTCGTTACACACACACACATACACACATGGGCTACACACAAACGGAGAGAGAGAGAGAGAGAGAGAGAGAGAGAGAGTGAGAGAGAGAGGGGTTAGAATTTGGACTTAAAATGCTGGCAAAGAAAAAAAAACTCAAACGCAAGCCTACCAGCCCATGTTGTAATGTGTTTATATACGTTCAGGATATTGTAAATGAATCCAGGCAACCGTGGTATGGGTTAAAGTCTCTGGCACAAGAAGATGATGCACTAATTAATGGCTGATTAAAAATATTACAACTGAACACCTGGAGAAAACATAATATTATGAGGAGGTGATTGCGTGAGTGCAGGTCTATTTATCTATTTGTAATCCTTTGTCACTCTGTTATCTTATTGACATCCAATTTTGGTGAAATAGAAAGTACACACAAGTTTTAGGAACACAATAGTTTACAGATATTACCTGCCTGCTCGATCGTCACAATTTCAAGAGACATTTTCAGATTGTCAATTTAATCCTCAACCAGTCACAGACAAGAGACAGAGATTATTGTGACAAGGTGCTGTGGGTTCCTGTGGTGCTAGAGCACACGTTTTTACTGTAAAAAGTAAAATATGAAAAGACCAGAATAGATCCGCCCATGACTGCAATCCTTGTCATGAGTTTTACTGCATGTAATCGCATTGTGAGCCTTAGCGCTATTAACACACTTTCATGGTCGAAAATCATAGTGCTGAATTGGCCAAACGCCTCTTTGGAAACCCGTGTTCTTTGTTAGAAATAAATCTCAAGGGCCTGACTTTTGGAGTGCATGATGATAGTATAAAACAAAACCGTACATTGATACAGCCTATGAAAAACCACTTCGACCTGGAAGTGCCAAGCACGCGAGCACGCACATACAGTATTAGGCCTATACCAATTCGTCTTATTTTGAAAACATAGTTGTATTACTAGAGGTAATTTTGATATACCTCTAGTAATGAAAAGGTAATATATATATATATATATATATATATATATATATATATATATATATATATATATATATATATATATATATATATATAGGCTAAATATAATTATAGACTATTTATTTTTCATTTAAAATGTCAGAGTTTGTCCTTGCGGCACTAGCTATACTTGACCAACATCTAGCCTACTGTAACTCAAAGGTTACACCTCGAGAAGGTGTACCAGCGCGTGGCATTATTGATCTCTGTTACTTGGATGAAGGTCCGACGTCTATTAAATGCAATTTTTGTTTAATTTTAAGAGTGCCTCATAAAAACGTTTATAAGAAACCCCATGGGAAATGACTGATGTGTTAACCAGTGGTCTGGTGGAAACATGATGATGGTTGACAACTGATAATGACCCTGTCTAGTCTGGGACATGCCATCACTTAGCAGTCTCTGCCTGATTCCCATGATTGCCTTGGCGCATTATCTTCAGCATTACTTCTCGACGCGGGTTGGCTTTCACGGAGAACTCGAGGCCTGCATTGCCCCAGTGCCCTGGTAACATGGGATTATTATCCAGACCTGGAGAAAAGACAACAACCGATTGGAATCGATGGAATATGCAACAGAGAGCGCATTTATAGTATAGTTCAAGGAAGACATCGTGTTTTTAGAAAAGAGAACTCAGCGGCCTCTGACAGAGTTGTCTATTTGGCAGTCGCGCCTCCTATTGAACCAGTAATTTATTCAAAGGAGATTTTTATCCCCAGCGATCTGATTCTTATGATAATCAACCAACCGAGACCTTTTCTGCCCCTTGTCTGGGGTCTGCTCTCGGTCCACACGGTTAAAGCTGATTTGCACGGTTTCACCCTGCCGGTCACATTCCTAGACACTTACAGAGAAAAGGGCAAAGACAAAGGGTTGCTGGGAGCGAGTGCACTTGATTTAGACTGTGGGTTACAGTTAAAGGAGTCTGTAAGTCAAAGTGTTCAAAAGGCACTTATTCCACCACAGACTAACCAAGGCCTGTGGATAGTCAGATGCACAGCAGATATGATTTTTGACTACATAAAACATGTCTAAAGAAACCCGAACTATTAATTTCAGTTCGCTTGTGATCTCTGTTTATCTGATTTTGTTTTCCTAATTTTTCGCGCGCGGCCTTCAATCAAGAATATTAGAATGTTATTATAACCAACTATTAGGTTAAACATTTAACAAATGGGTGGGTATTAAAATGCTTCTTCATAATTGAAGCAGCAGTGTATTGCATTGATAATTCAAGAGGGTTGGACTAATTGAAGCTGCAACGTGTCATAAGGGGAGGGCTTAAACGATGCTATATGTTTTTGGCTTGCAAGTTGAGGCCCACAAGCATTTCATACGCGGAATGATAAGAGGGGGGACAACGAACAGCTCATTTCACTCTCCGTAGGGGAGGACGGTGGCATCTCAATGGGAAATATGGGTGAAAAGACTGCGTGCAGCCCGATACAGAGACGCTGAATGGATGGAGCCACTGCAACGTCACGCGGAGCCGCAGCCATGAAGCAGATGACCAAAGCGCCAGACAACATTCAAGAGCGCACGCAGCTCGCACGCGCACAATTAACAATCGCAATCCGTACTGATCGTTGATGCTCGTGGCCTGGAGTGAGTATAAACTGGCATTTACGTCTATTTTGTGGGATGTTTTCAAACCGCCACTGCAAGCATTATGCAATCGTGTTTTAAGAGTGAATCGGCCGGGAATCTATAGAAATAAGTCACAGAACAGGTTGGTAGCGGTCCTTATAGGGTTCGAGAGTCGCTGCTTTTAGAGGTGATCAGGGCGCACGAGTCGTGCGCATCCTTTTTAGACACATTGAAAGGAAACTCGTTTGTTATTACATTTTACACAGAAACAAAGACACATTTTTATTTTTATTTTAGATAGGCATTTGTTTTTAGTTATAACGTAATGGTTGTCTTTTAAGCGACTCACAACTAAATATGTATCTAGACTAACATAACCCCTAATCTAATTAGAAAATGTGTGTTGTTTAACAGGTTAAAAGGCTTGTTAACTGGGCTTTATTTGTCTGTATACACATTTCTGACTTGATCTTAGAGCGAAGTAGCGTCAGGGGCTTTATTTTCCTGAGAGCTGAGAAATAGACATGTCAATGTGCTTTTTGCCTGAATTAAATGCTTTCGAAGAATAGAAGTAGCCTATTCGTTACTGCTAAGCAGGGGACGCTTTTGGTTTATATTCCGCTTGTTCTCATTCAGCAACAGAATAAAACAAGAATAGGCCTAACACACAATTTCGAAAATGTTGTATTACAATCACCTAGTTACAGAAAACGTGATGGGAAAGTTGCACATTTGGGTGCTTTACAGAAAATGCACACACATAACAGAAACCTGGGCACGTATGATTGTAATTTGTATTGTATGGTGTTTATGAGAGGGAGGCCTGTGCGCATGACGTGTCTAATTCTTGTGTCCAGCGTTCAGATTTATCATCCCGAATATCTGCTCTGCACGTGCCTCTTCCACGCGCGTAATGCCCTACAGTAGCATTCAAGTGATTGCGAAAATCCTGACACTTTTTACACAAGTGTATCAAACGAATACTGAAGCACCCTGTTCTTGATTGCTACCATTTTACAAGAACTTTTATATGTATAGAAAACATTATGCACACATCATTAAATAATAATATGCCATACTTAACAAGTACCATATCATGCGAAGCGATGACTGTGCAACGGATGAGCGAAGTCAGCATAATTATGTAGGAGAATGGACCATTCCATCTAGTTTAAGACACTTTCAATTCTAATCTCGTCGCTCTTGCGCTGTTGCTGTCTATATGTTCATTAAAGCAGTGAGAGCTGCTAATGAGCTATTAGTCTACAACAACGTGGAGAAAAAACATTTCGATATAAAGTGAGGGCTAAGTATCATGTATATTTTAAAATCACCCACGAGGATGTTAAGTATATAGCCAACACCTCCGTCGTCTAACTATTTTCTTTATTGTTCAGCTTCGTATGTTTTTATGAAACGAAACAACCCATAAACATTATGTTACATGTATACAACTCCGAAAGTCCTGCTCACAACCTGTCACATTTTTTGAGAAGGTCTGTGTTTTTATTTGATCTAAAGAACAATCGATCAAACGTTTAACATTACTGTTTTGTTGTTGTAAGTTCCTCTGATTTTTTCCCTTTCTATAGGACGGCAGTTAGGAGAGAGAGATTTTGCATGAGGGGCACGTTACATGGGTAGGTTACTAAATGTTTTAAAAATATTTTTACTTTGTATATTTATTGAAACTACTTTTTATTACAGTTGCATTAGGCCTATATTTAAGGAAACATTTTGCGAAGTGACCTACACACACGCACGTTTAGTCTGTAGTACTGCAGACACATACTAGCAGATAACCAATAATTATATTTGGATTTCAGGACAGATTGGTTAAAGTTCGTTATGAATGGTTCGGTATTTCTGAGTGGTTAAAGAGGCCTATATGCTTAATTTTAAGGCATAGACACCATTTACATTCTCACACTTTAAAAAATAAAAAAGTGGCATAGGAATAAGCACGAAGCCCATTATAAACCCATAATAAGAGTCGCATAACATCCTGTTGCCTAGCCTAATTGATAAAGGGCGAATCATTTTTAATAATTCTAAAACACTTTCATCTTAAAAATCCGACAAGGGCCTGTTGACTTTCAACCTCCCTATATTTGAACGTCAACGTACAGACCTTTCTAACTGAGCGTTTTGTCAATAAGCTTTTTATGTATAAAAAATAAATAAATCAAATGCTACAGTTTCACGCAACCTGTATACACTTTAGGCCTTCGTTGCACTACTTTTAAGCCTATTTAACCTAATTTAATGACGTGATTGTTTTTCATTCACTTGTTGGAAAGAGTCGCTTGCTATTGTGTGCACTTAACCTACTACACCTTCTCCATCTCTAACCCTTATTTTGGTTAAATGTAAAAATAATTCAAGAGAACCTATAGTATGAGTGGAATTGATGAGTGGTATTTTCCTCGACAGTGGTTCAGAAAGCTGAAAAAGACGTCGTCATAAACCAGTCAATAAAAATGTATTTGAGTTCTACATTGCAGATGTAAGCCTTCTTTACACCACCAGGTCGCCACGTAATTCAAAATATACAGGGAAAATATATCTTAAGATCATGCAAATACATCACTGTTGTAAAGTCAAAGGTAGCAGCTCTGCAATTATGTTCTCATTCTTTATCAACAAAGTCGAATACGTCATTCATATTTTGAACCAATAGCCTTTGGCTTTCAAAATCATTTGTATTTATTCTGATAATTTAAGTTAGATATATTAGGGATTTTATTTAGCCTTTGTTAAGATTAAATAGAGGAACAAAATAAGTCACATCTATATTTCTCTATAATTTCTTCACTATTGCATCGAGCTTCGCGGAGGTGACTTGATTTAAAGATGAATTTGTGGAACCAGTACTTACAAAGCAGTTCTATATAACCTAATAGTTAACTGGACTACATTTGAGGTAATTCTTGGCATGAATGTTTGTTTTTGATGTTAATGAAAATACAGACACAACAAGAAACTGATTAATCCAAACTGAGAAATTAATAATAAGAATAATAATATGATAATAAAATAATAATAATAATTGTTTATATAATAAACAAATAACTTATTTATATCAAAGGAGACATTTTATTTGAGCAGTTGAGATCAAATGTAATTTACATACTGTACATTTTGAGTGTATGATCCAACAGAAATAACCATCTACTAATATTTTAATTAACTTTGTATTCTTATTAATATTGTTGAATTAGAATGAATATTTTTGTTCTTAAAAATTGATTTCTATTTTCTTGAAAGGCTTGTGTGCTTGGTGTGTATACCTGTGCATCATATAGGCTGTAGCATGTTTGTGTGTGTGAGTGGGTGTAGTGTGCTAACTGTTCATTTACAGAGAAGTTTCTTGTGTTCATATTTACAGTCATAAAGGCTAGTAGGCTAACAGTGAGAGTGAGGAGATTTTCTCCTGTTAACAATGTGATGGTGCTGTAAGTAAAATAATTAGATGATGAGCCATGTTTAGAGTAAATAAAAGTGTTTGAACTCGCCAATGTGTCGCCATTTTCACCAGCTTGAAAGGCTGTAATAAGTGATGACACTCTCTCTCCCTCTCCATCTCTCTTCTCTTTGATTGCAACACCTCTGAAAGTGTCAAGGGAAGGGCCCCTCACACAAAGGCTTTTAATTGGACCAGCTTCTCTTTTATTTGCATAAAATCAGACTGACTGAGAGTGTGTGAGAAAAAGAGTGGAAGAGAGAGAGAGAGAGAGGCTGAGAGAGAGAATTACCTCATGATTCTGCACTTAGCGCTGAAAGGCAGGCTTTTGAAACACAAACAACTGAGATTTAAAAAACTAAAACAAGCAATGCATTACTATTCTTTTCCTTTTTCTGTCAGCTCAGTCACTGTCTTTTATTTCATTTAAAAATAAATCCCAGCCTTTGCCGGGATGCGTTTGAAGCCATCTTTCATCCAGGGAGAGTGATCAGCCTGCAATGTAAGACAGAGACAACAAGCAGTGAATGAGCCCTTTGCATCTAAAACCAGATCAGTCTGGTTCTGCATACTGTATATGCATACTAGTGATATCATTCGTCAGCTTTTATAAGAGTTAAGAAAACATAGATATACTTGAGAAATAATAGAAGACTATAAAAGCCAATATAGACTATGCATCACATATACTAAGATATGCATCATTTTGCAGTTTAAAACTAATCTGAAAATCTTATTTCATTAAAAAGATCCATTGTCATTGTTCTTTTGTTGTTGTTGTTGTTGGGGTTTTTTCATCTTAGACCTAGCACAGTCATGATCAGTAATGAAGGACTTGCTTTAAATACATCAGGTTTAATTAATGCTTGTGTTGAACTAAATACAGCTGATTTCAGTTCAGTCTTAATTACAAAGCTAATCAAATATGCTCTCTTTTTAGGTCCCAGTTCAACCCTGGTTGTTTCTCAGATGGTGGAAGAGGACGGGTGGCCGGAGGGGTTGGCTGTTATCTTTGGTTATCTAGCTGTATGAGTGATATTCATTCTTCATAAAGCTAGATAACCGAAAGTAACAAGAATCCCATTACACACCTGAAAGGCATCACCCACCTTGTGATCTGTACTCCTCCCTTCCCCTCTTCTCATTTCTTCCCTAAGTCTCTCTCTCTCTCTCTGCATCATCTTGTGAGAGCAAGTCACAAAATGGCTTCCATCGGTACTGATAGGAAAGGTAAGCATTATTTTATTTGTACTTTTGTTCAATAACAAGCAGTAATTATACTCATGTCTCATAGAAAGCATTATGCAGCATAATCTTTTAACTTACAGCCCAGTCCACCTAATTATTCTCCTTGAAATAGTGTTTACTCTTTGGGATACATTATCGTGATTGCATAAGATGTGTTAGCGACTAGAGGAAAACACAGTGTGCAAAAAGGCTATCAATATTCTGTTGGAATTTCAGAGCGGCCTGCTATTTTGTCATAATTATCTGTATAAAATCTGTATTCAGAGCTGAAAAAACCCTAGACGTAAAAATGCAGTGTAACGTTTTTTTAAAACAACATAAAATAATAATTTGGGTAAATAGCTGGGTTGTTCACTTGCTTGTTAGATATTAGACTAGTACATGGGATTTTCCATTGATCATAGAGGAAAAATGAAGAGGAACAGAATATAATTAATTGATTCATTCCATTTGGCAAATGCTTATATTACAAATAATGCACAGTGTGAGAGTAATACACAAATATCATTACCTCATTGAATGTAGGTTCTTTTAAAGAATGACAACACCTAGCATGTGATAGACAGGATAAACAAAACAGGATGTTTTATAGTTTCTAATGGTATGCATTGTTTTAAACATATATACATTTGTATACAGAGATAAGGCAGTAGAACATGTTGTGCAGTGGTATGTTGGTCAGACATTATCATGTTTAATCTGTAAACTGCTGGTCTCAAAAGCACAGCGTAGCACGCTGAGGCTTAATTCAGAGGCAACATGATGATCACCCTTGGGTGCCTCTACTAACATCCAAACCAGTCAGAGCATTCAGTTCTTTCTGAAGTATAAGTCTGCAACAAACACACAAAGCTCATTCACTAGTTACCTTTGTTTACAGAGGTTGGTGAGCTGATACCTCATTGTCATTTTCAATTCTGACTTGGCTATCGTTTGATTCAACAATTGCATGTGAATAATTAACAGGCTAAAGCATTCCCACGCAATACTGGCCCCTATTCTAAGCTTCGGATGCATTCGTACCTTGAGCCAGTGCAGATAAACAAACGTTGATTGTTTGAACTAGAATTTTTAAGTGTCTACTGAGAGGTACTTGATTGGATGTGACAGTTGGCTGTGTTATGAATGGGCTCAGACGGAGCAAGCTCAGGGATAGACACTTCTAAATGGAAAAGCTTGTTGGGATGGTCCAAAATACAGGTCTATTCCTTACTGTGAGCCCAGTGCTGAACCTGAACAGTTTTGCTGACTAAAAGCAATTATAAGGCCTTAACCAGAATCCCCTACACTTTTATAGTTGTGAGTGGACATCAGAATATCAGATCATTGCACTTTTGGGTTGTAATGAAAATTGTCCATTAAGTTGTAATGTAAATGATCGTATCTGGGATTAGCAGATCACTGAAGTGACACACTGTTCTTGTATGAAACAAATGCACTCCCTTTCCTGAAAACATTTATTAATCCTTAAAAACAAAGCCTGAATACTATACATGACAGAGAAGCGATAAGTAAGAAGTGACCAATCAGTGTGTTACCCTCCACCACGTAGATCTAAATGAGTTAACTTTATTATTTAAACATATGCAGTTACTTGCTTTTCCATACAAATTGTTCGAAAATTATTATGGACTAAATGATAAATAGTCTACTCTACTGTACATAGTGAGGCACTTTCATTTTCCATGCATTATGGAAGTAGCCAGAGACAGTGCTGCTGCATTGCAGGTGAAATTATTAAACAGTTCAGCTCTGAGAGCAAAAGGTGAAGAGAGTCTAAACCTTGCCAATGAGAATAGAGAAATAGGTGGAGATATGCATTTAAGTACCCATGATATTTTGAGCCATGTTGATCTAAGTCTGTTTGTTTAAAAATTGCATATGCTGTTACATAAGCATTGCCTAGATCATGTCCTGTGCTTTATCACCCTCCAATCACAAAATGTGTTTCTTCTGAGCTGCTTCTACTGAATGAGCCATGTTTAAAGAAATAATTGACTTAGAGTATTTGCTACCTTTCCAAAACTGTTAAAGTTTAGAAATAACTAGTGGAGATTAATGACCTCGGAATATGTCCCTGGGTTGCCCAATTTATTATTGTCTTAATTCTAAAAACGTAACTAAACAGCTTTTCCTATAATACATCCATCTGGAAATAACAAGTCTTGAAGAACAGGCCAAATACTGTGTTAACCACCATTGTCTCTAGATAGATTTTGTTTTCTCTCAACCTAATCATTTATCCGTCTTTCTGCATCCCAACCTACTGAGCAGCGTATGCCCTCGTCATGCAAGAAACATATGCTGTCTACTAGTGAAAATCAATTACAAAATGTTCTTAGAATGATATATTGTCCTGAATGAAATATCTGAAAGTGCACACCTGCAGATGTAATTTACCAATTTGTATTACAATCATTGATTTGATACATCTTGGTAATTTACGTGAATTACTTGAGCATAAAAGTGGCAGGTAGCATTTAGATTGGATACAGGGGCGAAAATTTCATAAAAATGTTGGGGGGGACAATAAACATAACAATTCTCAAGAGCAATTTTTGAAGGGGACACCAAGGTTTTTTTTGTTGTTGCCCCGTTTGCATTTGTATCATTTTATTTATTAAACAATTATTTTAAGAATATATCATTATATTATTTACAATACACATATTTTAATGATATTTTAGGGGGACAACAGGCCTAAACATATCCAATCATAGGAATCGTGGGGTCCTGACCCCGACCCCCACGCGATTTCCGCCTATGATTGGATATGTTTAGGCCTATAAGGAATAACTATTTAATCGTAGGCTGGCTTCTTATGGTCAAACTCGGAATCTTATGGTCTTCGTTTGGCTGCAGAATTGGAGGCTAGGGAAAAGTGGAGCAGGAAGGAGAGGAAAGAATGGCAGTTTTTTTTCCTCTTTGCTTGCAGGTTCAGACTCAAAGCGTCAACTAGAAAAACAGGCATTGTGCTGTTATCTTTACCACCCTCCTCCCCTCTCCTGTTGACTGTGCTGTCAATAGAATCAGTCCACTTGTCACAGAGACAATGGATTCCTTTACCAACCTTTTGACAGCATCCCAGTCACATCAGCCAGGCTGCTTTTATTGAGCGGTGCTCTGATTCATGCCCAGCAACACTTCTCTTTCTTTGGACTGAACTCACCAACCAAGCCCCAAAATGGCTGTTGGAGAGGAAAATGAGGAATAGACGCTGTTCTCTTTGACCCCCTCCTGTCCTGACTTCGCCCCAAAGAAATGTCACTTCCCTTTAGGCTGTTAGAAAAGTCAATGAGCCCGCACACACAAAGGGAATTAAATACTCAGCAGTAACAGGTGTAGCCAAACACTGTCCTGACTACATGAAAGGCTGATTCATCACACACGTTGTACAGCGACAAAGAGGCCGCACCATAGTCATGTAGACATTTATATTTAGTCTAAAGTAACAAATGGAAGATACAAAATTGGTTTGTTTTTATTTTATTGTGTCTGAAAATAGTGGAATTTGGCTTTGTGTTAGTCAGTTGAATGAACTGTTGAATGTAGTTATTTTCCTTAAATGCCACTTTGAACTATTTACACTCTGTGCGAGTTAAAAAGACTTATACAAGAAGTTTCTTTGTCAATTCAGAAAAATTAACAAAGAACAAACACTCAGTATAAGACAAATTTGAGCTGCATTTAAATGTTTCCTAACAGGCAAATTTGAGTAGCGTTCAAAGAAAACAAATATTCAGGTGTTGCTTGATTGTCCCACTTTTAATTGGCTATTTTGTTGAAAGCTTGGCACAATTAACTAGTTTTCATTCTAGAGAAATTTCTCTTTTTTTTATTGAAGCGTAAATTGTATGGCTGTTCACATGATGTCCACTCTCTGCCAAATTGTGCTGCTCTCTCTTCAACAGACCTACATGACCACTGAAAGCACACATTGCTATTGTTACCTCAGCTGTTAATGTCAGAGGTCTGACAATGGTTCCCATTTGGGTACATTTGGGAGTGGTCTTGAGAGAGGGTCCAATTTGTCCAGCCACAGCAAAAAAATGTCAAGTGCCAATTAGGGAAGGTTTGCTGCCTTTCAGCAGAATCCCACCCCTCTAATCCCACTCTTTATTTCCCCCTAACCAACTCTCTCACACTCCGGCCATCTTTCATTTATAACCCCTATTAACGGCACATTAAAACAAAGACCACCTCTCCCAGCTACCTCAGAGCAAAGGAAACTTCCCTCAGCAAAGTCCTGCTTGTCACGCTCCGTTGTTTCCCTTTTAGTGAGCGTCCACGGGACAATACAGGTTCCCCCTTTTGGGCTCCTGAGGTGATTACCTGGGTTTCTGTAGATTTGCCTCAAAATGAACGTCAGATTGTGTTATTTTGCACTAGAGTCAGAGTGAACACATCTCAACTAGGTTTTACCACTTCTATTAATTTCATCCTCCATATCCATTCAGTACCTTTACATGTGCAGTTACAGTATAATCTCGCTACAATGGGTTTTTGCGTACCAAGTACAGTAAAAATGTTTGAAAGAAGGACACCTGATGAGGAAGTGTTAAAACATGTTGCACATCACCTCGGTCTTTCAGAGCACGTACACAATGTTGTGATCCGATTAACATGTATACATGCTGGATGAAGCCGAACTATAATCACTTTATCTAGGTTTGTTAGTGCAACAATAAAAAAAAATCAGACTAAAAAAACTTGTCTTAAAAAACACAAATAATTGTTTAAGTCCTGCTAAAATTTAAATAAGTGTATTTAAACATACTGATTGTTTCAATGTTTCAAACATTTCCTGGAGCATAGGCCCATACATTTAAAACATATTCTCCATTATCCTTCCAGAGCTTCTACGGTGGACATGCTCTTACTTATCATAGAACAACAAGAAAACTGTGCTTTCTGTTTAATTTAGCACCAATAGGCAGATGAGTAGCAGTAGAAGACTGGTATTTTCACATACACATGTAAAATGATTTATTAATGCACCACTAGCACACCATGAAACCATGATGAAAGAATGTGTTACAATCTTAAATGGCCAGGGAAACCATTTTTGTGCTCTCTGGGACACAATTGTTCCTCCACAAAGTGTTTACTTCTGTTAGCCACCTTCTGCCACGCGAAAGGATTTATCCTTCACTCTCTGTCTCTTTCATTCAAGATCTCAATGTAAATTTTTTCCCAGCCTTGATTCTCAGATGGTTGGGGCTGATTTGCATATATTTGCATAATGAAAGTCATTTGCATGCTCAGGGCAGACTTTACCATGAGAACAGGCATGAAAAGGTGTTTGTGTGTGCCCTTATGTGTGCACATGTATGCCTGATTGTGCTTATGCCCTCACATGTTGATGCAACTGCAAACTTTATTCATGCCTTCTCCCTTTTATTTTCCTATTTTCCCTCTTATACAGACCGACAATCAGTCTCTCCATGATGCCAGGAAAAGAAAACGCTGAAGAAAGCGGGGCAGGTCAGTTGTGTTGCAGTCTTCCCATTCTGAGTCCTGCTGGCGTTGCTGCTCCCCTCCCCTTTGCTGCTCGCCTGCCCCCTTCCTCCCATCACAAGATGCAGCTTGCACAAAGCCACCATCTTAGAGCATGTGGGAATTAAATGGATGTGGAAAATAAGCAGGTATGACCCACCATCACTCTCCTACACCTCGCACCCGCCTCTCTTTTTATACTCTCTTTTACACACAGTGTCCCCACTCCCCCTGCTCTAAGGCACTGTTCTTTTTAGAAGATGTGTTGGTTAATTGTGAATATCACACATCCTGGTTGTGATAGCCACTAAAGTGGGTGGAGACATGTTTTTAGTCATTTGCATTAAATCATTCTCCAGCACAATGGCTGAGGCAGAGCTGCATCTGCAGGCATCAGCGTTGAATAGATCGTCATCAGGGATTCTGCTGCCCCGTCGTCGTGCCATGCCAGCCAATGAGATGGCACGCTGCCATTACTGAGACAAACAGCAAGACTTTTCTCTTGCTTTCAGACATAGTTGTCATGATATTATTTTTCCCATGAAATTTTGTGATTCAATAAGCGAAACGACCATTGTTGGCTTTTTTTGAACAGTGGGAAGAAAGACTACCTAACTGTTCCATCTGAGGCCTATTTCTCACAATAGCTTAAAAAAATAAAAAATAATTCTGCATAGATTTAAAGGTCCAAAACCCGATTGGAAAAACATAGTGACAAGGCGTAGTAGTAGGAGAGTAGGGAGTGGTCTCAATAAGAACGGACTCTCTTTGTATGTCTTGTTTTTTTAGAGTCGTGGCCCAGACAAGTCCAGTATTGTTCTCTGTGTTGAGCTTGCTGTGGTTCACTGTTATTAAGGGCAGGAAGTTATAAGTTTAAAAACCGCTTAACCAAAACACCAATTAGAGCTGGCTGTGCCTGATTAAGTGAGGTTGCAAAGTAAACAATACAGGCCATTGTCCCTCACTCTCTCAGAGGGCTGCCTTTGTCCAGGTCCCATCACTGAAAGTCCAGACAATAACCTGAACTAACAGATACAGTGGAGGAATGGTGTGCTAACTGTGCTGCTCAGAGCTCAGTGTCTCTACGCGAGAGTAGAGTCATAGAGCAAAGAGAGAGGATAAGTACATTTTGAGGAATTTCAATATCTGTCAGGTGGAAAAATGTTGTGTCCTTGAGATGGATTAGACTTATAACAAGTGTAACCATTTAGAAACAGCTAGAAGATAAAGAATGGAACATCAACTGCTATCCAGCGTGATCTTTCACACTTTAAGCTTCTCTGTATAAAAAATTAAAAATGTAAAGAAAAATCAGCCAGTGATTAATATAATTTTGGAAGCTTACAAAACAAGGATTTATTTGTTCAAAACTCAGAATGTTTTGGAATTTTTTGTGCTGGCAGCACAGAAAGTACTTATCAAATATTTTACATAAAGAAAATGAAGCCTACATTTAAGACCATTAAGATTTCTTTATTTTAATTTTTTTGCATTGTGACAATTCTTTCAATACATTTAAGCACATTTTATAACCAAATTCTTCTTACCTTAATGCATTCGGATGTTTTAGTTTTACTATTCCCATTGTATTCAGTGGTGATTCTCATTACTGTTACATAGTCATATTTACTGTATTGCTGTATTCAAATGAAAATCCGCAATACGCAATAATACATTGTTTAAGGGAGTACTATTAGGGAGTACTATTATGAGATATATAAATACTTCACTATTGAAATAATATATAAAAAAATCACATTGCAGTAATGATCATCTTCTTTGGCATTGTGGTAATGAGAATTGGGAGGCAAAATGTGCATAACATAATATCATTAAAATATTAATGGCCAATTTATAATTTCTTATTTGTTTCTTTTGAAATTGGAGTAAAATAAGACCAGGATATTTTCTGGACAGATTTTGTGAGAATCACCCATAGAATCGTAGTCACACTGGGTCTAGAATCCTGTCAATGTTTGCTTTTGTCTTGGAAGCAGTAATCTAAGTGTGCCACAGTAAACAGGTGGCAAACTGGGGGAGAGTGTGGCTGAGAGGCACTGCACAGTAAATTATGCACAGTAAAAACAAAGCCAAAGCACATCAGATAAAAAAGGAGTGAGGAATCTGCGGCAGCTTGCGTCTGGGAGTGTGTGTGTGTGTATGGCTCTGAGGTGGCTGGGGCATGGGCAAAGGGGCAGACAACCTCCTGTCTACACATACACACATTCACATAAGTCTCCCCTTTTCAGAGCAGCTGCTCTCGTGTCTCCATGAAGGAACCAGCCCTGGGAACCACCGCAGTGAGGCTCCCCCAAAAATGGGCACCGGGGGCCCCCAAGTCTAAGTCTGTCTGCTTACCCCCTTTTCGTCTCCCCCTCCCCCTACTGACGATGATTCTGGGTGCCTGGGAAGAACTCTGAGTTCATGGTCAGACTGCCTATTGAGCTGACAGGCTGACTGTTTGCTCAATTCAGTCATCTATTCAGCCTGGACAGGAGGAGGGAGACAGAGACACAGTAACACTCCAATGAGTATTCATTTAGGGAAGACAACTGGAGGGAGAGAGGGAAATCATGAAAGAAAGAATGAAAGAAGAAGCAGAGAGGGAGGGGTAGAGAAATAAGAGTTTGGCTTAGAAATGTCTGTGCCAACAATCAAGCATGGATTCTAAACAACTCCCCTCCCGATTCTACATTTATGTCTCTGCATTTCACAAGTGACTAATTATTAACACTCTGACTCCAAATTCATGCAGAGTCTTTGTTTCAGTCTGCCTTCCTTTATCTTGTCTTCATTGTGTTCTCTCCCACAACTCCTTGTTCCTCCATCTTAGATGATACATTACATGTCATTGATGAAGGACCACATTTCACTATCCAGATCCTACTTGTAACTATCATAACAGATATAACACACTATAGACTGTAAAAAAGGGTAACCTGCTTAAGAAGCTATTTCTACCTGATCTAACTCTTAAAACTAGTTTTGCTTGTGTATTCAGGCTGATTCAGTGGTGTTAAACAGTATTTCTGACTTCACTCAAACCAGTTCATTTCGATGTTACCACATTACATTTTTGGGGTTAATATTTTTTCAGTAGACTATGTTGACATTCAGTATTGACATTCTGAATTTAGAGCAGTCTGAAAGAGAAACTTCCACTCCCACTTATGAAATTTATGCCCATTTGTCTGACAATGAAACCGAAGGACAAGGTCATTCCTGGCCCATAAACACGACAACTGTGGGTGTTTGATCAGCTCTGGCCTGCTTGTGTTCTTGATCACCTGCACGCCTCGAGTTGCTTGTCTGAGCCGTGTGGTGCGACTAAACTCTGGAGTTCTCAAGGCTTAGGTTGTCACATGCCTCCTCTTTGCTTTAGAGCCACATTGTACCAAGCGCAGAGGCAATGTCAACTTCGGCCTCAATCCCTCAGCCTGGCACTTGCTATTGACTACATGAGACATGGTTGTGTGAGGTGTTAGTTAGCTGCAAACATCTTAAACATCCTTCAGATTATCTGCTCAAATCTTATAATCTAGGAATGGAACTTCTTGAAGTACAGCAGCCACTCCTGAAGTGACAAACTGACTCTGACAGTTTTAAATAATCATTTTCCTGTGATTTGCGGTTGATTGTTCTGATTTGAACATTTCAAACAATTTCCAGGATTTTTCTTAAAGTGTGTGTCACTTTATCATGTACACGTGTCACTTGTTATTGCAATATATTTAATTAAACACATTTTCTGTTTCTTTTGTTTATTTACAGTTTTTCAAGTTGAGTCGAATATCCTGGAATCCATTAAATGGAGGGTTGATTCAAGTACCGACTGCTGATGGAGTCACATGGGTTTTTACTATGCTTGTGTCCCAACATCAGATACAAATAGCACTTTAATTGTTCATTATAACTTCAATCTTGGCATTTGGGAAACCTTTAGTACCTACTGTTACAGGGGCCATATGTTCCATGAGTCTTGTGTGTATGTTTGATGAGTGTTTCTAATTCTAAGTGTGTGTGTATGTGTATATGCGTGTGTGTTTGTGTGTTGACTGTCAAGAAGATGAGTGGGGATAATGCAAGAAACTTACTGTTGTACATGTCTTGGTCAAAGTACACAAATTGTGTATTTAAACAAACACACTTAGAATTCTCAGCGTAGAATGGTTCTATTCAAATGGTTCTACTGTGGAGGTTTTGTAGAAAGCAAGTTTTAAAGGTCAATCATTTAAGTACTTTTTTGGCAAAAAACAAAGAAAATTAAATAAGAGAAAGATTAGGCTATAAATCTTAAAAACAAATTTAACCCAGGTCAAAACTAATCTGTCTTGGTAGGCTGTTATGAGTACAATCTTGTGCATAGTGCACTTTATAAATTCACATTTTTTCTCAGATAATTTTTTTCTCTCAATAGATTTCAATATTAAAAGGAAAATGTAGAGACTGCTGTTCTAGAAACTGGCTTGTTACGTTCTCTGTGCATCCTAAAGTATTTCTCTAATAACTGATTACTAATTTAAATAATAATGTATACTGTAACCATGTGTAAGATTCTGCATGTATGAATGCGAGACCCACGGCAGCAGTGAACAGTACTGCACTCTAATTGGACAGCTCAGTGTGTTGTGCATCACACACTTGTTGGAAAGAGAGCTGTTGTCTTTAATTTCTATGCAATTGCGTTGAGCTTGCAATCACCTGAAAGAGAACGCAGATCAGAGCAGTTGTTTATGACTCAAAATACTTTAATTGAGGCATTTTTTGACAGTAGATTAAATCTGTTTTAAAGTGAGATGAAGAGAAAATGTTAAGCTGAAATGTCATATGCCCACTAAAACAAGTTTCAACAAACTATAAACTAAACATGTTTTTTGTTAAAATGTAGTTTCAGGACTTCAGTTTTAAAGAGGATTAAATGCTCTGTCTCTCTGTATTTTGTATTACAATCAATTAAGAGAAAAATCACTATTGCTATGCAAATTTTATAAACTATTTTTTCTGAAAAGTTTTTTTATGCAGTATTTGATTTTTATCATCAAAAGAGATCTGTTTTAAATTTGATGAATCAAGTGACTGTGAAGACAATGAATTTATTAAATGGAGCTTTTTACTATGCAATCTTCCACAATTGTGTGTTCTTTGTGTAATTATGTAATGAGTCATGATTTTCAGTTGGTCATAGCGCTGTAGTATTAATGCTAATAATTAAAATCATGTTTTCATTTAATTTGTAACTCTTTAATTGTATTATTTTCCCTATTGTAGGTTTCTTTCAAGTTGTAGATGAGTGCAAATGTGAGATTTTTGTGTATCATTTTACTAATTACAAATACCACCACATGTGCCTTTTAACAATGTCCTGTTATGGATATTAATAAAAGTTTACTTTGAAAACAAACATATGCATTATTGCCTCTGTTACATATTGTCTGCGTTGAAAAATGTTGGTACTGCCAAAGAGAACAAATCTGACATCTATTTACATTTCTGAAGCCAGAATTCTGAACATAAGAATTCACAAGAGATTGGCAAATTTTCTTTCTAAGATAATTAATTTGTTTTAGGGGTTATTTGACCAGATTGGTTCATGATTGGTTCATCCAACATTTCTTGGCCAGTCAGTGCAGCTAACAATCTGCATGGCTGTGTGCCAGGTAACAGGGTGCATTAGTATATTGCAGGCAATAATGATTCTGATCTGACACACAGGGTGAGGCAGTGCAACAGTGAGGTAAGGGCAAGGAGCAGTAGACTAGGCGGCAGCAGTGAAAACAGGGTCACCTGAAGTTCAGGGGGTAAGGAGTTCTTCCACAACTTTTCTTTTCCTGTAGGTTTATTTGACAGCATCAATTACACACACTGTTTTTTAAACAGTCAATTAAACAACCAGAATTCGTTTCTGTGTTCAGGATATAAGGACTAAGCTAGTAAGTTAACATGTTTTGCTCTAAACTTACTAAAATAAATTCCTTGCTGTGTACCTGAATTAGTATGCGAAAGTTCTAGCAGAAAGTTTGGAGCATTGTGTGTTTTTTCTGTAGCTCTACTGGTAGCAAGCTGCTAGCAATGCCAAGGTCATGGGTTGAATTCTCAGCCAATCCCAGGAACCACAAAAAAATGTATAACTGCTCTGTAAGTCACTTCAAATTGGCTAAACGAGAGGGGTACTTATTTACTTATAGAGGGAGTTTTATTTTGAATTTTTATCAAATGCACCCTATACTTCAGTCATGTCATGGTAAGCACACCAGTCTCATGTACTGTATCTGTTGGAGATGTATGGTCCCCGTTGCCCATTTATTTATATCGTCTACATGGTGAAAAATACAGAGGCAGCTCTTTTTGGGGCAACAATGCTTTTAGACCTAATGTCACTGATTAATTTATGGTTTAATAACAGTATTTATAACATTATATTAAAAAATTATTTCATTGAAAGGAACAAATGCATTTAATGCTATCATTCACAGGAGTGAAAGGACACAGACATCATTCTGCAAATGGTGTTCTCTGTGCCATTCTACTCTGCAAAGAGAACAAAGCAGAAATGAGCAAAGTGAGTTTTACACATCCACCTCCCAATATACCTTTTTATACCAAACTGCCATTATTGAAATACAAACAAGGACAGTAACTGAGAGGATGGATGAACAAGAGACAGGGGAAAAAGAGAGTAATAGAGAGAATCTCTGACGGATCATGGAAAAGAAGTGGTATGATCCCTTACTTTATTCCCTGCACTTGCTCTTCAATTTTCCACCTCGAGCCCAATTTGGGTAGACAAATGTTGCACACATCCTGTCATCGTTTTCAGTTAACCACTGAGTGAATCAATGCTAATGTTCCTTTATCTGAAAATGATTGATCTTTGATTTGTTAGTTGCTGATGAAGTACAAGGACCAAACAGAGAAATGTTTATGGAGCACAAAAGGAGATTTTAGACATTATGTTAGTGTCAGTCACCATTCACTTCCATTCATACAATGAAAGTAAATGGTGACTGAGGCTGTTTTTACGACCAACATCTTTTATGTTCTGCGAAAGAAAGTAATATGGGTTTAGAACAACATGAGGGTGAGTAAATGATGAAAACATTTTCATTCATAGGTGAACAATCCATTTAATAGCACTGTATGAAAATTACTTAGTGAATTAAACTATTTAGGTAGCCACAAGACAAAATACTTAGCCTTAAGGATTGCGTATCTGAGACCATCAAAATTCATCGCATTTATGACTGAAAAGAAATATGATAAAAATAATAATATGTAGTCAACATATAGTCAATAATCATGTTACTGTATAAATTGTATAAATAATATTCTGTCATCATAGTACTAATGATTTGTTATCTGCAAGCTAACAAAGGTGTATTAGATGCGGTTAACTCGTCCCTTATTTATTGAAGGAAAAAAACCTGAAATTGTGGTTACAGTGAGGCATTTACAATGGAAGCTAATAGGGCCAGTCCATAAATGTTAAAATACACAAAAGAAGTAAAAATTCCAAGACAGAAACATTATATGTTTTAACATGAAAAGTTAACATTATACTTGTTTACTCAAAAGTGTGGCCAAAAGTCATAGACATAAACAATATAAATGTTAGCATTATTTTAGTGATATAAAATCTTTCCAAACTAACCTTATCTGTGTAAAATTATCTCCAATATTACAACTAATATCCCTGATTGTTTCACACCAAAATCATGTTAACACCTGATGATTACATCATACTTTGCTTACTTTTGAAATTGTTAAAAGACTGGCCCCCTTAATTTCCATTGCAAGTGCCTCACTGTAACCAAGACTTTTCTTTTATTTGATTAAATGTGAGATGAGTCAAAAACATGTTTGTGGTAATCAACATTATGCCACAATTGCTGTTGATTGAACTTAACTTGTATTGAGCCCAGAATATTCCCTTGAGGTTGACTCCTATTTAAAAATATGTTAATTTCTTGAATTAATAAATGTTGAGGATTCAAACAAGAACACAACCTCAAGAGCAGACATCCTGGATTTTGGTGTCTACTTAACAATTTGGCTATTGTGATGAAAGCTGAGAAAACAGAGTTCACGATTACTTGGATATGATTTATCATGCAGCCCTTATATCCTCATGAATCACCAATTCATTGTGTCTTTGATAGATTCTCTTCAGTCCTGAGCTGTGTATGGCTCGTCGTCTGCCTGGTTTGCAAATCCTGTTCAAACCACAAGCCTGCTGAAGCTAAAACAAAAGAGTATAAATGCAAGATGGAGGATGTGGGAAAGGAATTTGCCCCATGGATTTGCCTCATGGGAAAGTGAACGGCCCCAATGGGCGTGTGCAGGAGGGCGAGGTCACCCCAGCCCTCCATGCTGGTGTGAATGAAGAGGGACCAGAGAAAGAGGAGTCAATGCAGACAACTCAACAATGAGAGTTTAAGGGACCTGAGATCAAGTTCAAGGCCATTCTCACTGTCTGGCATTTTAAATGAGGGTTAATGCACATATACAGTACTGGAATACACTGAAATAAACAAATTCACACATTTCCCACCATCAGAGAAATGTTGCAGGTTAAATACAAAGTTACAAACCTCAATCAACAGCATTTATGCCATAATGATGATTACCACAAAAATAATTTCAACTAGTCCCTTGTTTATTTAAAGTTAGTTAAAGTGAGTCACTTGCATTGAAAGTGAATTAAGCCAGCCCATAACTGTTAAAATACACTCTGTTTCAAAAGTATAGCCACAAGACCTCATTTTATCACCACGTTTAGCAGATTTGTAGGTTTAGTGATGTTATATTGACATGACAACAATGCTGTAATTTGAGTCAACTTTACACAGTTAAGGAAAGTGATTTCATCACACTAAAGTAATTTACTTCCATACTTCCATAATTTGCTTATATACTGTGTAATATATATATATATATATATATATATATATATATATATATATATATATATATATATATACATATATACATGTAGTGCTGTCAGCTAGCACAGGTTTTAACCCTAAACCTAACCATAACCTAACTAACCTTAACCCTAACCCAACCCAAAGTGCAACAATCTAAATATGACACTTATTATATAACTCCTATATTAACACAACCAGAATGATGTTCTGTTCAATGATTGAACGATTGAATGAGGATAATGTAGTTTGTACATCTACCATATATAAGGAGGACATGATCTAAACATACCATCAGACCAGATATTTTTATCCATCTATCTTATTCAAATATATATATAAATATATATATATATATATTTTTTTTTTTTTTTTTTTTGGTGAATCAGCATGGGATGTCATGGAGAAATGGCTCAAATGGTTAATTTCCAGTACATCCAGATGAAGAACAAATCCCATTTTACATTAATGAGTCAAATGGCTGTCACATGCAGAAAGAAGGAACTGTCAGAAGGATGCCTGTAAATTTGTAATCAGTATGTACTGTATTTACAGAAACAGTGCACCTGTGTCATGGTGTATGCTGCATCTTCTATGCACTGTTGTTTGTTCTAAATGATTTGGCATGTAACAGGACCACACACACACACACACACACACACACACACTAGTACAGTCTCTCAAACACAACCAGAGAAAGTGCACAGCGTCCCAGTGCTGTTCCACAGCTGCTGTGAGTCGGCTTTGTGCCATGCTCCCCCTTTCTCTCTCCCTCTGTCTTCTCACTCTAGCTTTCATGCTGCCTCCTGGTTGCCTTAGCAACTGATGGCACTGCCTCAGAGGAGAGAGGTCTGCAGCAGAGAACAACACATGCAAGCACACAAATGCATGAGAACACAAATATATGCCAACGCACAAACAAACACAAACACGAGAACACATAGCCTACTTGTGATCCCATTCACACATGTACATATTTTATGTCAATAGATACTTATGTTCAGAAACAGAGACAGTATTGTGAAGTTCAGTCTCTGACAAGAGAATATCTATTAAAAGACAATTACTGTAGACAGAGAAAACCTTTCAAATAATGAATCCATAACATTTCATTATTGGTTTACTGAACATGAAAAGAGTGATTTAAAGGCATACTGCAGGTGCTGTAAATGTGCAGACATTGTGCTGATTGACAGCTCCACCAGCGAGAAAGGATTCAGGGTTTTGTGCTCTTTGAACAAATACTGTACAGAGAGATGGCAATGCCAAAAACAAGCACGTTTTCTATGTCAGAATAGAACAAGCTTGTGTGTGTGTGCATGTGTTGGGGGAAAGAAAGAGAGTGAGAAAGAAATAGTGTGTGCATGTGAGTCAGCATTTGTGCGCTTGTGTAGCAGAGGTGCTGGTCAATTGACCTCTAAGCATGTTGCATGTTGCACACCTCTCAGCTGAAACAAAGACCAAAGCCATGAACGAACTCTTCAGTTGTCAGTCAAGTACAAAACAATAGCCACAGTTTATGACACACTCAGCACAACACTGCAGTAATTAACCTACAGAATATTTGTACAGCTCACTCCCTCCATTGGAACCATGTGACAGACATTTCCTCAGCACAGTTGCCCACAGCTTCAGCAGTAATTTTGCTGTACACCAAAGCCGCAACCACTGGGAGAATTTACCCTTGTAATCCTTTAAGGACTTGAATTAAACCAAAATCATCAGCTATTAAAATAATGACTGATCAAACCCAGTCAAGATTAATAAAACAGGAAAACTTAAAAATAGAAATGAATTTTTCAGTTTAGCAGCTTGTTATACAGAAATGGAATGGTCTCTAATTTCATTTGCGAGGTAAGCAAGACTCACAAATGAAGATATTAGATTGGAGAATCATGGTATTCAATGATGCAAGGTTTAGGGTACAATGAGGCTTAAGAGAGAATTGCATTTTTCTGGTTGCAATGCGTAACAAGATTAATGTTTTTTAATGTATTTTTATTGAATATTGATAGAAATGTTTTGTGTGAGAAGTAATAGTATAATGATATAGTGTGTATATAGAGCAATAGATACATGCCAAATTATGTCAACTAATGTAAATACGTTTGAGACAGGAACATACGTCTTGAGTAATAATGAAAGAAAAAGTGCTTAAATATTTCAATTTCAATTGATTCCCCCCCCACTTTAGAGGGGTCTTTTAATGGGGGGTATTTAGCCCCTGCAACAAGTGGGCTTTATACCCAAACACTCTCCTTTCACTTATTGGACAGTTTTTGAAAACATTTTGATTTACTTTCAACAAAAAAGAAAAAGACTAATACGTATTTTATTTCTAAATGAATTCACTAATTTCATAGATTCACATTAGCTACATACATTTGCAACATTTAAGCTATTAAATAACTAATTATATCAAAATCAACCTTTAGACATTGCACACAATGCAGTGCCAACTTTTACTGTGCACAGTGACAAACAGGTGTTAAGGAAATTGCTGTTGTTGTTCAGTGATTTAGAAGAAAATAAAAACTAAAGTTTCTTTCCATGGGGTGCCTTCAGCCCCATTATACCCTTTATATACCAAGAAACTAATGTATTAAATATTGCAGTAATTTATTCAAAATAGCATTGTCTGTTTTCATCTCATGGAAGAGAGCATTGAAAAAAATCTTTGTGATTTCTTAAGGAAGGACAAAATGCCCCCCATGATTTTGACTTATACAAACCCAGGGACAGCTACATTAGCATGAAGTGACATGAGATTTGATAGGAAATGCTTTCTCACTGCCATGATGCTGTAGACATAATACCACTGTGGTCCTCTGAATCAGACAGAAAGTGATCTTTAATGGTGGTTCTAATATATCACATATGGCCACAGGATTAAGCTAGACACAGACAGGAACACACATAAAACAGAGGGCCCAAACACTAGCTCCACTCTACAATGACACTTTTAGATGGCTGGAACCCTTCATTAAAGTGCAGATGTGAAAAGGGGGCACAGACAGATAGGAGAGCAGAAGAAAAGCAAATGAGATGGAGTCCTCCAGACTGTCTGGGAAAGAGTGTGGGAGTGTGTTGCCCCTTGTGCATATGTGCACATGTTTTCAGAATGGGGGGTTGATTGACTGAGACTGGGACTGACTGAGACCGGGGTGATTGACTGAGACTGGGACTGACTTATGTATGAAACAAATATCAACCTTGAACAAGATTTATTTTTACCTGTACTTTGACAGCTGTATTTTTTTTTTTTTTGCATAATTTCATACTAATGTCTGATGCAGATTTTTCAGAAGCAGACAAACACACCCAGGAAGACTACACTCTACATGATGTTGTCGGGCCCTATGTATACACACCAGATTTCTGTCTGAGAAGCACAAAGAGTAGGGGTGAAAGGTCAAGCAAGTGCGCTTTCTCATGCTAATTACCATACTGGAGCATTCCGTGCTCTGTCTGATATGGAATTTTGGGGCTCCCTGACAACAATGTTCTCCATGAGTATTCTGGTAAGTGTGTGGTGACTGACAGTATGTGAGGGTTCAAGGATGGATACTCATGCGGGGAGTAACGATGACAGAGTGACATTAGAAACTTTGTGAAAGAGGGATGTCAATGAAAGATAATGGAGATCACATTAAGATCTTATAATTTGTTTCTTTTAAATGATGCACTCTGGCATCACTTTTGTATACCGGTAATCATATTAAGGCCAGAAAAGGCTCACTGAGATTTGAAGACAAGCTTTCAGCATGTATGCATAGAGATTAAATGTAAAATAAAAAGTTATCTACTGTTAAACGGACAGTTCACCCAAAAATTTAAATTCTATCATAATTTACTCGCCCTCGTGCCATCTCAGATGTGTATGACTTTCTTCTTCAGCTAAACATAAAGATTTTAAAAGGAATATTTTAGCTCTGCAGGTCCTCAGAAGGCAAGTAAATGGGAACCATTTATTATTCCTGATAATTTTGGAACTATAAATTCTCCTCCCTGCCCAGTAGGTGGAGATATGCATAAAGTATGCAAACCACAATGGAGCTTCAACATTTTGGTACACATTCACTTGCCTTGTGAGGACCTGCAGAGCTGAAAATTATTCTTTTAATCTCCATTTGTGTTTAGCAGAAGAAAGAAAGTCATACACATCTGAGATGGCATGAGGGTGAGTAAAATATGAGAGAATTGTCATTTTTTGGGTAAATTATCCCTATAAATTCTATTTTTATACATATAGGGTAAAGCATCTTTTACAGAATATTAAACCCCCTAAATCTCCAAAATTAACTTTTTTTAGAAGAGGGGACATGTTGAACACACAGTTAACACAAAGGTGAATGGAAACATAAAAACTGAGTAAGGAAATTACGATGTAAAGTTTGTGCTACTATTGGTTTAGAGTGAGACAGAGGGACTCTGGATATCACACTTTCAGCTGGGAAACCCATGTTGGGTTTCCATGTTTTATGGGGACTTTCCATAGACATAATGGTTCTTATACTGTACAAACTTTATGTTATATCCCCTACCCCTAAGTCTAACCCTCACAGAAAAAATTCAGATGCTGTCATTGACGTGACAACCGTGAAACTGTGATAAAGCGAATCCGCGAGCAGCCGCGGGGCGTGTCTGGAACACCACAAAGACCGACTGGTCTCTCAACTAACAGTTGTTTGTGTGCTGGTGAAAGCGTTAATGCCACCAACTTGGCTGACTAGAAGTGATACGTAACAGCGATTGATCCGATCAGACACTAATAGAGTTGCCTTCATGCTATAAATGGTGAATTCCAATCAAAATTGTCCTAAAGACCACCATCTATGCCAACGGATATGCATAAATATTTTACAACACAATATAGGCCTATATAATATGTGAATGCAACACACACACAAACGGTTCACATGGAATTGTACCCCCTCCATGCTGGTGAATTAATTTAACATATTTGTTATTAGATTAAATAATGAGCTGTGCATTGGTGCATCATAGCATTGTTGTGCATTTGTTTCATATTGAAAATAAAAAAACGGCTCAAACTGTTTACAACTTTGTGAGTTAAAGTATCAAATTAAAAACGACTTTACATTTAGGCCTATATAGTAACCTAACAGTGAAACTAATAAATTCATAGATTGAAAATTAATGAATTAAAACAAAACATTGATGAAATCTGAAAACTAAATTGTAAAAAACAAAAACTGTAAAACAGATTACGCCAAAAGACTAAGTAATAATATTTAAGATGAATATTAAGCTTGGCTAATATTAGAACACAACTATTTTAATCGATTCAGGTGCGAAGACTAATCAGCTTGACGCCGTTAGGCTAATCTTTCTGAAAAATAGCAGAGTAATTGTTTTTTTTTAACGATTTTTTTCTCTCCCTGAATTAGACATAATTGCGTGGCCATACATTTCATGGTGAGGAATTTCATCGTGCCTGTGTTTAGAGAGAGACGCCCTCATTAGTGAGCGTGTGTGTTAGCCCGCATCTTAATTTTTCTCCACCGAGGAATTTTGTGACGTCAGCCTTAATTAACAACACACAGGGTCAACGGGATTAAACATACCAGTTCTCACAGTTTCCTTCGCATCAAAGTAAGCGCCTTTTGTTTCACGCGCCTCTTCAGCTGAACTGTGTGCATTCTTTACACTGCAAAACCCAATTAAAATCCGGAAAATACTAAATGAAGGCAATGAGATCATTCACGGACCCGCTGATAATCGTTCGAACCAATCAGAGAAAGACAAATATAGCAAGTTATTTTCTAAACTTGTGACTGGGAGGGGGAACGCAGACTCATTCCCAATGACTGAAACGCAAATATCCACTTAAAGTCATATTTACGTTATAATTTTCATTGCGGTTGCTAGACACAAATTGGGCCTTTGTAAAAGTGTTAAGAAAAATGTGTAAAGATTTTCTGTCAATTCATTTAGGCTACATTAGCTGTGAGTTACAAATTGTACAACAATTGTAGGCTACTTTGTGCATTTTTATGCCATTAACAATTAATAACATGCTCAGGTTACAAAACAATGTTGTTCAGCTTTTTCGAATTTGAAACAAAATTATTATATTGATCTAATGATTTTCGTTTCGCAACTATCAGAATGTTTTTGAACATAATTTATTTAGCTTTCATAAGTTTGGTCAAATTAAAGTGGCTTCGAAATGTCGTTGAAGGCCACATTTTCATTTGTGGGAAAATGCCACCGTAAACGTGAACTTGTAAAATGTTGTAAAATTATTGCAGTTGACATGCTTGCAATATAAAAGAATCCATGTAAGGAGAATCATTTTTTGTGTGCCATCAACACAGTCATTTTTTTATTCAGACTTCGTCGAAATTTCACGAACAATAAACCATAAACTTTTGATCTCATATATATATATATATATATACAAATAAAAAAAATGCGTATAATCCAAATATAATAAATAGTGTTTTTTTTTTAAAAAAAAAAGTCGCTTTTTAAAATGAAGATATGCTGGATCATGATGGTGCGTGGACTCGCGGCTTTCTTGTCAGCCGAGGAATTGTTTATGAGAGACGACAAGCGAGTGACGATGGGACGAGAGGTAATTGGCATGGAGTCGTGGGAAACCAAAAACAAACATATGCATGTTGGCATTTTGTTGTTTCTCATCCCTTATACTAGTGAAAAGCGTCAGAAGCGGAGCTGCTCACTGGCAGCAGCAGCGGAGAGTGCACGAGGGGCCCAAATAACAAGCTTATAGCCTATAGCGTGCATTAGACATCACAGCATCATGAACACTCTTTTTCAGACTGTTGGATGAAGAAACTCATCACAGCCGATGTTCTTGAAACTATCAGACTTCTGTGCAAGTCCCAGTGTGTGTGTGTATGTGTGTGTGTGTGTGTGAGAGAGAGAGAGAGAGAGAGAGAGAGAGAGAGAGAGATTAAATGACAAACAGAGGAGATGCATATTAATGAATGAAAGTAAAATGCCTGATCTGAATTGCCAGCCCATTAATACTGCTTGTATTTTTTTGGCTGTGTTTTTGGACAAAGAATGAGCCAAGTTTTTTTTTTCTTTACGTTTTCAATATTTAGTGCTTGTGATCATCAAATTATGGTGATGTTAGTTTAAGATGGCAAATGCCTGATTTATATGAATGGCTTTAGGGAAGCGATGAATGAACTGATATATGAATGTTGGTTTAACCTCACAGTGGGATGGACATATCCTTAATCAGTCATAAGGTGGATGTTAAACATAATGAGGGGTCCCTGGGGTGTACCCTGAGGGCATATCCCTCCCTTAACACGCCTCACTATACTTGTAACCTGCTTGTCCCAGCCTAACAGGGTCAAGCTTTCAATTAGGTGGGGGTCAGAGGTCAGGGTCCTCTCCTCTAACATATGGCTCTATAGGCTGATGGCCTGCTCTTAACTCTTCAACAACATCAGTTTCAGCCATACAATGTTATGTTAGCAGCCCGTTTAGTAATACAGTATGAACTCTCAGTCACATAAAACTGATTATGTTCATCTGGTCTGAAATCTGTGAGCATCTTGTATCCACATTGATAGAAGCTTAAGGAACAGAATATCCTTTATCTCCTTTTTTTTTTTTTTTACCTATATGCTTAAATATCTATATGCAATGAAGTTAAAAAATGTTAACCAGAGGGTTTTTGCTACTCTTAAACCATTTCTAGTAATTCAGCATAGCAATTATTGGTTCATTAAATTAAAATAATAATAAGAATTACAAAAATAATCCCACCATTCTCTGTGTTGAGCATGCAAAAATCATGAAGAATTTTTGTGCATCAGTTCTTAAAAAACTAGCACTTTAATCTACAATTTTCCATTTCAAAACTTGTAATAGCCCTACTATTGGCACATATAAACTATTCATCTGCACCCTCAAAGAATTAAACAACTCTATGAGCACAAAATCCAGAATTCCTTCAAAATGGCTGCAATTTTTATTAAAATATATCAAATCTCTTTTTTATCTGCCCATATATTGTTTTTATGTAATCTTCTCTCCTTACCCTAAGCTTGACAAAGATATGAACTACCCCAGCTATCCCTGTCGCCACAAACAACATAGTTTGTGATATATCCAAGTGATTTAGATTTTGTGAGGAAAATGTTAAAGGGCACAATTGAGCCAGTCATGCATGTTCTGTGTATTCACTCTATGTGGGCGTAATTCTCCAGAACACTTTTCCTTTGATTTCTTTCCGTTTTCACAGTGTCTCTCAGATGCCAATAATAGACTTGTCCATCAGCTTTTCCCTCCCTTGGAGTTAATTGGAGCTATAGAGATTCAGACCAAGCTCTGAAGTTTGATTTGTCATTGGATCACTAGATTATTAGATTAATCCTCCCCAAGATTAATGCCTCACCTGGACCCTTTCAGCCCTCCTGCCAGGCTGCCCTGCCCCTTCAGTGCCACAAACTGGCCTCTTTGATAAAACTGACCTGTGCCTTTTCACAAAGCAATTTCCCAAGGACACTCTGGCCTGTGTGTGTATTCATGCATGCCCAACCAGAAGGGTTGTTTGTTTACTGGAGCCTTTTGTAGAAATACCATCTTGAAAATAAGAAAAACTTCTTGCCTGAAAACCTGGACATCCATTGTTTTAGAAGCCAAACATAGTCATTTTTAGATAAACAACTATGGGACTAAAACACTAGGTCATTGTACAAATATCTTTGTACATTTGCTCAGCTCTTCCTCAGAAATGTGTTATTGTTAATGCTACTATATTATATGTATAATTAATGACTGTTTTCCACTCTTTTATATTTAACTGAATGTTGTATAAGAATTTCAGTAACACTTTACAATAAGGTTCCATTTGTTAACATTAGTTACTGCATTAAGCATCATTAACTAACAATTACAAATATATATTTTTTACAGTATTTATTAACCTTGGTTAATGTTAATTTATTGAAATAATATTGTCCAGTATTAGTTCATAATGCATTAACTAATGTTAAAATATGCAACTTTGAATTTTAAAAATGTGTTTTTTAATGTTGAAATTAGCATTAACCAAGATTAATAAGTGATGTAAAAGTATTGCACATTGTTCATGCTAACTAACATCATTTACTAATTTTAACAAAATATAACCTGAAGTGTAACAGGAAAAAATGGTCTGATGGAAATCTACTGTTTCCATTTTAAAAATAATAAATTATCAAAATAAGGTGTATTTCAACAAACAATAAGAAACAGCAATATTCCCATCAAGATTCAATCTGATCCACACCAACTTGGTATGTAATGCAAGCGAGTTGGACATCCCTTCACAGCAGAGAGCAGTGTGGCACAAAGAGTCAGGCTAATGAGGCTTGAGTGGCATTGGCATATACAAAACGCTTGGCATATCTTGGCAAGCACGTCTTTCTATCTCTCTACTCTCCCTCTCTCTCTTTCTCTCATCATCGCCTTTGCTGGCTCTTTCCGCCAGGCCCATGGTTTCCTGGCAGCGATGCCCGTCTCTGTATGCCATCCTGGGAGGCGTCATATCCCCTCCAGAGAGCTGGTCCCTGCGGCTTTTGGAGCCTTTCAGGCCACAAAATGGGGGCATTGTGAGGAATCGTGGGTCATGGCCGGAGTAGGCGGCAGTTTGCTCATATACAGGCCCCTCACACACTCACACAGAGCGCTTAGAACTGAGAGCCAAAGATAGACATCCAACCTCTTAGCCTTAAAATGCCTCCTCAGGAAGTAGCTGTCTGAGTGTGAGAGAGGTGCATGGCAACATTGGAGGTATGCTTGCAAGTGTTTTTGTGAGTGTTTCTTTTTGTGTGCTTAAAAGCTAAAAAGAAACAATTTCACAGCATTGTCTAGATGTGTGTGTGAGTGCTTTGGTGTCTGCATACATGCATTCATGTCTAAAAGAGACAGGGTTGTTAATTTTTACAGCATTGTTGGCGGTTTGTGTGTGTATTCATGAAAATGAAGGAGCACAACAGGTTTCAATAATGTGTGTGTGTGTGTGTGTGTGTGTGTGTGTGTGTGTGTGTGTGTGTGTGTGTGTGTGTGAGCGTGTATTTATCACTTTGTGGGGCCCAAATGTCCCCATAAGGATAGTAAAACCCGAAATTTTTGACCTTGTGGGGACATTTTGTCGGTCCCCATGAGGAAAACAGCTTATAAATCATACTAAATGATGTTTTTTGAAAATGTAAAAATGCAGAAAGTTTTCTGTGAGGGTTAGGTTTAGGGGTAGGGTTAGGTTTTGGGGATAGAATATAAAGTTTGTACAGTATAAAAACCATTATGTCTATGGAAAGTCCCCATAAAACATGGAAACACAACATGTGTGTGTGTGTGTGTGTGTGTGTGTGAAAACAAATCATTGCTTCTGGTTAGACATTCACTTAAGATGATGGTTGATTTTGGGTGACAATGTAGCATGAAAGAAAGCAAACAGAGTGCAACAGTCTGGTTCCAGGAGTAAAACTTCCACAAATTTCTCTACAGGTGAATTGATTAATAATGATATCTAATAAACCTTTAGAAACAAGTTGTTAATTTATGGTATATGCTTCTTCTGAAGCCACCAGTCTGCATTATTTTAACTATATTTTTGTGTTTAATAGTGGAATTCCTGGTCCATGATCCTGACCAATCAGAGAATCACAACAAGCAAAGTATGGCAAAAGAGCCCTGCACTTATCTGAAGAAAGTCTGGTTAATGTCTTCAATATCAGCTAAAATAATCATTCACAGTACAGTACAGGCATATACTGTATACTGGCATTTTTTATCGATCAAATTGGAGACAATGCTCTATACTACAATCTGTACATGTTTTATGTTTAGTGTGGGAGATAAACAGCAATGATGCTCTGTCATGTACTGTAGAAACAAACAAACAAACAGCAACACAGTCTCACAGCTCTTTCAGCTCTAGATTCCACCTAGAGCCTAGAAGACTCAAGCATTTATTCACCTATTCACTGCATCAAAACTCCTCTCATACACACTAGGTATGTTGCTCATGCATGGTGCTCATTTCCCCACCGCTGGCAGCGCTGTATGGCCGGAGGTGTTTTGGCACCTGACGTATTCTCCCACAAGCGTAGGAGGAGGGAAAATAGTGCCAGTGTTATTGCCTCTGCTCATGCAGCCCATCCACAGATAACCAGCCTCATTAATATGCAGCTACCGGACTCCTTTCTCTCACCACGCTGCACTAAGACAAAAGAGCATTGTGGAGACACCTCCTGTTTTAATTATGATGGGAAGCTGCGGAGGGGGTGTGAATCGTGGTGTGTGTGTGAGTGTGTGTGAGAGAGAGAGAGAGAGAGAGAAAGGGAAAGACAGTGGATAAACTGATTTATGTGTGTACGTGATTTGGTGATGTGTGTAAGTCACGCTTTGTATGCTTGAAGGACATTTTGTGCCCAACGTGTGATTATTTTTGTGTGCAGCCAGTTTTAAGACTGTGACCAAAGGCTTTATTTTTTATGGTGCTGGTGAGGAGGATATTAACACAGGAGTTTATCTCTCTCTCTCTCTCTCTCTCTCTCTCTCTCTCTCTCTCTCTCTCTCTCTCTCTCTCTCTCTCTCTCTCTCTCTCTCTCTCTCTCTGTGTGTGTGTGTGTGTGTGGTGCAGCTGCAAGTGTTGTTGCTTGTTGCCATCATGCATCATTTTTTTTCAAATTGCAATAGTGATTTTTCACGTTGTGATCAGTGGAATGCCACTTTGGTCAATAATAGTACCAATTTCTTTCCATAAGTGCAAAATCTGTATATTATTCCAAACCTTTAGCCGCCAGTGTATATGTAGCATTTTTGCGTCAGACATTTTAATTTTATGTCAGCACAACTATAAAACCTTTGTTACATATTCTGTACACAAATGTATCAGTTCATTCAACTTTATTTACTTAAAAGGATATGTCTCACAAACAAGATTTAACAACTAATAGCAAGTTGTTTCAAATTGTCATTTACATCAATGTTTCTACTTAATTTAATGGACTCTAAAACTGACTGAGATCAGTCATTAAACTTGATTCCCCAAAGAAATGCACATAAAGCTGTGCTTCAGCAATCCACATTCACATGCTCAAAGAAAAGCTACATAGATGGTATAGGATCTGACTTCACCAAAGTGAACACTAATCACCCAAATGGTGACTTAACAAGAAAAAGCTATTTACAGTAAAACAACATCAATAAAACTAAAAAGAGCTCAAATCTCAATGAATTCTTTATAACAACGAATTAAATGCCCAGATAAGTTATTTTTGACCAAACCAACATGCATAAATTAGTCAAGCGCAATGAAACGTTTCATTAATTTGATTTACGTTTATTATATTTCCTTTGGTTTAAAGTGTAACAGTACAAGATGTGTTAAACGAATAGTTTTAGTTTAGTTTTAAATGGATACAGTTTGTCTTCATTGTGAGTAAATGAGATGTAAAATGAGATGTTTGGCAGAATGTCCAAGCAGCTTTTTTCTACAGAAGAATCATGGATGGGGATTTTTACTGCCAAACTCCTAAAAGGACCAAAGAAAGAAGAGTTATTACAACAGGGGTGAATGAATGCTGAACTATTCCTTCACCACATGATGAAATGAGCAAGTCAATGGCAATGAAAATCCACTGCAAAATAACCTGCAAATAACTGTAATGTGCAAATCATTAAAATGATCAGACTGCATTTAAGTCTTATTTTTTTTTCTCAGTTAAATCAAAGGTGTGACTGTGTATATCAGGGACCCCTCATTGTTTTCCAACCATTTCTTGTTATGATAATCCTAATGGTTTATATGTGACCATTCCATACACACTTTTCGTAAACCACTCAACTAGCCAAGCCTGATACAGTAACATCCACTGTCACATCCTCATTTAATACACCAACTCCATTAAGACTCTATAATGCCTCACCCTACTTGACCTATACTAACCTCTGACCTCAAGGTTCACTTGTGGATGAAGTGGTCGGAAGTGGGTCAGTAAAGGGCTTTTGTCTCTTCTGTGTCCAACCATCCTCTCTCCCTAAAGGATGCTGTTAGTACTTTTTGTATTTTCTTTGAATGTAATGGGTCCTGAGGGAGGGCTTGTGAGTGCTTTATTAAAAACAAAAATCCCTTAATCATTACGGTAATAATACAAATTAGAAGTCAGTTTTGCACAATTGAAGATATCTGTCTTCATAAAGTCATAGATGAGCAAGTATAAATTCAGAGCAGTTCTTTCTGTTCTCGTGGCTTTGTTTTTTTCTCTCCACTTAATTAACCTCTTGAACTTTGATGCCCTTGGCGGAAGCAGGTGTGAGCTCCACTCTACGCCATTAGCCTGACTCTGTTGTGTTCCACTGCATTCAGATCCAGACACCTTTTCTAGCCAGAGAAGAGAATATTTGAATCTCAAATTAGTAGTAATTTCTGCAGACAGAAGACTTCCTGAGCAGAACAGCTTTCATTATTGCTTGTTAAACCACAAAGTGGTCAATTTCTTATCATTCTGCAAACTTTAGAGTTAAACATGATATAAACAATGAATAGAAAAGAATAGATAACTGGATAATATTAAAATGTCCTAAATTTTAAATCATGTTGCTTTAAAAGAAATACCATATAAGCAAATTTAATGTAATATTATTGTATTTGTAGTCCCCCATCTCTCTCTATTTCTCTTGTGGTGCTGTTTTTGTGAACGCTGATCAGAGGGAGGCCTGCAGTTAAAAGGGACTGTGGCCCCTGAGCACAGCCTGCCTGTAATCCTGTTAATGTGAGCTAAAGAGAGGCACTCTCCCTATACAGACAAGCTTTCAGAGCTCACGCAGGTCTTTCCCCTCAGCACACACTCCCACTGAGCCTCAGGACATCCTGACAGACAAAAATGCGACCATACCAAGGGAAAACGCAGAACATTTAGTCAAAATTTAATTATGATTGAAATCAGGTCTCTGAAGCCATCTTTAAACCACAAAGGTGGTACAGAAGCTGCATCTAAAGTGGCATTTAGGTGTGTTTACACAGACGCTTTAATGCTGCTCAGAGGTAGCATTAATGCATTTACACAGAATTGCAAAAATAATGTTATTAGGTTAATGTTTTAATAATAAAATTATAAATACAGAAATGTGAAATTTATGAAAAAATGAGATTTTACTGTAGCCTACTTTTAAATATGACACTAAATTATAAAACATATACTCTGTCTTGACAACAAAAAAGTTTAAGGCTGCTCTGATGCTGCATTTCATTTCCATAAAACCATATCAGTATCAGAAATGCCTTGGATCCTAGAGCTGAGGTGGGTCAGAGGAGGCTTTATTCATTGCGTCTTTACGCGGATTTTGAGCAGGCACAGTGCAGGCTTTAGCTTTGTAAAGACGCATTTAGAGTATGATCTGTCCTGCACTATAAAATGTTCTGGGAGTAAACCTAATACAGAAATTAACTGGTTTTATTCGATTCAAAAATGTTATTTCATCTGAGAAAATACCAATAAATGTACCTGACACCAACAAAAAATAAATAAATCTTTTAAATAACAATTGCAAGTCACCACTCTTTTTGAAAAGTGTGCGAAAGACAGATTGGGCTCAACTATGTTCAACTTACGAGAAAGGGGAGTGTGAAAATGGCAGTTACGAAATTAAGACATACGTTAAGACATTTGTTTCTGTTTCAGCTGTCAATGCAGTTGTGCCTTTGCCTTAGAATGGACATTGAGACAAATTAAACTTTTTTTGTTAAAAAAAGGTCTATTTTTTTTTTTTTTTGCTCTAAAAAAGACCTTATTTAACAGGAATGTCAGGCCTTCTTTTTTATCTGTCCAAAAATTCCCTTCAAATTTGCAAATATGGCTGTAAAACATATCTAGTTCTTAAAACAACTGGAGTAAGAAGCACAACATTATCACGTAGATCTATCTCAAGCAACATTTTTAAATCTTTAAAGTTCCATATCAAACAACACACACAAACAAATGAAGTATGTAAATGCCCTATTACATGCAGATAGTATTCTTCATCTTTGGTGATTATGAAGCGCAATTAAGCACTTGAGCTTTAGCGCCCATTCACATCCCAGCTGTCCACCTGTCTGAGGCATGGGAAAAGACATTGGCGCTCACTGGGCGAATGAAAAGGGGTGTAGAGCTGCTCCCAACAACCCCGCGAGCTCCAAATAACGTGCTATCAAAACAAGACCCCCACTTTCTTTACTCCGTTTGATCCTAGAAAGTGAAACTGTGCTAATCACGCGACGGAGACCATCTGGACTCTTCGTTAACCCTTTGCGCTGATGAAAGCTCCTGACAACATGCTACTGACAAGTCTTTCTCGAGCATTTTACAGGATATTTATCTTGCACACACCTTCAAGTGATTCATTAAAATATAAATATGAACTAAAATATTTAAACAAATTATTTAAATTCCATTTGTACACAGAACATGTTACTTAGGTGGAGGTTATATTGGGTAGAATAATGCTTGAAAAAAACAACATAAAACAAAAATTATTTAACTTCAGATTGTCTATTTTTAAAACAAACACATCTAAAATGAAACCTTATACATTTAAGATATCGCCACATCTTTCCCCTGCATTTTTTTTTATTTTCAACAACAACAACAACAATAAAGTTTACTTACAAAGAACGCGAAAATAAGTTGTAATTCATAGATAACATTTGTGGTGTAAAAAACGAAATATTACAGCTAGGATTCTTACATGCTACACTTCACATATACTTTAGGGAAATACAAAGATAAAATCAATACCACAAGTTTTCCCATACATTTCATAACACATTTCTCTTAAAAGAAATAAGCAAAACACTTGTAATTGGCTTTAAAATGACAAGTATATATTTCTAAAAGCTATCAGCTTCGCTCGTCTTTATCGTTCACAGCACAGAGCGAAAGACAGCTCTTCATCGCCATCTTGTGGATTTATGAAGACTCACAAGCTCTTAGACAGTTGACTGAGTGACTTCACACAGCCTGAGTTTAGTGTAGCACATTCTCAGCTTTCAACTTGGTTAATAATGAAAGGCTTCATATAATAGTATATAATAATAATAAAAACTGAACTTTTCTTTTTTATTTTAAGAACAAAATTAAAATATCCTGCAGAGAACACTCCCGGTGATGGTACTTTTAACAGTGTGTCCATAGAAGTGAACATATGAACATGAACACACAAACAGGTAGCAGAGAGCTGGTAATTTAGCCGTTGAGTTTTTCCACTTCGTTTCGTGTGCTCACTTCAGCGAGCACATACTGATCTTCCTCCTCCCCTGGCACCTGAAACAAACACATTTCATTACAAAACATACAAAGTCTTAGTATTGATTAAAATGACACTGCATGTTGTGCATCCATTACCCATATAACTGTCTTCCAGTAATTACACTTTTTACCACATTATATTAATAATGCATAATAATTTCACTGTGACAGTCTTGATATAAAAATACAAAATAGTTCAAAATATAAAATTATATAAAATAGTATTGTACACTTCACCTCCCAGTAGAGTGTATCCTCAAAACAGTGAGTATCTGGAGGAGCACCATAGATTGGTATCTTCAAAATGAACCCTGAGGAGCATAGTACATATGTATTGTTACAGATGCTGTTTACACCTGCAAGCATACATGCACCTCACAATAAGGTCAATGCAATTGTATTACCCACCTGTAATTAGCCCACCAATGAGAGCCATTCCCATTGTAACAGCCAGGGAGATACCCTGTCTCCCACCATGGGAAGCAGGAGTCCAACCCTCAGATTGACTAGCACCGAACACTCTATGTAATCTGTGTAAGAAGGATACGAAGAATGCATTATTCTGCAGTATTTCCAGCCATAACACACAAGCTAAATCTTTACCTGGATAAAAACAAATGCAAATAACAACACACGATCTTACAATGCCCATTTTTTATTTATACAGTATATTGTAAATATTAATATATCAGCATAACACATATTCATATATTTACAATAGCAACTGCACAATAACAATAATGTGCAATTACACATTATTATTACAGTATTTACAGATTGTTCCAAAACAATTACACATTAGGTACATGTAGTTACTTTTAGCATTACATGTCTCCTACTCAGCACTACAATCATGTGAGATTATCACATGGGATTATTTACATAATGAATGATTTGTGATTATCAATTGCTAAGCAAACACATCTGTCACACTTTATTGTATCTAATAAAGATTCTCTCATAATTTACTCATTCTCATGTTGTTCCAAAGCCATGTGACTGTCTTTTTCTGTGGAGCACATAAAGCAATGTTACACAGAACGTTAGCCTCAGTCACTATTTAATGTCATTGTAAAAAAAAATTACTGCAATCAACATTGCAAAATTGAATGGTGATGGAGGCTGTCAGTCCCTTACTGGCTTTTGTGATCCATGAAGCAAAGAAAATATGTTTGGAACATCATGGCCACATATACACTAAAATTAAAAGCTAAATTACAGGAGTGACAACTGCATTCTACTACCAAATTAACTCCTGAAAAATTCCGGTAGTGACAAGCGCATTTTCAAAAATTCCACGCAGTGTGTACGGAACCAAACTGAACAACTAGCTGTTAACGGACTAGTTCACTCAAAAATGAAAATTCTCACATTATTTACTCACCCTTAATTAATCCCAGATGTGTATGTCTTTCTTTTTTCTGCAGAACATGACAAAAAGATTTTAAGAAGAATATTTCAGCTCTGTAGGTCCAAACAGTGCAAGTGAATTATGATCAGACCTGTCTAGCTCCAAAAATCACATACAGTAAAGGAAACATAGAAGTAATCCATCAGACTCCAGTGGTAGGGCTGGGTATTTGTTCCCTCCTTCACAATATATTTATTAGGGATTAGTGAATATTCTTGCTTTATTTATTTTGCATTGAAAATGCAATAATTTATTTAAAAAACGATAAACTTAAATCAAATAAATGTTTAAATTAAAATTGCATTCCAAACAAAACGAAAAAGCAAATAAATAATAAAGTGATAAAATAATATATATATATATATACACGTAACCACCTTTCCATTTACCGTCAGGCAAGAATCCGTCTAAATATGCAGGCGGAAAATTACTTACACAAATGAAGACATAAAAACAATTATAAATGTAAAAAGAATAATTATAATGATGATAATAATCACTGAAAAAGAAATCATGGTTCGAGGTGAACGTGTTTTTGTATTATTTTATACATTTTGTATTATTTTATATAGTTTGTATTATTTTACAGGCTGCAGAGTTGCGTTCACAATGAACTGCTCTGTGGAAATAAAGTGAATTGAACTCAAATCACCTCCTGAAATGATGTCTGAGGTAATTTGCAGCACTCATAAAAAATAAAAATCAGAAGACAGAAACAACGTGTGAGATCCTTAGATGTGCGTGTTCCACGAGACTGCATGCCTCCATATCAGCGCGTCATATATGCCAATGTATGCCATCTGTACTTAATAATATAAAAAAGTGTTTCTTCAAATGTGTGTCTTTGTGTCTATGGGCAAATTATTTGTTATATTAATTTGATAATAATAATAGTCTAATAATAATAATAATAATTTAATAGATTAAAGGGAAAACGAGCCAAATATCATCATGACATGGTCAAAGGCATCAGCTATTGGCGATCACTCTGACCATCATTGATCCCGAGATCATCGTCTGTTTGCTCAACCAGAATGTGCATTTCTCTCTATAAATTAACAAAATGCTCAGACAGTCTCTTGCTGTTCTTTCTGACACATTCAGAATCATTACCGCTTTTACCGGTGTCGTTACAGCTCGCTTCATGCGTGCGCTTGTAAAAATTATATTTTAAAGGCTCATTATTACGGTTTAGTATTTCTCTGTAATGTAGAACAGTGTTAGCAATATTACTGATAACATTCTTTCTCAGCCCTGGAACTCCAACCTTTTCTGATACTAGTGTTTTTCCTTGATGCCTCAACACCAGCAATTTTAGATTTGGGCACATCTAGCATGCTACATGCTTATCACTGACATTGACGAGATTAATCCCTTAGGTATCAAAATCTCCACGTTCACTTTTACATCTGAAAGTAACATGCGATGCCTGTTTAGTTTCACTTTCACATTTGAAAGTGAAGGTTAAAGTGGCGATTTAGGTTAAAAAGGACTTCAATATTGTTGTTTCTCACCCACAGTCTTATGGATTACTTCTGTTTCCTTTATGAGACTTTTGGAGCTAGAAAGGTCTGATCACCATTCCCTTGCATTGTATGGACCTACAGAGCTGATATATTTTTCTAAAAATCTTCATTTGTGTTCTGTAGAAGAAAGAAAGTCACACATCTGGGATGACATGAGGGAAGAGTAAATGACGAGAGAATTTACATTTTTGGGTGACCTATCCCTTTAATGACGTGATCAATGACACGTGTGAGATGTGTCCATCTTCTCCTGGTGTAAATCACAAAAAAGAGGTATGTGTCTTTATTCATTCATATATTCCAGTCAGTCTCTCCACTGTAGTTTCTCACATCAGCTCTGCGGTCTCGGAGTAACCCTACATAAAAGTCCAGGGAGGGCGTTCACTATTTTTAACAACAGCTGCTTAGATGTGCATAAATAAAACACTACGATTCTGTTGCTGGCAGCTAACGAAACATTGTGGGATGATAATACATCTGCGTAAGACAAAACATGTCCTATGAGGGTTAGAAATGACAGAATTGTAATTTTTTGGGTGAACTATCCCTTTAAGATACAGTCAAGAGTGACAGATGTGTTTGCTGACCAAATGATAATCACAAATCATTAATAATGTAAATAATGACATTAATATACATACTACCTAACTAATGACTCACCCATCTCCATATACATCCTTGGATGCTAAAGCAGCAGTGACGGCACCCACAACAGCTCCAAGAACACCCGGCATTCCATGAAGGTTGTGAATGCCACAGGTGTCCTGAATCTTCAGTTTCTCCTCCAAAACCGGCTGGCAGAGTATAGAACATCACACACATGTGACTGAGGCTAAAACAGCACTTATGAGTGCATTTACAATTGTTTGTCTGAGTTTCCATTCTATAAATTCAAGTGTATGTTACTAACCGTCAGGTATTTGTATCCAAGTACCGAAATAGTTCCAGCTAGGAATCCCACAATCATGGAGCCAAATGGAGTCAGCATCATCTCTCCAGCTGTTCCTACAGCAACACCACCTGCCAGCGCAGCATTCTGGATGTGCACCTGAGAAAGACAGAGCCATCTATTGCTGGAGTGTTTTTTAATCCCTGAGAGCACAAAAATGCCATTTTGAATGTAATACCAAAGAATGACCACATGAGGATGCTAACCATGTCCAATTTGCCCTCTGGGCTGACTAGGGCAGAGAAAGCGAATGTAGCCAGTGTGCAGGAAGCCAGTGAGTAGTAAGTGTTCATGGCGGTTCTGTGCTGGGGGTCTCCGTAATTAGTAATGGCTGAGTTGAAGCTGGGCCAGAACATCCACAGATAGATGGTACCTAAACAGAATGCAACCAAATTGAGAAGCTTCAGTGTCATGTGAGTGCGCAATGTTTGACAAATTTAAGCATCACTCTCTAAAGCTTGGTTGAGCACAGGTCAGCAATTATTACTTGTACAGGTGTGTAAATTAGGTGACAGGTGTGCATATAAATGACTTACCGATCATGGCAAAGAGGTCAGAGTGGTAGACAGATGAGTTCCTGTGTTTGCTCTTGTCCAGGTTGGGCCTGTACAGAACACGGGTCACCATCAGGCCGAAGTATGCACCAAATGTATGGATTGTCATGGATCCACCAGCGTCATTAATCTATAGAACATTTAAAGAACATTAGTCATTTACATTTAAATTTGTATGTACGGTTATACTAACACTATTTATGCTAAAATGAATGCACTATATGAATGCATATACTGTAAGTGATATGTGTATAGTTACAAAACTCTTTATCCAAACTCAAAACAGCAGCATATAAAAGTTAGCTGCTCTCTGTGGTTATTCAAATGTAAAAATCGAGTTGTTTTGATTTATAGGCAGAGCTGATATTACAGAGCCACATATTGCAGTGTGCACATGTTCATATAACAAGACCAGAGAATGTAAGACACAGGATTTAGAAAGAATTCCACAGTAATCTACATTTGAATGTAATTCATAATTGCACCAGATACATTGCCTGACTGTGTGCATTTGAAAAAAATACAGAAAAAAAAAGAAAGAAAGCCTCTAATCTTAATTTACAGAGAGGGCAGGTGAAACCAATTTATACATAATCTACTACCAATGCACAGATATAGTGATTTATCTAACACTTTACTACCAATCTTGGTTTGGATTATGAGAATAGTCTATGAATCCGTCTTTATTTTGCATGTATCATTTAGAAAACTATGTCTCATAGTTTTGAAAATCCCATTTTGAAACAATTTGCACAATTCGATGTTAATTATTGTGACCTAGTGAAAAAGATTTGTAAATGCTTTCGAAAAATCGGAAAGGTGCGTCCACACTCACCTTAAGGATACCAATCAGGATGTGCTCATTGACAGCGAACAATGTCACCTCGAAAATGGACATAACAAGCAGCTGCACAGGACTGGTCTTCCCCAAAACGGCACCAAAAGATATCAGCACAGAACCAGTGCAGAAGTCTGCGTTTATCATACTGCAGGAGAAACATATTAAGTGTGAGTAATTTTAAATATAGTAGAGTACAGTGGCCTCCACTAATTTTGGTACCCCTGGTAAATATGAGCAAAGAAGGCTGTAAAATATATTAAAATAATTGAAAGGAGGGAACAATCTTATAATTAAAGAAAAAATGTCTCCAAAAAACAGTTGCACCCCAAGGAATTCTTATGAGTAAAATATATCTGAAGTACATCGCCATTCATATTTTAAATGTTTTAGTACACCTGAGTGTGACAGGGCGGAGCCGGGTCGTGATTATACACATCCGTTCCCTTATCAGGCTAATTAAGCCTCAGAGAGGGATAAAGGCCGAATGCGGATGGTGGTGCGACGAGAGAGAGATCGTTTACAGACATGTCCGTCATGTGTGTGTGTTTGTCTTTTGTTTAAGTTAAGCATTAAAATATTATTGACATTGCCAAGCCTGTTCTCGCCTCCTCCTTTCCATTGAACTGCTTTACACTGGGTGACTAGGAACATTAAATTGTTCAGCCATGACCTCTTGTTTCACAAGAGTATAATTATAAGGTAACACACAAGCCAAATTCCCTTAGTCATCCATCACAATGGGTAAGACCAGAGAATAACGTTTTTATGTATGAGTAAAAGTTGTTGAGCTTCACAAAATGGGAAGTGGCTATAAGAAAATATTTAAAGCACTGAAAATGCCCATTTCCACCATCAGCGCAATAATTAAGAAGTTCCAATCAACTGGAGATGTTAAGAATCAGCCTGGAAGAGGATGTGTGTATATATTTTCTCCACACACAGTAAGGAGGATGGTTCAAGTGGCCAAAAATTCTACAAGGATCACCTACATCACCACAAGTTGTTTGGGAGGGTTTCAAGAAAAAAGCCTCATCCAACAACAAACTGTTTGCAAGACAATACTGGAACTTCAAATGGGATTGGGTTCTATGGTCAGATGAAACAAAAATCCTAGTCTTTGGGCAGCAAACCCCAGAGATGGGTTTGGCGCACACAGAGAGGAAGCCATATGGAAAAGTACCCCATGCCCACGGTTAAATATGTTGGTGAATCTTTAATGGCTTGTGAGTTTTAATGCCAGAGGTCCTGGACATCTTTTTCTGACACATGGCTTCATGGACTCTATCAAATACCAACAGATAAAAAATCATCATCAAATCTGCCAGAAAGCTTACAATGGGCCCTAGTTGGATCTTCCAGCAGGACAATGATCAAAAAACACACATCAAAATCAACACAAAAATGGTTCACTGCCCACAAAATCAAGGACCTGAATTTGAAGGACCTGGAGAGATTCTGTATGGAGAAATGGTCTCAGATCCATTGCCAGGTATCCTCCAACCTCATTTGGCATTATAGGAGGAGACTCAGAGCTGTTATCTTGAACTATTGAAATATCCCAAAATATATATATATATATATATATATATATATATATATATATATATATATATATATATATATATATATTTTTTTTTTTTTTTTAATTAAACTTGTGTTGTGTTTGCAATTGTTTGATATCCATTAGAGGATATATTTTTTGAGAATATTTTGAATTAAAGATCAAAAGGATAAACAATAAAGACATTTTTTTTTACTGCCTCTTTGCTTATATTTACCAAGGGTGCCAATATTAGTGGAGGCCACTGTATGTGCCTCTGTGTTAGGGGTTGTTTAGTTCGGTAAGGTGGTGCTGTGTTCAGCTGTAATCTAATAACAGACATGAGAAAATTTGCAGCCGAAGTTCGAAGAATGAGAGACAAGAGCCTTTAGACTAAAAACGTAACTTTGAGAATTTACCTTTCCTTTAGTTCTGTTTGTGCATGATAAAAGGTCTGCAAATTTACAAAGCACAAAGTCCATGCAAAAGGGAGATATTCTCTCCCACAGACAACACTGTTCAAGAACTACAAGAAATGGCTGGATTGTAGTCCAGCCATTTCTTCCTTAAAGTATCTACTTCACTATGTAATACATCTGAATTATGCTAATAATGCTACTTTGGCCCACCCTCAAACAAAGGTATTTATAGCAGAGGCCAAGTTGAGTTGGGTTAGTGTTGTTACTATGTCGAGAAGACACTGCTGTCTTCACTGCGAAAGCAAAACATCTTTGTTTGGACTTCAAATGGCAGACAAACTGAAGAATCAGTGGTTACATTTTATTTTTACCACTATTCCTCAGCAGTCCAACCACAACTAATGCAGGATTTTCAAGACGGTTACTCCTGAAAGATGGTGCAGTTCCCAATTTGTTGGGACAATCTGGCACTTCAGAATCACAACCTGTAAGTATGCTTGATTATTTGTGGATTAATCTGCTACTGAGAGTTCAAATGCAGAGTTTTGTGTTGTAGCTATGGTGTACACCCATTGCACAGCTGTAGGCCTCTGCTAACCTGCTAGCTAATGTTATTGTGTTGAACTAGTTTTGCTAATCAGCTGCGGGCCCACTTTTACCTACAATTGTGGAGATGGATTTATTTTTTACAAACGGTAATTTTACGTCTGCAATCCACGGTAGTGCTATGTAATGTCTTGCTATGTAATGTTATTGTTTTGGTAGGGTTTACTATTCAGCTGTGGCCCGGCTTTTACCCAAAACTGTGTAACGAAATGGTCGATTTCAAGAGTCTTATATAATTATATAATAACAAACTGTAATGTTACGGCCGCTATACACGGTAGTCCACGGCATATTTGCTCACTAACCAGAGTAAGCCTCTGTTTTCTGTTCCTAGCTCGGACGAAAAAAGTTTGGTTGCACCCATTCCAGCAAAAACTTAACTGCACTACATGTCTTTTACTTGTAGCTTTGTTAGGTTCACAATAATCAACAGTGTACTTCTAAGAAAGCTACAAAAGTAAAACTTACCACTGTGAAATGTCCTACTCAAGACGTGCTTGTGAAGTGGTTCGGGCCGATCAGCTTGTTCTTCCAAACTTTCATTATCGGACTCGGGCTAGAGCTGGTACGGCAAAAACTGACGCCACAGTTACCAGTTATAATAGTGTTTACAGCTGTTAAGGAAGCCTGAAACTCAGTTATGGTAAGGGCTGTTGCATTTTCGACACGCGGTTGAACAATCACAACAGACTTGGCCAGCTGACCAATCTGAGCACACTGGGCTTTTTGGAAAGCGAGTCTTTAAAGAGACCTAAATCAGAGTGTTTGAGCAGAGGATGAAAATAGGTTTAGCAGAAATGTACAGTATGAAAAAGATAATGTGTTTTTTGAACATTAAAGCATGTAAACCTATTCGAGTAGACCCCCAAAATAAAATCATGAACCTGTAAATTAGCATAATATGGGTTCTTTAATAAGCATTGGGAGATGGGCATGCCAAATTGGGGAGAAAAGAAAAAAAACTTTAACTTTAAATTTACAATTTCGGCAACAGAATCTTTTAGCTGTTCTTTTTTTGTGAAACACCACTTTACTGATTTGAAGTGACTAGATCATTTATGCATTGCAGTTCAGCTCTCCTCTTTGATGATACAATAAATATCTTTACAAGTTTCTGCTAGCCCCTAAACATCAAACAGCCCTAAAATGCCACTAACGTGACAAATAACATCTTATTAATCTTTTTAAAGAATTTGGTATGATTGATTCAGGTTTCACCTTGTAACCCCAACTTGGATCTTGCCGTGGTGCAAGCCGTGTACAAAGCCCTGCATAAGCGTGGCCCACTGTAGGGAAAATGCTGCGATGAGGAAGTTAAATCCGACACTACTGAATCCATAACGCTGAAGAAACGTCATCAGGAACCCAAAGCCAACGAAGATCATCACATGCACATCCTGGAAACCTAAAAACACAGTCAGTTTCTGGGGGTGCCCCATTATTTTTCACAGTTTTACATTATTAATAAGAATATCATAGACTCTAATTGACCATTGATTTGATTTGGCAGACGCACACAGTAAACTATTACACATGAAAGAGAAACTTGATGCAGTTTCATAGGATTATTTAGGGCCAGTCTGACACTATGGGTACACTGAATCTGACATTAACCCCTGTGTTCTTCTTTATGTGTAGGGCCATTCATTCTGCCATTTCACTTCTTTTGACACAATTACAGTGTTGCCAGGCAACTGGCCATTGACCTGGGCACCAATGAGGATGGCACAGTCCCTGTGGGCAAATGGTCCCACATACCTCTCACTCTTCTTTGGCAACTCATAAACAGTGTATCTTTGTTTTTGAGATACACGTGTAATTCAGCAGTGAAAAACAAATACAAAGCCAACAAATACTGCAAAATAGAGACCTGTTGTATTGTTGTTTTAGAATACATTATATATATATACATATATATATTTTATATGAAGCATTCTAAAGATGTGGGATTCATCAATCATTCTAGGCCACTTCTCAAGCAGCACATATTGTGTACAAGGAAACTTCAACAGACGAAATTACTATATAACAACTCCTGCAGCCCCTGCCATCTCCTTAATTTGGAGATAAGATGAAGACCAAATTCTATAGAAAAAACATAATTAACAACATCACTGTAACTACAACATCACTGTAATCAAAACACTGGTTTTTGTAATCAAAAATTCCCATCAAGGTATTTTTCCCTTGATCTCTCTCCTATCTAGGAGGGTGGCTTGCTGTAATGATTTCAATGTATGCTCTATTCTGTTAAACCTGATCAGTAAATTCTAAATGCTATGACTATGAATTAAAAAACGTGCACGCCACCTTATTTAATTTAGTTCTGGGTGCTCTCTGTTCGTGAGATATACCAGACACTTGTTGTCAGTTTCTGTTTGCATTAACAAGCAGTCTAAAACAATGCAAATTGCGGAGATTAAAGAATTGAGAAAGGTTTTAGTAGGTTTAGTAACGATGCAGGTTGGAAATGTTTATTCAGACATCTCTGGTTGTTCTTCCTCTAAGGAATCTGTCTAGGTCTTAATCTCCCAATGTATAATCTCACTCTAGGTGTATGGAATGTTGTAGTGCTCAATATTTCTCAGAGCTGCAGTTTGGTATTTATGCAGGTGTTTGTGGAAAAGGTGCACGCCCTGCAACTGTGGTGGGGACAAGAGAATTAGAGAATTTGTTACAGTTTCAAAAGTAGGCACAAAACAAAAATAATTTACAATGACTAAAAAATTTAATTCATGCAACTTGAACCTGCTTTGCCTAAACCAGTCATGAGTAGGTTTTTAGCACGATGTTCATCAGCAACTCACATATTGTTCACACAATCAAGCATGTTTCTCTGTTATCAAATTAAAATGCACAACCTTCTATGTTTCTACAGTAAAACTCAATAGATTTTTTTAACAATTCAATAATCTTTCCATATACATTTCATTATTATCCAATTAAATGATCATATTTGATATCGACACTGGGATATGTGAGGGGAAATTTATATTTCAAAATATACTGATATCCTAATCCCAAGAGTCAATGTCTTAGTTAAAATTTTCACATTCATATTTTTTTTTTTATAATTGCCGATCAAAACAAGTCAACACATACTTGATTTTTCCTTTTTGACCAAAATGCAGACAGAAAGAGTATAAATGCTTGTTGCATCAGTAAGGATCTCAGACTTTCAGGCTTTTTGTGCTATGATAAACTTGATGGAACCAAGGTACACTTTTCCCTCATGTAGATTTTTAGTGACACTGACGATCATATGCTCTGTTATATCTTTGAATCTATGATCAAGTAAAGCAGAAAGTTCACAACTTAAATTCAATAAAGATATATATTAAATTGTGTATATACAGTATATATGTTAGTGGTGAGAATTAGCAGGGATCTGGTGATATTATATGTGAATAATATTGCAATTCTCTCTTTCTCTCTCTCTCTCTCTCTCTCTATATATAGAAGGAATATATAGTATTTTTATTTTGCAATTTTGCAAACAAAACTCAGCCCCATTTATGTTCTAAGAGAGGGACATATCTCAATAGTGCTGAATAAAAAATAAAGCCCTGATATGACTAGTCTTCTACACAAAACTTCAATCTCCTCATTCAATTCATCTCCTTCTCCACTTGCACACACATTTCACTCTTTTCTTCTCAAAATGACTCACTTACTGGGATAACGAAAGTAGAACTCATTGTCGTATTGAGATTCATTATGTTTTCCATTTTCATTCCAGTGCTTGGCATCGGTGTCTTCGTTATACTCCACCAGCGTTCCAAAGAGGATGATGAGGATGACTTCCAAGATGATGCATAATATTCCCAGCCGTAGCCTCATGTTAGTTGAAGGGTCAGCCATGATGCTTCCTTTTTACAGTATCCGTTGCTCACTCTGTATCAACTTCACCCTCTCAGGAGCAGGGTACAGGCTCAAATCGGTCTGGAGGCAGAGTGCAAAAGAACATCAGCTGACACAAGTCTTTTTATTGTTAGTTTGGCCACTTGATTTGTAAACGCCCACCTGCTCTCTGAAGTATGCTGTTTTGCAGCAGATCTTAGCTCCTCCCTTACCTTGTTTGGTTATAAGGTAGCTAATAAAGAGTACGTTTTACACTCAGCCACTTGAGCTGATTGGAATGCTTAATCAGTAAATAAGAATATTCATGCCAACAATAAACAATATGGAACAAATTAACCTATATAAAAGAAGACAGATGATAAAAACAAGTGCAAGTTGTTGCAATGTCTAACTTTCATGTGGCTATTAGCAAAATGTTAACTGAACATGGATAAATTATTGATGGCTACTGTCTGGGCACGAGAGGAATGAAGTAGCCATCCAGTAATTTAAGACTGATAATGGTCACTGTTCCGTTAATTTTGTCAATGTGGGATGTAAATACAGTGCCAAAAATTAAAGATCTCTGAAACTAGGTGTGTCTAGGTAATAGTCAGAGATGGTGGTGTATGTTTTATCCACAGATACAACAGTTATAAACTAAAATGTTGCAAATACACACAGCTTTCTTTTTCCAGCATTCACATTCAAACATTCATACACTTCCACATAGCACAAACATACATTTTTAATTGACAAGGACATGACACAAAACCTCTAGGATTTACTGATTGATGACCAGCTTTTTAAAAATTGTTTACAGAGTATATAATATATACTGAACATGGAGAATAAAGTATTCTCCTGATGGCTCAAAACTCATAAAAAAAGAAACAATACAAATATAAATTTAGTTTCAGATCAGTTTAAAATACGAAATGGATCATTGTTGGAAGTGCCTACCAGTTATAAAATATCAGTTTAAATATGGGCAGGAGTAATACTGTAAACATCACAAAATTGAGTGACATTGTCAAATCCACCAAACTGCCCATTAGCTGGTTTAAGCTGTTTCTGGAATCACAGGAATAATTTATATTGTGATGTTTATGTAATGCAGCTGATAAGGCCAACAAAGGAAAACCACTAATCCAGCTCTGCCTGACAAAAGCAACTTAAAGGAAAACATACACAAATGTTTAATCCCTTGTGGTTAAAATATGATAAGGGGATAAAAGGTAATTATACAAGCCTTCGGAAGTAAAAAAACAAATGAGAAACTTTTTTGTAAATTACTTTCATTATAGGGCAAGAACATACAGATTGTAATATGATAAGGGGATAAGCGGTAATTCTAAACAATTTAGAAAGAAAAAACAAACTAGAAACTTTTGTTTGTTCAAATGATGTGCTAGAATCTAAACTCTAACTTTAAGGAAAAATATGAAATCTGCAGTGTAAGGAATGGATGCGAGAGGTAATTATTTATCAGTGTGTTAATTTATCCAATTTGACCCAATAAGTAGGCAAGTAGTACTAGTACATTTCAGCTTGATTAGCTACATTTGCTATACTACATATTTATCTAATTAATTTATTATAGTCGTTTTTTTTAACAGAATTATTGAGAAATTCAGTACTGTATATGCATAGTATACCTCATCATAATCATTTACAATTTTTTTAAATTAATTTGCTTATCTTGATTTCCTTATTTACTGCAGAATATATGACAAGCTGATGTTGAAATGTTGAAACAAATTCACAAAATCGTATTGAGACATGGCCTTCTGTGAAAGCTATTTCCATGTTAACCTAAAACCTTAACCTAAAGCTAACCCCCTAAAGTGTCAGTTTGACTTTTCTGGTCAACAATGCATGACCTTCGATCTCTTTCACCTCTGCTTTCAGTTCTGTTTGTGTCTTCATAAAGGATTCAAACTATGAGGAGCTAAGTAGTGGCAGGTTTCCAAATACCTGTTTTAACATTGGTGTGTGTGCAAGCCCCAAGTCTATCTCTCCTCTCTTTCACAGTGAAGCCTTATGAAAAAAATGCTAGTATGGGTTTAGGGGATATCAGGCAACGACATGATATCAATGTTCTGAGCTCAAAGGAACTGTATTTGCTGTATTTGAAAGTATGAACAGAAGGAGACACAACACTCTATGGGCACACTGGAGAAAGAAAAGGCATTGGCTAGTACATTTGAGTTTTTTTACTCACAAGACTTTTGAAATGACATGTAGGCAAAATGCAATTGAAACTGAAAAAGACTTAAGGCAAAACATACCTTTCTGAATTATTCTTTCAGCTACATATTCATATTCTATAGACTTCACACACCATAGATATGTGAAAGTGAAGACATCTTTTATTTTATAATTTGTAATCATTTCATAGTTTTTCATCACATTTAAGTGTTGTGAAAATTTTAAAATTCCATATAATTGGTCAATTTTATGAAGTCATGAAATAATGATACAAACTGTCACTTTTTGAAATTTCATGTCAGCTACACGTACAGTATTTTACACAAAATACTTAAAATAGAATTGCTTGTATATGTAAACAGTGCAGTGTGTCTTTGCTGTTTGAATGTGACCTGCACAATTTGGTTTCACCAAAATCCTGTTATTTGTTAAATTCTTTAATATTTATAGTGTATGCTGAAGTCAATTATTTTAATAATGTATCATTGCCCCCTTAAGTATTAAACTTTTTACCTATGTATTTACACATTTTATTACATGTTTATTGTTTACATGTACAGTATTATTTCTACTATTTCCAAGTATTTACACTGAGTTTACATTGATAGGCAGAACAAGTGCTAAACCGGCATTGTCTCTTTAAGAATAGTGGCAGTTCAGCTATAGCGTTTGGTTAAGCGACTCCAGACCCGCTGCAGTTGGAATGTGCACAAATAATCGAGTACTCGTTCTGCACCAGCTAATTGACTATTAAAACACTACTCGAATATTGCAAATTGATTTTCCTTTGCACATATGGCTGCCATGAACAGCGCTGAATTAAGCCCTGTTCACACTGCAGACAACATTGTCGCTGGGTGTCACTAGACTCTGCAATCTGTGTCACTGGTGGGCGATCCAAATGCTGTCGCTTAAATGTTATTGGTGGACCACATGTCTGGCCATAGTAGCTTTGGAAATTCTTATTACAGATTATAGGCCTATTGCCGGTAAAACTAAGACATCATTCTAATTTGACTTAAATCTGTTCATTGCTTCTAAAAATTAACATTTTGCATGAGAGTGTTTTAATATAACCTGCAGCAGTGTTCAATGCATCATATCATTAACTAGATGAACGATCTATCGATGTATGAATCAAACTCACATGGAATGCCGACATGGCTTTCCACACATAACTTTTATTAGGCTATATCCATGTACACTACCGGTCAAAAGTTTTGAAACACTTATTCTTTATTTAAAAATTTTTCTTCACATTGTAGAATAATAGTAAATTCATCAAATCTATGGAATAACATAAATGGAACTATGGGAATTATGTTGTGACTAAACAAAATCCAAAATAAATCAAAACTGTGTTATATTTTAGTATCTTCAAAGTAGTCACTCTTTGCCTAGAATTTGCAGACATGCACTCTTGACACTTTCTCAACCAACTTCTTGAGGTATCACCCTGGGATACTTTTTAAACTGTATTGAAGGAGTTCCCATCTATTTTGGGTACTTATTGGCTGCTTTGCTTAATTATTTGGTCCAAGTCATAAATTTAAAAACTTTTTTTTTTTTTATACAATTTTAGTTTTGTAATGAAATAAATTAATATGGTGGCACAATTACATTTTTGTCAACAAAACTAATTTCAAACATTTAAGCATACGCCTTCAGATCAAAAGATTTTTAAGATCCTGAGAAACATTTCAGTCAAGTGTTTCGAAACTTTTGACCGGTAGTGTATGTGGTTACAGACAAATGATAGAACAGTGAAATGGCTCACAGAAACTTTTAACTTCTTCATCTTGCCTGCACTCAATTCCAGTTACAGTATCTCAAACACTCACTGGAGATGGGTAACGTGAGTTCCACTGTCTTCACTCTCATTGGAATTTGCTCACGAATGTCGCTCATCATTTGCATAAAATTGAAATTTACGCAACTTTGTCTTGTTGCTCGACATGTTGACCTTTGATGCCAATGGTCACTGCAGATGGTGTCGCTGGAAGTTGCTCTGCTCTCATTGAAAATGAATGGGCTTGTGTCGCTTTCTCACATGATGGTGCTAAATCTCGCAGTTACAATTGAGTCCACAGGGGGGCGCTGTGAATGTGTGTATTTGAGGTATTGGGTGAGAGAATATCAGCAATATCGGCGATATCAGCATCTGTGCTCAATTTCAAACCAAGTGTGGCAATACTTGTACTATTTACATTTTTATTGAATTCTACTCTTTGAATTTGGTTCTTGTTGGAGTCATGCAAATCAACGGACAAGGATCTGCTTTTCTGGTGGAAAGAGAAACTCAGAAGCTTATCAGATCAGTATGTGTGTATGTGTGTTAAGTCTTTGCACACAGACAGAGCACATTTTATAAAAAGTAAACTTCAACAATTGTTTTTCTGAACAATAACATGTTAAATTAATTAATTATTAAAATGTGCCTTTATATAGAATCTGGGTTTAAATACAATATGTGCATTACACTAATGCCTTCAGTACTGGTTTTTTATATACTAAGCTCTGGGTGAGTGCAAATGTTTTTTTTTTCTTTTTTGTTTACTTTTTTATTATTATTATTATCATTAAAGCATATTGTTCATATTGAGACAAATAATGTATGTGACAGCAAATAAAGAGAAACAGAGTGGCTGACATCAACAGTAGTTTTAGCAAGACAAAACTCTCCCTGTGAAACAACAGAATGTACAGCATGTGATTTATGGTGCAGAAAAAATCAAGTCAAACCTAAAACTTTAAGCACAAACCTGAACTCCCTCTAAAGGTCTGTCACTTTTGGGTGCAAATGGCTTGTATTAGGGCAGTGCAAGAAGTAGACTTGAAAGAGGTGTCTCTGAACTTGGTGGTAAAAGCCTGTAGCTAAATTTGTTGGAAAGATTGAGGCGAGATTATTTTTGTCATCAACAAAGCTACTGCCCAGTGGGATTTGATGAAAGATCTTAAGATCTTGTACACTCCAGAATTCCTCTACATGCAGCTACTGGCCCTGACACACTCATCCATTCTTCATCTGATGTAGAATGGGGGAAAACAGTTAGCTTGCACTAAAACCAGTGAACCTCTAACTATCATTCAGATGCTGCATATCTCTTTTGAACAATCTCACTTTTTTTTACTGGCATAAAGAAATGCTAAGATTTCTCTCTTCCTGACAGAGGGAACCGTAAGAAAGTGCATACAGTAGGGCTGGGATAAACGATTAATCTAGCGATTAATTTTTTCGATGCATCGATTAATCTAACAATTCATTTTTTCAGTCCGATTCGATTTCGATTCAATTAATCGACTTGTGAAAACACCGGTAATACCGGTTTCAACGGGGGTGGGGGTGTATAAAATGTAAAAAAAAAAAACATTTGCCGGGAGTTTGATTGACTGGCGATCTGATCAATCAATCATAATACGCCATTTTTGTCCGACAAAGTAGTCAGGAGAGAGAAGATTAACGTCGGTGGATTTGAATTTGAATAATGGATTGTAGGCTACTGTACTGACATCTTTCCGCGGTTAAAACAACAGTCCTTCTGATGTAGGCTACATTCATGTTTAGCCTATTTGATGCTATAAATTAACCAAGGAAAAGATGATCGGTTCACGAGCAGCTTTAACTGAGGCAATCTGTCACGACACATTAAAGAGCCACAAAATAGTAGGCCTATTTATGGTTTAATTTTCTTTGAATGACCAAATTTGAAAGTTGAGACTTTATTAAATGTTACCTGCTTGGACCTGTCTGTCAGCGCGTTGTCAGTGTCCTCTATGTATTTTTCACGACATTCATAGCTATAAGCGCATTATTAATAGCTATAAGCGAAAACTTTAGGTGTCGACAACGTATTATAGCCTACTCCAACATCGAGTGCAAAGTGGGGAGTTGAAAAAAAACTTACGGTGCTCTGTCATCTGCAGCTGCAACCGGGTGGCGCCTCTTGAGATGCTGGTGCATTGCCGTGGTGCTAGAATGGAAGGCCATCTCCATTTTGCAAAGACGACATATCGCGGAATTGTTTCCTTTTAAATTAAAGAATTCCCATACTTTAGAGGAACGAGTGCATGCCGCCTTGCACTTCTGATAGTCTGAGGAGCCACTCGTGTTGCTACTACTCGCTGGCGCCGCCATCTATGTTTTGGGTCCGACGAATCGACGCGCATATTTTGCGTCAATGTATTTTTTGTGTCGACGTCAGCGTTGTCCCATACAGTATTTGTTTTACTTGTATGTTGTATGGAAAAATTACAAATTATTGCGTTGCATAGAAATAAAATGATGCGATACACAGAATACTGCAGATCTTTACTGTATGTAAACAGATACTGAAAGGCCAGCTTCTATGGTGATTAGCTTTTTGTGTATTTGTAAAAAATTCTGCAAGAACTTCAGCTACAGACAGCAAGATCCGTCCTTTCTGAACTCATTGCTCATGTACAAACTAGTGACTTTGCAAAGGTTTTTTAAAACATCAACAAATATCTTAGATTGACAGTAAACAAACAAGAGTCATATATGTCCTCTCACTGTGAAAGAGAGCAGCCTTAAGGTAAGGGCAGAACTGTTACCAGGGTATGACAGTCATGAGAAAAGTAAAGTCTGAACAATTTCAAATTCCTGAAGGGGGAATTCCATATTTAAAGCTCCAAATTGTCAGTGGAATGTTCCAAAAACACTTTAAACTGCACTAGAGCCCATTGAAGAGACTATATGTCTATTCCTCACAGCCTTGTTGCCATTCCTGTCAAAAATCAAAGATTGTGCTGCTGTGAATAAGGCCTATGACCAGGAACATTTGCCATTACACAAATGTTAAAGCGAAACCGGATCGTTTTTGTGTTCACAGTCGAAAGCCTGTCGAAACTTTTAACCTTGTCCACATGGGTGGACATTGTATTTTGGCTTAAGTCGGTTTTAATTAATTTAAAATCATTTAAATCAATTAAAACTGACTGAATACTGTTCGCAAAACTCTAGATTGTCATTTAAGGGTTAAACTTCTGGCTCACCGAGTAATCGGTACATAGATTCCGAATTTTCTAACGCTAAATTTTATTTTAACATTGTTGGCAGTGAGTGGATGAGTCTGGCCATTACTCTGAATAATAATAATAATAATTTATTCAGCTATATAGAAAATCAGCTGTAATGTCTATTAACGTCTTTCCTTAAAATACATTTTTAGGAAAACGATTTGCTCTAGAATTATTTTTTTGTTTGTTTTTTGCTTCTGCTACAAGTTACAAATCAAAAAGTGAAATGGATAATGCACACAGCAGTCATGTAGGGGTCTCAGGAGGTTAAACAGCACGTGTACATCTCAGCTAGCGTTTTATCTCTTTAAGAGCTGCTCTAAATGGTCAGAGGTGAGGATTGGAGACTGCACAGTTGTATTTATGAAATTTGTTTATGATTTGCATTTCTATATTCGCTTAAAATCCCTCATTTGGATAGGACAATGTGATTAGCATTTCACATGCTCAGTAATCGCTGTTACATCAAAAGTTTGTGATCAGGTTATGCAATAATCAAGTCAGGAACTTATCATTTGTATTTTTTATTTAGTTTTACTGCAAGTTTCTATTTTAACCTTACCAAAGTATACCTGCATTTCATGAGGCCGAACATTTAATATTAAAAAAAATTAGGGGACTTCTATTGAACTCATAGCCATATCTCACAGTATATATTGTATTTTTGTGTGTATTTATTTTTGTTGCAAGCTGCATATTCGGTTATTATGGACTAAAATAATTGAAGGCAAATAAGTGCTGCCAAATCCTAATGGGACTGCTAAATTATGCAATTGACATAAAACCTAGTGCTATAGTTGCCATTTTTGGGGTACCAGGAACTACAAATGATAAATACATAAAAAACAGCATTTAATTTACTGCCAGATTGCTCCTGTTTTCTCCACAATAATTGCTATTGAGTTTCTCTTCAGTTAAATAACATTTTCTGTTCTAAATTCTTCCATTTTTATGACAGAAGGGGGGTTTTAAAGTATGAGGGAAAACGTGGGTGTATTACTAACAGTAAGCACCTCGTACAGAATCCGTAAGGACACCCTAACTACCGCACAACAAAATAACTGTAAAAATAACTCAGAACTCGCAAGCAAGCCCTTTCTTCAAAACAAACAAAAAAAATAATAATTTTTGTATCTAGTTAAATAGTATCAGCCACGGAATTAACAAATGTTCATGAATTAGATCTAAATTATAATGCTCATGTTAACACAATAAATATGTAATGACCTCAATGTACTACAATATATATATATATATATATATATATATATATATATATATATATATATATATATATATATATATATATATATATAAAAAAATAAAATAAACAAATACACAAAAGAACAAGACACTATCCGGGACCAAACCGTCTCTGCTCATACACAACTTTTAACTAGCCTGACGCTAGTAGGATGAGGCAGATTTTCACATTTTAAAACTCGACGTTACTTTAAAAAATGCTTAACTTTCTGCTATGAAATATAGTTATACACGGATGGCCGTTATTTACACATGATTATAATAGGGTGTTGATTATATGTCGGTGGTTTAACACATTACATACCTGAATTGACAAGAAGGAGACGTTAACAGTTCTCATCAAATAGAGCTCGCGGGTGTCTGACAAGGTTAACGGTGGGGGAGGAGCGCGTGCTTCGCGCCACCACCAGCCTACATTAAAGAGCGTGACGATGAACTGAGGTGAATGAAGAAAGACTGCCAACATTTGGGGTGTTTTTAAAGAAACGTATGTTAAGTAAGCGATTATACAATACTGTAAAACATAAAATTAAAGTGATTAAATTAAAATGACTCATTTTAGAATAGCAGTTAAATTGCACTGCAGAAAAAAAACTATTCTTAATGAGTTGGCCTGTCATGTTTTAGAGCTAAATATATTTAGAACAATATTATTTACGTTGCACATATGTTGAATAGCTTTAACCATGTATATTTAGTCTTGCTGTGTTGTCTTTCGTCAGATTTTTTTAACTTGTCCTAAGCAACAAAATATAATTTTATTTCTTAATTCCTAACAGCAATAATAGTGCGCGTCTAAACTAAAGTTTTTTCAAGGCAAGTGTGAGAAATGTGTTGTCTTTAGTTCACTCGGCAGCCATCTTGGGAACACTCCCGGGCAGCTACCGTATTTTCTACAGATACAGGCGACATAAAATGTTGCCTTCCCGTGAAGCTCCTACTTCCGAGTCGGGCATGCGTTGTTACGTCATGTCACGCACTAATTAGGGAATTTTTTTTCTTTTACTTTCAAGTGAATACGCATAACTGAACGCACCTGCATAATTTTTATATGGCATATGATTAATGGATGGTATTTAACAAATTATTAATTTATTTCCTTAAAAAAACGCGATGTTTGAGCCATTTTAACATATTAATATTAATGAAATAAAACACTAAATCATTGCTTTTCATTATCTTTCATGTTGACTCGCACCTTCCAACATCACAACTCGTCAACACGGGTATCATCTAGAATTCCGAGTTTCCTACTCGTAAATACTATTTTGCCCGGTCATTCATGTGCTCGGAACTTGTAATAACAATATTTCACATTAAATAACTACATTTTTCTGGCTGGTCTAGCTAATGTGCATGCTTGTTCTCAAGTTAACTGCCTGTATCTGAAAGGTGATTGGCTGTTTTTACCTGTAAGGTGGGACTTCCTTTTCTACATCCGCCATATTGTGTACTAATTTCTCCCATTCAAGTGCTCCATCTCAGACAAAATAATTACAGTTTTTTTTTCAAGCAGAGTAGGCTTAAGGTGTTTTAGAGAATAACCAGCGTTAAAATGTATCTAGCCTGATTTAATAATGAGTTGATATGTGATTAGCTTTGAGGAAGTAAGATCCCTTTAATTCCAAACCACGGATAAGTGATGAAAAAAAAAAAAGAGTTCTATCTTGAGGAAGCATAATTCCCGTGACCATCTCATATTTTTAAAACTCTTTGCACTCTCTTTACCTCACTCACATGTGCTAATCAATATGATAGCCAAACTCAAGCTACTTATCTTTCTTCACTGTCTGTTTCATTCGTTTCAGTAAATTATTTCAGTCATCTGTCCAGTTCCCTTTCAAGTCAGTCATTTCAACACTGTGTCATTGATGATGCTGTGGGGATCTCCACAGGATATCCAATCTCTAATGCTCTCTAAAATCACAAAAATTCTAATTGGAAGATAGCGCTTTGTTCTTCACCTGATTTGTGCGAGTCATCGAGCAAATAAAATTTCAAAAACAATTTCACCAGAATTTTCACCTTCATGTTAGCAACAATTCTCTCATACTCTGCATGTCACTGGACTTCTAATCACAGCGGGTGGTTCAGAGTTTTTCTTCTACCCCCTTTGGTGCTTCGGCGATCGCTGACTTCTAAACTAAAGAGGACAGGTTGTAGGACAGGGCGTAGAATTTTCCTGTGTACAAGTGGACAAGCACCTTTGCCGTTTAATTATTCTACAGCCTGGTTTGCCTCAACAGAAAGTATCCTTTAAATTATTGGAATTTGTCACATGGCGTAGATTTGCTCTCATGACAGGGCATTATACAAGGAGAATGGAGACTTTGCCATCAGACATTTTCGATGACGTGGGATCTATTCAGGGAAGCTGAAATAAATCTATTTGCATCCCCATAGATGACGCATTTTCGCCTGTAGTACTCCCTAATGGCGCTTTTCCATTACCAGTACCAGCTCGCCTCGGCTTGCCTCGACTCGGCTCGCTTTTCGCTCCGTTTTCCATTGCAGACAGTACCGCCACAAATAATACCCGGTCGTCATAGCGACACCACAGGAAACTGCCATGACGTAATCTTATACGCGACACACATCCGCTACCCACACACACAGGACAATGGAGGAAATCGAGTGTATGCTGTTTTTGATCCTCGGGATGTGGCTGTTTCTCACAGCAAGAAGACAAACGTTGTTTCATGAGAGGCTGAGGGCAGCAAAACGAAACACTGCTGAAAAAACAGGAGAGTTTGGGAATTACTACAGAGTTCAGACTACGAGACGAATCCGGTTGTTCACAGCCGACGCAAGAGGTTAAGTTATGCTAACATAGCTAACGTTTGCATATGTGTAAATACTATACTATATGCAAAGTATTTAATCAACTTTATAGCTACCAGTATTACGTACTAAAATGTGCATGGTTTATGTGTTTCAGATCTGTTTAGCTTTGCAAAGTCGCCGCGGCAGACCGTCTGTTTGGGCTTTCAACCGAGCTACCGATTCACTGACACTGGACGGCTGACAGTAGAACAGCAGATCTACAACAAGAAAATATGTCGAGCACGGGTAGTGGTTGAAAACGCTTTTGGTAGACTGAAGGGAAGGTGGCGTTGCCTCATGAAAAGAAATGACTGTGATGTTACAATTGTGAAATCTATGATTCTTACTTGCTGTGCTTTGCATAACCTTTGTGAGAGTCACGGAGAGGACTATGACAATGACTGGGATGCACCTGCAGCAGCAGAGCCTGTGGTGGCAGTGGCACAGGGTGTTGAGGAGGAGGGCAGAGATGTACGAGAGGGTCTGATGCGTTATTTTAATTGCTAAATAAATACATTATCATTAAATATGTTGTCTCTGCTGTTTTTCATTAAAGGTTATCACAGTATACAATCTGAAAATACTTGTTCAAACCCTTGTAAAAAGCAAACCATCAAAAAAGACACTGTTTGTAATAAGTTTCAAAAAGGTTTTATTTAAACACGCATACAAATAGAAAAAAATATAATATTAATATAAATTCACACATCCAACTATATACATATGTTACATGTAGTGCAAACATTTAATTAAAATAAACAAAGGGGTTTCAGTCCAGGGGCGGTGGAACAGCATCCCGCCGGTTCAGTGCCTGGACAAGCTGGCTCAGGGTTCCCAGAAAGGCCTGGTTGAAGGACAACATTGCAGCAATCTCCTCTCTCCTTAAAGCCGCTCGAGTTCTCGGGCATGTGCTGCATCATCGAAGTGCCATCTGTAAATGGCGCTCCCGCTGTGCCATAATAATAGTTTTGTAGGCTATATCTGTGCAAACTATTTAAAAATGGCGGAGTTATTCTGGATACTCCGTCTGGCGCGCGCAATGATGACGCAGTGAATAGTGACGATTCTCTCTGACCAATCAGCAGTCGGCATTGTTTTTACGTCACATTTTAGTATCGCCTCAGCCCGCTCAGAATCTCGCCGGAGGTGGTACGAAAAAAAGTACCCGAAAGCAGGTACAGGTACAACTTTTACACAGTGGAAAACCAAACAAAGTCGAGTCGAGTTGAGCCGAGGCGAACTGGTACTGTGTAGTGGAAAAGCGCCATAAGTCATGCTCCACTGGGCCTGGGTGCTCTAGCCTACAAATTGCCAGCGGGGACACAAGTATGAATTCCCTCCCATCCACTATACTTCAGTATGGTGCAAAATTAGGGAGGACAGGGAAACTGTTCTGCTAGTTGTGGCAGAATGGCCCAATCATCTGTGGTTTTCAGAGTTAATAGAGCTCTTACACTTGTTAAAAGCACTCACAGGCCTGCCGTTCGAGCCATTGGATACAGTGAGTTTACATGTAGTCTAATCAAAGACTGCACTGGTACATGCTTAGAATTCAGTCAAACGTGTCGGGGACCTTCAAACGCTGTCGGGCATTGGCTCTTGCTTAGAGTTTGGACCGGACTTGTCAAGAGCTGTCTTCAAACCCAGAAAAGGCTACGTGCCAAAACATTTTACCACACCCTTCAGGGCACAGGTTATTACCATTCAGGCATTCTCCCCTCCTTGGTTTGCTTCGGACAAGGCAGAAAGAATGCACACACTATATCACATAAAGACACATTTTTGGAGATGTGAACAGATATGTACAGACTGCATCACTGAAATCAATGATAGCACTTATTATGTTTGTTTTTAAGGGGATAGTGTTTATTTTTACATTTTATTGAGCCATTTTGTTTTTCCAGTTTCAAAATGAAAGTTGAAGCAACATCACAAAAATGTGTTAAATGTGTAAGCTCCTGAGTTATAAATGATAGGACAGCATATAAATATATAAGTACTATTACGCCAATGTCGACATGACAATGGAGTTGAAAAACTGGATAACTATGTACAGACAAGGATAGTAAGCGATTTTATAAATGTTAGAGTGATTTTTGAGTCATGTTTAAACATATAATGCTTAAGTATTGTGGCTATACTTTCAAAAACAGTGTGTATATTTTTTGTGTATCGGACCAGTTTACTTTCACTGTATGTGTCTTACCGCACTCAATTTGTTTCTTTAGAAAAAAGGGACAAGTAAGCTTCGCCGAAGCACCAAAGGGGGTAGAAGAAAAACTCTGAACCACCCGCTGTGATTATAATCAACATTATGCCACAAACACTGTCAATAGAGTTGAACTTGTATTAAACCCGAAACACTCCTTGTAAGAAGACATATCTATGAATTATTGTAATGCCTTAAAACAGTGCTGGTTTTAATGGTAATGTCTGTTCTGAGTGTTGTTCTTACTTCATTCTCAAAAGTTTGAACAAAATAATCTTTTTTTTTTTTTTTAAACCTTAATTCATTACACTTTTTCCCCATGATTGAGAAACAGGACAGTCCAACAAAACATTTTTGTTTTCGTCTCCAATCATAATGATGTTCAGTCATCTCTGTTGTGCTTTTGGAAGTAGCTCTTGAACTCCTTTCATTTTCCCTCTTCCTGCCCACAATACCCACCCAGATATTTACATACTTTCGGGCTCATTTTGAGAGTAGTTTCTCAGTCTGAGGTGTGAAAAATTGGCACCCTTTAAGGGTGCTACATGCATATGCCGATCATACGAGACAAATGAGACTGTCGGATCAGCTCTTTGCCTGTGTCACAGGCTGCTTTTTCTGAATTTAAAACCAGGGAGAGGCTCTCTCAGGTGGAAGCGACCTATGAGCCAAGTGCATAATAATAAAACTAAATCTTGGATAGGCCTATAGCCAACCATTGTCAATCGGCCTATGTAACTTATTGAAATGTAATCTGGGACGCTTACCATTCCAAATTAAGGACTTTGCTATGCTATCAAATTGCTTGAAATAAGAGAGGGGGACATCTACAGGAAGAGATTGTAGCAGGTAGTTAAATTTTGGAATAGAATTCATTTTAATACATTAACCTTCCCAATCATAGATAAATGTAATGAAGCCCACCTGCCCACATCGCTAGAAAACCTTTTTATTAAGTGGTAAAAATTAACTAAATCACACAAATTTGCTGGGAATAAAATGGCCAAATACTTAATGCCTTGTTTGGGTCACTGAAAGATGCCTGGCTGAAAAGTAATCGCTGGGCAGTACGCTGTTAGAGCCAAAGTTTTGGATTTAGACCAATTGACTCTGTATCCTGAGAACTTAGAAAAGGAATGAATAATTCTGGAGGCAAGGCACAGATCTAGTGGGGTCAGAGACGAATAATGCAATAAAATCTGCATAAAGCAAAAGCTTATGTGCCATACCTCTTGCAACAACCCATAGAAAATCATTTAATTTCTTATCGCGGCAGCTAATGGTTCCAGGGCAAGAAAGAACAACAATGGGGAAAGAGGGCAATCCTGCCGGGTGCCCCTATCCAGAGTAAAATAATCAGAAATTAATCAATTTGTTTGTACCGCCATTACCGGGTGTCTATAAAGTAACTTAATCCATCCAATAAAAGTATTCCCAAACCCATATATTTCCAAAATCTTAAAAAGATAATCTTATTCTACCATATCAAATGCCTTTTTGCCAAAAGCAACATTTGCCTCTGAATGTCTGTTAAAGCAATAATGACTCTTCTTAATTTATCTTTAATCTGTTTGAGACATTTGAATTGTAGATGCTTGCTTATCAGTGACTCCCCTGCTCTTACTTGTGCCAGCACTAAAAAAACATGTCCAGCTTCCTGTGGGAAAAACACTTTTTCATATTTCTTATGTTAAAGAAGAGAAATAACCTTCCTTTTTATAGGGTGCCCCAACCCATTCACATTCCACATGGAGAGAGACAATCCACTCATATTAACATTTGACATTTTGAAATATTAGGAAAATAGATTTAGTGTCAAAAATAAAATTATTAAGACCACATTCCAACATTAGTGCAACAATGAAACCCCAAACTCCCCCCGAACCAAACAAACGGAAAAAAAGAAAAACATGTGCATTAACCCCACGCATGGCAGCGCCATCCCTCTAAACTCCAAAAGTTAATGTGTGCCTACGAGAGCCCCCTTGACAACTTTGCCATCAGATGCAATCAGAAGGTGTTTCTGTACATATTTTGTGAGACAGAATTACACAACAGAAAATAATCTATAAAACAAACTCCTGCCAATAGGCAGATTAAACACAAAGAACGTGAAATCCCGACCTTCTTCGCCATCAGGAATTCCAACAATTCAGACATTATTCCACCATTTACGGTTCTACAAGTCCTCCAGCTTCTCCCAGATGCGCTCCAAATCCACCTTGGTCTAGCAGCTAATTCCCTCTCTGATGTCTCCAGATAATCGATCCATTTCTAAACATCTCCCACTGTTCTCACGTCCAAACCTCACATGGCATCACGTGACGCTTGTCACAGTCTGCTTTAAAGGCTTTCACATTTGATTGTAGATGCCATTGCACTCGCATATGACTCGCAAGGCATATGGTGCCCTATTGATGTTAAAGCTCACTCCACTAGAGTTAAGGTGTCTTCATGGGAATGATCTAATGGTGTTTCCTCAGAAGACATCTGCATAGCTGCAGGTTGGGCTTTCCTAGCATGTTTGCTAGGTTTGATTACCCCAAGCCACAGCCAGTGGTCACTTTATATACATTTTCCTGGCTAGTGCCTATATACCATGCTAACTGACATTAGTGATTTAAGGTATCCTGCAATGTTATGCTACCCGAACAGGTTAGCGTCATCAGCATGCATATCCATCCTTCATCATTTTGCTCCTCCCAACTTATTACGATACGGGAGGAGATTCTGTCGGTGTTTTAACTACCACATTGGCTAGAAGGCATCATTGCTTGTGCAAATCAGTAGCACGGCGTGATGGTATACATTACCCATAGCAACCGCAATGACGCAGCGTCGAAATGGCAGACTTGAAAGGGAAAGATAAGGTTATGACTGTAAACATAGTTCCCTGATAAGAGGGAATGAAACACTACATATGCTGGCCACACTACTTAATCTTCGCTACAAGGGCGGATTATCGCTCTGTACACTTCAGCTGAATATTCTGCCAAAATAGTGCTGTGTGCTGCTATTTAAAGCTGATGATGCTCGCGAAGGTTCGGAGCACAAAGCGCTATCTGCCTATTAAAATTTTAGTGATTTTAAAGAGTTTCAGAGATTTTATATCCTGCTGAGATCCCCATAGCGTCTTCAGCAATGATGCTGCCCCTCATTTAATCCTTTTATGGACCCAGGGTTACAGTTGTAACTTCATAATTTTCTACACTTTATCTGAATGGGAGATAAATACATATATACAATTTCTTACTTTATAATGAGGAAGATTCTAACATTGCATATGCCTTACTAATCCCCTCCCCATCCCATGAACACATATCTTTAAGGTGGCTAGATTGCTGTGAAGTGTGAGTGTACTTTACTTAATCTTTCCATTATATCTTTCTGACATAACAAAATCAAATGATCAGTGAGTGAAGATTAGACAAAGGGGAACTAATGTGAGGAATACATAGGTAACAGAAGTAGCTACAGGAGATGCCAGCTAAGATCACAGGAGATGAGAACATGACAGGACCTGCCAGTAACATAACAGATACATACACAGCTTTAAAGTAGGAATCAAGCCAACAGAGAGTAGGATATATAGCAGAAAGGGCAAAAGAGAAAAGGGAGATCACTTGATACTGTATTACAGCATTGCTCATTAATTCCTCATAAACATTTTTCCTCTGTTCTCTTTTTCACAGTTACTCAATCCTGCTTTGGTCAGGTGCATTCTGCAGACCTAATGAATGAACATTGCTTCAGGGAGAAAGATAGGTGAGCTTTGTAATGTGTGTGAGATTCCATTTGTGTGTGAGCGAGAGAAAGAAAGAGATGTCTATCTAGCAGTCACATGGACTGTCATATGGAAACACACAGGCCAAAAAATGTGCCACAAAATTAATTACAACATTATAGCAATAATTAAAAATTATGATTTTACACTACGGCTTGTTTTCATTTGTTTGACAGAATAATTAGACATAAAATTGAGCCAAAGGAATGCTGTTTTATTGCTGTGGAAAAACATGACACAGCATGGTCACAACTGAGCTATCCACAGTTAAACACTTTTCATTGAAAGTGGTTTTCAAACTGTCCTCAAGGGGCAGAAAAAAATTAATTAAAAGAATACAGTAAGACAATACAATCCAATATCATGACAGATAATGAATGATGAAAAATGCATTTTTAATTTCAGACTGCAGAAGTGCAAGTAATGCAAGGAAGGAACAATTCACACAGCACACGTGATTTGGCAAATCAATAATAAAAGAATCCCTGAAAACCATTGTGTGAGCACACTATATGCTCCAGAGTGGTATAATAAGGAACATAGAACTATTGCATGCTTTAAGTGAAATCAGTAGCAGCATGACAACTACGATTAGTCAAGTGTGCAGTTTAGTCCCGGTAAAACCTGAAAAGGTGTGTTCTTACACTGCAGACTTTGCACACTAGTGAATGACACATTCACTCTGCAGAACTTTATCTGACCAATAGTTTCCACCAATCTACTTACAGAATATCAAACTACTTACAGACAATGAACATATGACCAAACACATAAAGAAACAGCTATTCATAGAGGAATGTGTGGAGATAGCCTGTATTATCAGTCAGCCCGTCAGTGGGGATTGCAAATTATTTAGCAAAGAATTGAATTCCTACTGATGAAAGGGGTGAAAAGATGCCTTGAGATGTTCCTTTCAGAAGTTGTGTAATTCAAACAATCTGCCCCAGTGCTCCACAAGCAAGTTTCAAACAAAGTGGTTTACACGACCCTTTGCAAACATAACACAGAGATATGCACTAGTAAAAGGGAACAAAACATTCTATAAATATCGTTTTTTTGCTCTAAAACTTAAGTATAAATAAAAACTCTTTGAAGACACATTCATAAAAGTATTCAATGAGTAAATAAATACAGGTTTAGATTAGGTAATGAAAGAAAAAAATTATGGTAAAATTCCATATCACTGAAAAAAACACATGACTGAAATCACCATTTGGCAGACGTTTTTATCCAAAGCAACTTACACTGCATTCAAGGTATATTAAAGGCGTTTTAGAGCATACATTTATTTACATTGACGTTTTTTCATTTAGCAGATGCTTTTATTTAAAGCAACCTACAAATGAGGAATATAACAGAAGTGTTTTATTCTAACAAGGCTGTAAGTGCTGTAAAACAAAGTTGCAAATTGCTAGTAGAGAGGAATGTGAGAGACTTATGTAAAATAAGAGATTGAAGAGTTTTTGCATTAGTAGATTTGGGCTGAGTGGTCATGAAAGATATGTTTTTTAAGATGTTTCTTAAAGGTGACTAGAAATTTGGCTGCTCAGGTGTGGTTTGGCTGGTCATTCCACCTGCAATGAACAGTTGAAGTGAAAGTCCGGGAAAGGGATTTTGTGCCTCTGTGAGATGGCACCACCCACTGAACACAAGCTTCTGGAGGGCACAGACTTGAAGTAGCTGTATTTGCATCTTACAGTTGTTCTGTAAGCGAGCATCAATTCAAGGCATAATATAGATATGTATTAATCTGCTTAACATGGGGATTGAATCCACCTTGGCATTTCTAGTTACATGCTCTTCCAGTTGAGCTACAGGAACACTACATTTCATTAATTCAATTCACTTAACTAGGCATTTCATTTCTGATCTTCATAACACTGTAAAGATTATAGCCAGCATAGCTTTTCTATCATCTGCTTAAATAAATAATTTTAGCTTGACACCAAATAGAATGAACATGCTGTCACATGTACACGTGGTCACACTTTATGTTGGTAGAGCCTGACTAACCTGCTACTGTCCATACAGAGAGAGATATAACATGTTTGGTTATGACAGATCCACATTGATATCTGATCAGTGATGAGCATGGATAAGGGTGTTAAAACTAAACAGAGAGAGCACAGGCCTCTTAGCGCTATGTACAAATTGTAGTTACACTTATTATTTGAAAACAGTTTATTTGATTTGTTCAGATATGAGCATTGTAGGACTGAACTTACAGTATTATCCAATTTCCATGAATTATTGTAAAAAACTACAAAACTACAAATATTGCACAGTAATGCAATACTGGTAGAACTTGTTTGATTGATGGAAAAATTTGGGACACATAGCAAAATGTGTAAGGGTTGGCGGGGAGGGTGCTGAGCCACAAGGGTACAGCAAGCTTAGACTTGATATCAGAGTTAGGCAAGACCGTTATCCTCTGGGGCAAATTTGTAATCTGTCAACCACTGTCTCTTTTAGCTGAAAGCGCATGCATCATCAGAACTAAACAACCTTGACTTGAACCCCACTTTCCCAGGGGCTGGGTTAACATGAGTTTAAAGAGTGAGACCGGGTATGTGTGTATGTCTGTGCATGCGTTGGGGGTTCGTGATGATAGTCATTGATCAACTGATGTATATTGGCATACATTTAATAGCTGCCCTTGCCATTTTCTGTGATCTGTTGTGATCACTTGTCTGATTACCTAAAATGTATATTGGTGAATAAAAAACAATACTGCACTTTATGTAAGAAGTTTTGAAATTTAGGACTGGTGTGATGACTGGGAGTGTGTGAAAGAGAGAGAGAGAGAGAGAGAGAGAGAGGAAAACTGACAGAGAGTGAGACAAAGGTCACCTAGACATGCCTTTGCGAACACAAACAGTTGGAGATGACAAAAAGGCCCATTGATGGAGCAGTACAATGCAAAGTACACTGAGAAATGCTTGAATCGTGTTATATCATTTCTCCACCAACTGCTTGTTTCCTTTTCGTGTTTGCACGCTCACTGCTGTCCTTGGGTCAGTGCTGGGGGAGTTTAGTGACAAAGCCATCATTGTGCTCCCAGGTTAGTGAGAGACACAGAGAGAAAAGAGAGGACAAACTGGGGCCCATTCCACTTTCTCTTTCTCTTTCTTTTCCAGCAGTGAAAAATTGTCAACTAATTTTATATGGCTAAAACTGACTGTGATCATTACTTTACCAATGCAACCAATTATGACTGCACAACCTGATATGAACAGACTGATCAGATGAGACCATCTAAATGCTACCCTTTAAAGGAATATATCAGCTTCAATAGTTGAGCTTAATAGGCAGCATTTGTGGAATAATGTTAAATATTACAAAAATTAATTTGACTTGTCTCTTTTTTCCTTAAAAAAAAAAAAGAAAGAAAGAAAATCTGGGTTACAGTGACACTCTTACAGTGGAAGCATATTGGGGCCAATATGTAAACATTAAAATACAAAAAAGTTTCAAAAGTATAGCCACAAGAAGTAAACAATATGCATATTAACAGGATTTTAGTGTGACTAAATCGCTTACTAACCTTTCTGTCCAAAATTATATTACATTTTACAACTTTGTTGCCATGACAACGTTAAGGCTGTAAACCCTAAAACGACCGCAAAAATGTACATTTAAACAACTCAAATAACACAAGTTTTATCTGAAAAATGTATGTTTTTGTTTTTATACAGTTATAAGTTTCACATTTCTGCCTTTTAAACCTCCAATGGGCCTCATCCACTTCCATTGTAAGTGTCTCACTGTAATCTTGATTTTTTTAATTTATTAACGTTTTTACAAAAAATTTTGAGAAAAGAAGGGACAAATCAAAATGTATTTTTGTGGTAATCAACAATGATCAGCTATCATGCCACAAATGCTGTTGATTAAGCTTAACTTGTATTGAACCAGGAATATTTCATAAAACTTCAAAAAGTCATATTCATAAATTCAAGCAAGAAACGTTGTTTTGCTCAGAAGCCTGTTACATTCTGATTGAATTATTCAAATAAAACAACTGAGTGAAAAGAAAATATAAAAGTATTCCTGTGGGAAAGTGTTAGTTGATGACAACCACAGAAAATATGAAGTTGTCTCTATCATCTAAATGCAGTCCTCCTGATTTCAGGTGTTCCTGATTCATCTTGTCGCTGCGAGGAACAATGGGAGTCTGTGTGATTCTCATTAACATCTGGAGCAGAGGAGAGAAAAGCCTGCTAACACATCCAACCCTTTGCCAGATAACCCTGATCGGTGTGCCTGTCCACCGTAGCCTAAGCAACTGTGGAACAACTTTGGAAGAAAAGATATGGATTAAATGTGACTCATCTTTTTCTGGATATATTCATTTTTAGATTGAAGAAAAGAGGCTGAAGACTGAGGTGTTATTTCATTTTCTTAACAGCTTTATGTTTACTTGCAGTGCATTAGCAAATTGTGGAGCAATAATGAAACTCTAACCATCATCATTATGTTGTTTTAGGGAAATAGTGAATTCCACAATGAACTGTATAGCTCTCCTGGTGGTTACAGTCTGTTGTGTCTCTTGGACCTCTGCAAATTATCACTACCATGATCAAGGTAGGCAATGTCTTTTCTAAACTACAGTTGATACTAAAGACTACAGACTGTGATTACAAAATAAACATTGTTTGAAAGCCATTATTCTACGTTTCAACACATTCAAAAGTGTAATATTTAGCTACACAATGTTTTCACAACATTTGTTTGCAGAGAAGGACAAAGAACTTAAGTACCTATTGGAACCACTGGTATATGCTGAGGTCACTGCCCGTCGTGGACAAGCAGTTATTTTGCCCTGTATGATGAGGTTCAAATTACCGCACTACAGAGTGAAGTGGACTAAGATTGAACCCCTCAGTCGAGGAGTGGAAAATATAGTGCTCATCACGAATGGACATGCAGATAAGCAGTATGGTTCAATCGGGCCTCGAGCTTCTCTTCAACGTGCACATGATCTAGATATTTCCCTTCGCCTCGCCGATCTGGAGCTGGAAGATGATGGCAGATATCGCTGCGAACTGATCGACGGAATTGAAGATGAAATTGTCATCCTTACTCTGAGGATTGAAGGTAGGACAGTCAATCAAAACTATAATGAATTTATGTTTATTTGTGCAGATGTGGTGACAGTGATTCTTCTTATTAAAAATCACTAAACGTGACTGTCAATAAGTTAAAACACCCCAATAACAGTTGTAATCCATGGGATTCCAACCTTTCAGGACATTTTACCTTGGAATGTTGGTTGTTTGGTAGTTTGCAAGCAAATTTTATGTAGGCTACTGTTCATCATGCTGTCATTTGTTCAGTCTTTTTGTTCTCACTTTAGTCTAAAACACTTTTGGTGCTTTGTTAACAAATCGCTTATATTATTATTATTTTTTGGAATGACTGTTTTAAGTGATCGAATCATTCTCATTCACTTCCATTGTATCAGTTGTAACAACCCATTGGAGTTAACAAACTTATTAAAGTAATACTTATAAAAGAACTTATAAAAGAACTTATAAAAGCCTAATGTGCAGAAATGGTTACTGAATGAATTAATGAACAAATCTAAATAAAAATGTACTTGGAATTAATAAAAATTCCCACCACTATAAAACACCTCACAGGTTGAAGACCTCTAATAAAATTCAAAGCTTTTAAATAATTTATAAATATATAATATTTTACATTATATTAAACGATAAACTGCTCATGCATTTCAGGGGTTGTATTTCCTTATCAAAGCCACCACAGTCGGTATAGATTTACATACTTTGATGCAAAAGAGGCTTGCGCTGAACAGGATGCAGTACTTGCCACCTACAAGCAGCTTTATCGGGGTAAGAATGTAATATTTACATGCATTGTTGATCATTTACTTTGAAAAATTCTTACAAGTTTTAGTTATCTTCCCACTGGGTTTGAACATTCGATTGGACATAACCGCAATACAGTCCAAAGATTAATTTGACATCTAAAAACTGAGATGTCCAGACATTTAGCATCTTTGTAGTATTTTTTGTGCTTTCCAATTGAATTCATTCTGGGATATTATTAATATATGTTCCTGTTTTGCAGCTTGGACTGAAGGATTGGACTGGTGTAATGCTGGATGGCTGAATGATGGAACTGTCAACTACCCGATCCTTCACCCACGGCTGGCCTGTGGAGGTGATCTCCCACCAGGTATCCGAAGTTATGGGCCCCGTCACAGAATACGGGAACAGTATGATGCTTTCTGCTTCACCTCTACAACCAAGGGTCAGTTAATATGGATTCTAGTGTGAATGGGATTCAGATTATTTGAGCATTAAATGGCATTAAAAAATAAAAAGATGTTTTCTGATGTCATCTGAAATTCAAATCCTAGTTGGAAAGTAATTGTTTCAAATAGGGACGTGAGGTAAATACAGCATTTACAGCAAGGGGCTTGTCATTATTGCCATCCGAATGCGAAATGTCTTTGTTTTTCTCCCACCACCTGAGAAAATTCATGGCCAAATCATCCACTGGTTTTTGAACAAGCACCAAAATCATGTGGTAATTTAATTTCCATCCAAATCCATATCTCTTTGTGAAGTTTAAAAGCAGGAATCAATCCAAAAATGTTTTATAAAGTGAAAGCAGGAGCACCATGTTCACTCTATCTACACTTTAGCATGATTTCAAACATATTTGCATAGCCTATATCTAAAAATGTTTTTTCTCAAAATACACAGGATGCAGTTTGTGGACTGAGGATTTTTTCTCCAGATATCATCATATGGAACAAGCAAGCCCAACAAAACTCACGAGATTCTCGAATTGTAGGCATCCATGCCAACCCAATGGGTTGACCATGTGAGAAGCAAATTTCCAGTTTCAAAGGATCACAAGTCTGGCTACTCCAATGTGAATTAATTGGCTCCTTAATCACAGAGGAGCCATGGAAATTCTCTTTAACAGACATCTTCCTGAGAAACAATTACCGTCCATATAGGGCTACAGATGACGTGATTTTATTTGATAGATTCTATAAATCTATAGATTTATGTACATGGAAAGACTCTTATCTGGGCCAAGTGTTTCAACACCCATGTAACTGATTAATGGTGGTCCTTTCCTTAAAAAACTGTTGACAGGTAAATTGAAACCCTAGTGCAAGGAGACTCTAGGAGAGATCTTTCCTGTTGCTTTTTAAAACAAAGGCTCATTAGAAACGGAGAGTTGCTGTTTGCCCAATAGTCTTGGAGACAAGCAAACAATCAGCTCTCGTTTTTGTGTTCACAAAAGACAGAAGAGTCTGTTACTCTGTAGAGTGACATTTGAGCTCCCACTATACCCACATTTGACTGGCTGTTGTATATATTGCACTGGAGAGTTGAATGCCACTGACAGAGACTACTAAGTTCCATTGGTTGATCAGATCACTGTTCATCCCTTGACTTGAAAAATAATAGTTATGAGGGTTATTGTTGTGCATATTAAACATAGTTATTATATCTTTGTTTATTTTGTAAATGCATGAATGTTTAAAAATATTTACATAGCGAATTACCCCCTCTTTTTTCTATTCCCAGGCTCTGTGTTTTACATTCCGGGGCCACTGAATTTTGTTGAGGCGGAGCATGCCTGCAGACATGAGGGGGCCGATCTAGCGAGAGTTGGTCAGGTCTACTCCTCCTGGAAGTTTCTGGGGCTGGACCGCTGTGATGGAGGCTGGCTGCTTGATGGCAGTGTACGATTCCCTATCATCAAACCAAGGGGACGTTGTGTAGGGATTACAGAACAGGGCGTTCGTAGCTTTGGGTATCCCAGCAAAGGTTTGCGTCTTTATGGGGCTTATTGCTACAGGTAATTGCTGCAGGTGACATATCAACCTAAAGGGTAGCACTTTACCTTTTACAGGTCAACTACTGTCCCATAAGAGTTGGTTCTGTAGGGCTTACTCTTACAGGTAGCCTACCGTTCATTTGTGCAGAACACAAGGATATGGGCAACACTACAGACTCTCTGCAGTGCAGTACGGGAGGTAAGGGAATGTATGAGCAACAATTAGCATTTTAGGTTACAGTTAGCATTTATAGATAATTGTCTGAGTAATATCACAGCTCAGTTTAGAATAGCCCTGCAGAATGTAAATTGCTTTCAAGCTAAAATATATAATTCTTGGGAAATTTCAAGAATGACATTAACTCCACTTAAACTCCTTCTAAAGTTACTGCTAGTTCCATATTCATAACTCATCTGCAACAACAGATTGTGTTCACATATGCAATATTGCAGTTTTGTTCACAAGAACTAAAGCAATAGGTACTAAACACTTTGGTGGCAGTGTTTATCACACTTTGTGGCTGTGGTTTTCCAGTAAAACATAAGGTCTGAAATAACAATTTACAGTGTAAACTACTAGCAGCAAGAACAATATATAAACCAAGTCTAACAATTATTCACGTTTTGTATTTATAATAAAATCCATAGGAGATGGATATTTCAGAAATATTTCTGCTATATTTCTCTTAGTATAAAATGTCTGGATTACAGCCAGAGACTAGACACATATCTATCTTACAGCATTGTGTACACAATAAATAGTCACTTTATAGATTTCACAATTCAGTAAAATATATATATATATATACATTTTAATAAAATAAAAAATATTTTTTTAAAAGAGGGGAAAAAACTTTATTTTGTTAACATTTGTTTTTATTTATTTATTTATTTTTTCAAATCCAGAGGACCACAGTGTCCTAAATGATGTATTATGTGACACCATATACTGGTACCTCATAATTCGATTTTTTATTTTTATTTTGGCACTGTCAAAGAACAAAATTGTAAATATAATTACTAATGACAATACCTAATGTGTATTTAAACATATTCAGTTTCTGTTTTACAGTTATTTGTATCACTTGTAAATTACATACAAATGCAGTGTCTCTAAACTATGACAAAAAGCAATCAAGTAAAAACAATTCCCATGAATCCACTTCACAAATGTATGACATTACATAGTGATGCTAGTTCGAGTGTTAACCACAGATTATCTAATTCTAGTGTTAATCTAATTCTTTATAACCAAGAGTACACATATATTTAAATATTTTCATTTTTGATTCAGCCAAACAAATCTCCCAAATTTAGTGTAATTTCATATGACTGCAAGACAGCTGATGTGGTGGATGTCTTTTGAGCTTGGTCTGGTTGCTCGGTGGTGGGGGCATTAAGATTCACCAAGGTTTTGATGTTATCTGTAGTAAATGGAGCCTCTCTACTGAATTCTACATCAGCCCGGAACTCCCCTGGTTTTGTAGGAGAAGACACAGTGTGCCAGCTGGGTGTTTTGGTCACATCAGGCAGCAATGTGACCTCCATTTTTTGTTGTGATTGCTTGGAATGTAATTCATTTGATGATTCTATAGTGATGAAATACACCCTGGTTTCAGGCCATCAAAAACTAAAATGTGATTTTGTTAGTGATGCATCCCTGTAATGTTTAGTAATAGTCTGTCTAAAATGGCCATTCCCCAAGAGTGTGAAATAAACATGAAAAACAGAGCACCATCTTCTCTTAAAAAAATATTCAATCTAGATTTGGGCTTAGAACTCAGAAACATTTGTGCATTGTATAAAGAATCTACCCTATTTCATAAAGCTTCACTGGCCCAACATTTTGACATACATCAACAAACAAAAGGGATAGGTTTGTGTCTTACATGACTTGAAAGGCAGGGCTTACAATGCCTTTTTTTTTTTTTTGGACATTTAATTCCAATATTCTAATACCAACAGAAAGTATACAAATATTATTGTGTATTACAGAAAACTGTGTCCACATAAAAAATAAAATAAATGTTGGTCTACCTTTAGTCTACAAAATTCCTGAACTTACGTTGAGTCTTGATAGGCAAACAATTCTAAGTAACACAAGACATGGTGAATGACTGGTATGTTTAGGCACTACAGGGGAATAATGTAAAACATGATTCAGACCAGCTGAGGTTAGAGAGCATTTATTTCATAGGTTTATCTTATAATTTACAAAAAGAAAAAAAGGAATGATAAAAAAGGATGTAATGAAACGTGATTGGTCCAACATTTATAATCTTTTCCATCAAGTATGCTTATAAAACAGGGTGACAGTTAATTGTGCTTTTATCTTAGAGTTACAAAGCATGTAACTCAGTGTCATGGTGTACACAAAGGGAAATGAAGAAGAAAAGAACTTAGTTAAGGTGGGACAGATTTCCTATAATAACATTGCTGTTATATAAAGAATATGGTGGGGTTGACAAATTAAAGTCTCTAAGGAGGATAAATGAAAGGCTGACATGATAAGGAGGGAATGAAAAGAAAAACAAAGAAAAAAAAAGTGTTTTAAAAGTTCCATTTTATATCCAGATATTCAGGTGTTGTTTTTTCTGTTGTTGTATCTTCTATGACTATTTCCTTGTTCTGACCAGTGGGCCATGTTACCAGTTCTCTGTTTGAGTGCGCTGGTCCCAAAGTGAGTAAAATACATGAAACAAAGATAGATCAATAAGCTATTTGGATTCAATGATCTTAGGCACATGTGTATTATAATATTCAAATACTGACTTTTCTAATAATTATGTTGTATTACATCAGTGATTTACTGGGACTAAAAAAATAACCCAGCAACTTTTCATAATTTCCCACTATATGTGTCATGTATGCATCCAATAAAAACGAATCCCTTTTGTACTATCTAGGTGATATATACTGTATATGTTGATGTACACTGCATTTTGAAAAGTGGGAAATGTTTTACATTGCAATTTAAATGTTCAGTTTATTTTGCGATATTACCTGCTTAACTAATTTGACATGTCCTGTACACCACCCCACCATGTTTGGCTTCTAGTAAGTGAGGTGGGGAGGGAAATATAGTACAGGGAGCTGCTCAGAAAGGTACCCTCCAAGACATCATTCATGTTCTCACCTGGTGTACAGGTGATTTGAGGCTCCTCCCACTGTCCGTTGATCTGACATGTGATGACAGGGTTCTGTCTCTGGATGAAGCCTGACTCACAGTAGTAGCGAACCTGTGAATTTGCCCTGTACTTCAGTTGCTGCCGTCCAAACATCTTAGCATGGAGTACAATAGGGGGATGGCCACAGAAAGCTGCTAAAGACAAACCAATAGATGATGAAACTTGTCCCTCCATTGGACTGCATTGCCCCTGCAGAAGGGGATGCACTCACCAATGCCCTTCTTGCAGGTATAGGAGAGCTGGTAGTTACAAGGGATATCACTCCAACGGCCATCATCATACCACACCATGACAACACAATCCTCCCCTGACAGGAAGTAGCTGTCTGGTTGTCCACGATACCAGTTCTCATATAGCTGATTGAGAAAGAGACAGAGAAAGCAGGAACAATCAGAAAGAGAATGAGGTGTAAACAGAGAAAAGGTAGATTAGATGGCTGTCAGAGAGAGATAAACACAAAATGATCTACAATATGAAATCTGTACACTTGACAGATTCATTCTCAGAGATGCTGAACAGTCAGTGGCTGCATTCTAATTTGTATACTTTATATTATGCACTAAAAGTATGCATTTGAGTACTGCATGCACAAGGAGTCAGGGTTTGGCAGGCTCCAGTTAACCCCAACTACAACATTGTTACAAAAGGATTTTTCACATTTGATGGCCATAAAAAAGCTGTTGAATTAAAAAAACATTTGCAAGCATCGTGTAAATTGCAAATATTTGATTATAATATTTTAGATGTTTTACAAGTCCCTGATTTTTATTTAGAAGGCTCTGACAAGTGTGAAATGAACATATTCCTTGTCACATTTCTTCAACCGAGAATAATGAAAGAGAACCGTCACAAACAGAACCATTGACATTGGGCTCACCAGTGGGCTTCCATCTGACCAATGGAAATCTCCCTCAATGGTCTTGTCATTGAGACCTGTCCATTGATATTCCCTGTATTTATCTATGGAAAAAGAAAAGCACAGAGATCCCAAATAACCAGCATACACTGACACAAGACAAAACATACATTTTAATTCCAGCTTAACACCCGGATGCAGCTTATTCAACAGACACACACAGGCCCTTATACACTTGATCCTCAATCACTCACATGAATCAAAGATGGGATGTGTTCAAAGTACTCCAACAATTTGGTGATTCTACAGAGTTGCAGAACAGAATGCAGGAACTCTCAATATTATGTAAACAAACCTTGTCATTTACTGAGTTCCTTTATGTACTGAAGGCAAAACATGCTGAAGCAGTTTGACACACCTCTTTTTGACTCATCTTTTGTGTGTACTGGACTCAACCACTTTAAAGACATATAAATCAATCAGTCAAGCTGTGAACAACTGGCATAATTTCCAATTAACAGTAAAAGGTATGTTTTTCACCACTTACTGTATATATACAATGCTGTATTTATACAATAGTACATTCCTAAAATGTTTCCAATTCTGCAATCACCAACTTATCACTTAACCTGATAATGGCACCTGGTGAAAACTATTCTGTGTTCTTTCCAAGTTGAAATCTTTAACATCATACGATAAGTCAAACTGATCGGATCAGCAGGAAAGAGCCACTTCTGAGAACAGCTGTTTAAACATACCATTGATGAACTCCTGTTCCTCAGGTGACATAACAGAGACCAAATGCCCACCATACATGCGACAGTGCTGCTCTGCCACCTCCCATTTCTGCCGTTTAGTGAAATATTTGTAACAGAAGCCTTGGAACTTTTGCCAGCCTGGTTCGCAGTACTCCAGATCTTTGTAGGGAGAAACAAGAACCATGAAAAGAGAGGAAAGCTTAAACAGCATTTTGGGATTTTGGATTTTTCAGAATGTAGTCTTAAAGATTTTTTCAGTCTTGCAGTCTGTCATGAAGACATTGCAGTTAGTTTGATCATTACTAAACAAGTATAATGAGGTGTACAGGTAACTCACCTGTCTGGCAAAAGTCTCCTCCATAGGTTGCTAGACAGAGACACTTAGGACCATTTCCACTGTCCACACAGGTGCCTCCATTTTCACAAGGGTTTTCCATACATGCATCTAAAAGGTCAACCACACTAATTTAAATTCAATCCCCTTCAGTGCTGTTAGGCTAAATATTTTTTTTATCCTTCAAGATCATACTAACCACACGATGGTGCTACTATGCAGGACAAAGCCTTGTAAAGTTCAAAGAACATGCTAGCACTAAAAACTGGGGCTCTGTTTTTTCTGTTATCAGTTTCTTGTCTTTATGTCCCCACTAAACCAACTCCTACTGCATGCATGACTGAAATTATTTCATATGATGGGGTTGCACACACTTCAGATACATTTTATTTCCATCTTTATCTGCCTGCAATGTAGTTCTTGAAAAACGTGCTAATCAGTTTCTACAGACTAGTGCATGTCAGTTACCAAGTTTCCAATTGTTTAAAGAGATGTGTTGGATGGCGTGTGTGGGATGAGACAGTGCTCCCCTCTGGGAACATATGGTATGTTACTTTAAGTATGGTATGTTAAGTAAATTAAAAAAACAATAAATCATTTTGCGATCATAAATTTATAGCCACGTAGAAGAGTTTTTCTGAGATTATGCATAAAAGCCGCAAAAACTGCCTAAAATAACAATCTGAAAGTATTCAGGATTGAATAATAATGTAGTTTGAGAAAACAAGAATGCAGTCAGCATAAAGCAAGCCTTCTTGGTCTCCAGTCAAGGTTTAAACAAAATGGAGGACTTGCAGTCTGAAAGTTAAAGGAATAATTCAGCCTTTCTTATGTGGAACACAAAAGCAGACGTTTTAATGAATATTGCAGGTACACATGAGATGTTTATTCACAGTAGTTCACATGTTCATGTGAAAACTGTAGCACTAGTGTTAAACACAATGCAAGTTCTTGCATGAACACACGTGCCAGAACAAGCTTTTCTAATGCACTCATAAAAACACAACTGATCACAAAATGTTTACTCAGTGTGCCTTAAATTTCAGGTTGTTTCACACCAACATTTATTACATGCCTTCAGAAGATTCGGAAAATGACGTACGCATCGCATAGACTGTTTAATTATCATTTATATCCCTTTTTAAGCTTAAAAGTCAGAATATCCACTGAAATTGTATTGAAAAGAAGGGCTGTGATATTCATTAAAAGCATCTCCTTTTGTGTTCCACATAACAAAGAAAGTTCTTGGATTTGGAACAAGAAAATTATGACCATAATATTGTTGATTCACATACAAAGATTAGTTTACCTAAATTGTTGCCTGTTCTTACCAACACTCTCTGTGTTGGCCTGTGATTAAGAGTGGCAGGCTCAGATGGGGTTTTTGCTTCAAAATCATCTTCCATATTTTCAGTGTCTTCTTTTATAGTTATATGGTCATAATCTTCATTGTTTTCATTGCCAGCTGATGTGGTGGATGTCTTTTGAGCTTGGTCTGGTTGCTTAGTGGTGGGGGCATTAGTAGAATCAGATTCACCAAAGGTTTTGATGTTATCTGTAGTAAATGAAGCCTCTCCACTGAATTCTACATCAGCCCGGAACTGCCCTGGTTTTGTAGGAGAAGACAAAGTGTGCCAGCTGGGTGTTTTGGTCACATCAGGCAGCAATGTGACCTCCAGAACTGTAGGGGGATCCACAGTGCTTGCTTGCGTTTTCTCATGATCATTGTCTTGTATATCTGTAGGGCTGGAGGGTGTAATGGTGGCCATATTTGAGTATGGATGCTTAGTAACCGAAGACCAGTTACTTGACAGCTCTCCTCCTGAGGACTCATCCTCATAACTACCAACCAAGCTAAAAGTTACAGTGGAATTATTAAGCTCTGTGGATGTGGTATAAACGTGATTAGGTTCTTTTCCAAGCCCTTCCTGCTTAACCTTCTCCAGATATTCCTCTGCAATGCCCAGGCCAGAATGGGTGCTGCTTTCAGGGAAGAATCTTTCAGTCTCCCGTGGAGAAATTATTTCTACCTGTACAGGCTGATGTGCGGATGGGGTGCCCAACAGGTGAGGCATAGGGGTGGTCAACAGTGTTACAGGCAGGACATCATGATCACCGGAGCCTTCAGATGATTCAGTTTCTTTCACACTGTCAAGTGCTATGCTCGTAGTCAAGTGATCACTGACATAATCAACTGCAGATACAGGAACAGTCTCAGCCAAGATCTCTCCAATATGATGGTCTTCAGAAGTGTTCTGATATATAACACTAGAAACTTCAAATCTGGATTTAAAACCTGCCAGCGAACAAATAAAACACAACAATTTTAATTGAGGGATAAATCAAAAGGTACACCATTTTTAGGGGGATTAAACTCTTTAACCATTAAATGCATACCTCAGATCTTTAAAGACCCTGGACCTCATTCCACCCCTTACCTCATCCATTTTTTAGTTATACCCCAATTTCTTTAGTATTCTCTTTCTCTTACAATCTTGAATCGTCTAACCAAAAAAAGGGTGAGTATATACACAAAGCATAATATTTTAAATTTACACCCAATATAAAAAAAAAAATTATATATATTTTTTTTATACATTTTTTAAATAATAATTGAGATATTTATGCTGATAAATAATGCGAAAACGTGTCATCACAGTCTGTGAAAAATTATAACAGATAAATGGCATAAAGAAATAAAAATATAAAGGAGTGTATTTTAAACCATCTTTTAACAACTTACAAAATATTACAAACAACATCTGTTTTTACGAGAAAATAATGCTTGGACTTCATAGTTTTACACTTGTGCCCATCATCTAACGATGTGAGAGACTTCAGAAGACACAAGGACATTTCCGGTAAGGGAACATAGTGAGCAATGATGCTCCCTGATTTTTACAGTACATTGTGGGATTTTATAGGGAGCAAACATAAACTGCAGTACGAAGAGTGTGTTAAAATTCATGCTGCTGCTGCTGCAAACCTGGCTGCGAAGCCTTTGCAGCCTGAAAAGTCTTCTGCCCCAAAACAAAGCATGTTGCAAGCTTCAGTTACCATCTCACATGTGGCTTTTACTTATAACTGAGCATTTATATATATGATGAGATATATATCATGTATTGCCATTCAGCCTAAAAATACAGATAAATAATTTTTGGTCCATAGCACCCAGACCTATCCCATATGCTCGTACACATACTGTACAGTACATATACATGTTATCTGTTTCTCAAGGTTGCACTATTGTTTCAGTGATTGACTTTTGACATTGCTGTTTGACAAAGAAGCAACATGGAAGTAAACTATAGCAAGTACAATATATGAACAGTCTGAGATTGATACTGCCATTTGGGTGTACTACTGAAATTCAGTATATTGTATGTCTATAAAGTAGGGATATCCCTATACCGATACTGGTACAGGAATCGGGTCCGATAAAGCACTCATTTACTTGTACTCGTGCTCGTAAAAATGCTCCAATAGAGTGGGAAGGACTATCATAACGTCAGAACTCCTTGGTCTTAACAAAACAGAAACACTTAAAATAAAAGCTCTGCCAAACTAAAAGCTCAATTTAATTAAGGGAAAAAATGTATGACAGAAATAGACCACGACTGTATAGACAGTGCTGGGCGGAAAACTTGTGAATTGTAATCTGGTACTGATTACAAATTATATGACAAAAAAATGCAATCAGTATCGATTACATTTTTGGGGTAATCTAATCTGATTACTTTTGGATTATTTTCAGACTGTTTTATTTACATGCATTTGAGTAGGATAAACATTTTAACATCAAAGTACAAATAGGAAGAAAGTGTATTCCATTCTTTATTACTATCAAAAAGAGCCTCATAAACAGAGCTCCTTTTGACATTTTAAAAAAGTGCATTTTTCATTACATGAATGAAATAAACATTAAATCTTACAGCAATGACAGTGCATGGCGATACACTGAGACATCAAGTTAATTTTAAGTGCAAACAATAGCAACATTACGAATATTAATTAACATTAAATCAACAGAAATTACTAGGTCAAAGCTTTCATCTAAAAACACTGAAACACTTTTAATCCTTACTGCTTATTGATAGTCCATCATCTATTCCAAAGCTAAAATAAGGGACCATCCCGTTTTTTTTCCCTCACCCCATGTGGTGACGTTGTGACTCGCCTCAATCCGGGTTGTGGAGGACGAATCTCAGTTGCCTCTGCATCTGAGACTGTCAATCCGCACATCTTATCACGTGGCTTGTTGAGCGTGTTACCGCAGAGATATAGCGTGTGTGGAGGCTTCACGCTATTCTCCATGTCATTCTCCACAACTCACCACTCGCCCCAATGAGAGCGAGAACCACATTATAGCAACCACGAGGAGGTTACCTCATGTGACTCTACTCTCCCTATCAACCAGGCCAATTTGGTTGCTTAGGAGACCTGGCTGGATTCGAATTTGTGATTCCAGGGGTGGTAGTCAGCGTTTTTACCCAGGCCCCGATCGTCCCGTTTTTAAAGACGAAAAGTCATGTCTGTATAAAATCACTGCATTTGATAAAAATAATAGAAATATCATGTTGAAAATAAATTGTTATACTTTCATTTGATTCAAGTTTTAAATGTAAGCATCATTTTGATGATAAAATTTAAATAAATTGTTGGAATCGTATAGAATTAAAAAAAGAAATGGGTATCAGACTCAGTATCAGTGAGCACCAAAAAGAAAGTATCGGTACTCGTACTCCTAAAAAAAAAATGGTATCAGGACATCCCTACTATTAAGAAGTGCCTGAGAAAATACATATGTGTAACTTATTTGCAGCTTATGTGTTAAGTGCGGCTCAATATGCGTTCGACAGTCAGTTGAATCTCATAAAATGGAATTGTGGAAGACATGAATACCATTCTATCATTTGTTGCGTCATCTCTTTGATATATGAAAAAATAAAACACTAAATATAACCAAATATATTCTGTTCTATTATTTTCTAGTTGTCTTAAAATGCTTTGACTATTTTAGACTATCTGGGTATTTTGTAGATCCATTTGTAAAATAAATAAGTGCCGAATTGCTAAAGACCTGAGCAGGGGTGGGTAGAGTAGCCAAAAACTTTACTAAAGTGAAAGTACAATTACTTTTAAAAAAAGAATTACTCAAATAGAATTAAAAGTAATAATGTTAAAAATGAATCGAGTAAGAGTTAGAAAGTATCCAATAAAAAGAATACTCAAGTATTGAGTAAATAGTTATTTTCATATATGACGTAATTGATGTACTATATTCCAATACGCATTTAACATGCACTACAGAATGATTATTAATAATAATCATTATTATTGTTATTATTATTATTATTATTATTATTATATTCTTGTTAAAAATGGAAATTGTCATCATTCACCACCATGTTGTTCCAAACCATATGCAATTTTTCATCCATGCATCATATTAAAAGGAAACTTCACCAAAATATTAAAATGCTCTCATTTTCTCACTCTCATGCCATCCCAGATGTGCATGACTTTCTTTCAAAAACACACAAATTAAGATTTTTAGAAAAATATTTCCACTCTACTGTTCCTCAAATTGCAAGTGAATGATGACTATAACTTTGAAGCTCCATAAACCACTCCAGTGATTTTCAGAAGCAATATGATTATTCTGGGTGAGAAACAGATAAATATCTATAACTTAATAATATATAAAGTTCTTTTTTTTTACTAATAATTCTCCTTCCTGCCCAGTAGATGGTGATATGCACAAAGAATTGAATCAAGAATGAGAAAGTGGAGATTTATTAGTAAAAAAGGATTTAACTAGTGATCTGTTTCTCACCCATGTTTATATCCCTTCTGAAGACAGACTGAGCCAGTGTCATTTGAATTCCTTTAATGCTGCCTTTATGTGCTTTCTGAGCTTCAAAGTTTTGGTTCCCATTCACTTGCATTCTATAAACCAACAGAGCTGAGATATTCTTCTAAAAATCTTTGTGTTCAGCAGAAGAAGAAAATACAAATAAACATCTGGGATGGCATGAAGGTGAGTAAATGATGCGAGAATTTTCAATTTTAATTATTCCTTTAAGGAGATGTAAATGCTAGCAGAATGCTAGCCTTAATCATCATTTAATTTCACTGCATGTTTTTTCCGCCTCCATAGTTTGAAAGGGAATGGTGACTGAGACTGTCAGTCCATTCTGTCTAACATCTTTTGGTTTCCACAGAATACAGAAACTTTCATGGGGTTGGAAGAACATGAGGACGGGGAAATTAAGATATTATATGATATAATGAACTATCACTTTAAGGACACTTGGAAACCTTTTTCTAGTAATTATTATGGTGGAAAAATGTCACGCAGTCCCAAATTATTTATAATGTTTATTTATACACAGAAACAAGATCATTCTTTATTCATGCCTTTAGACATCACAGCTTTTTGTATCTTGCGTGAATTTAGTTCAAAGAATTTAGATAATTCATTCTGTACACTAAGGGTAAATTGTTGTCCATAAGACAAAGCCGCCAGAATCTGTCAAACGCACCGAGGTAAAGACAGTTTCAGGTTGGATATTCGACGGATATTTGTGCTGTCAAACCTCAATCACTTTCAAAACAGTTGAGCTACAGACTCCAAATAAGTGTCATTATGTTGGAAAAATTGTGCACAACATTGCACATGCCTTATTTATTCAGCCATTGGGGCCAGGGTAGCTCAGCGAGTATTGACGTTGACTACTACCCCTGGAGTCACGAGTTCGAATCCAGGGTGTGCTGAGTGACTCCAGCCAGGTCTCCTAAGCAACCAAATTGGCCCGGTTGCTAGGAAGGGAGAAGTCACATGGGATAACCACCTCGTGGTCACTATAATGTGGTCTTGGTGAGACACGTGGTGAGTTGAGCATGGATGGCGTGAAGCCTCCACATGTGCTATGTCTCCATGGCAACACGCTCAACAAGCCATGTGATAAGATGTGCGGGTTGACGGTCTCAGAAGAGGAGGCAACTGAGACTTGACTTGACTTGTCGTCCGCCACCCGGATTGAGGTGAGTAGCTAACCACGCCACCACGAAGACCTACAATGTAGTGGGAATGAACATTCCAAATTAGTAGAAAAGGGGATAAAATAAATAAAAATAAATAAATAAAGAAAGAATTTCAGGCATTAATTCGTTTTCCAAAACGAATAGGCATGTGAAAATGTGAGCAGCATTCCATATTCCTAATTGAATTAATTAGGGAGCGTAAACAAAGTACAAACATTTTTACATTCGAATATAAATTGCTGTAGTGTTGAACGCGACTCGAGTGACTGTGTGCAGCTGTGAAGTTCAGCTGTTGTAAGAGTCCCATTAAAATATCTCAATAAATTACACATTTATTAACACTTATTAAATTAAAACCAGTAATGTAACGCAAGGAACGCTACCCATTGTAATGAAGTAAAAGTACAAAATTTCCATCAGAAATTTTCTTGAGTAATTGTGAAAAGTACCCACCATAAAACATACTCATAAAAGTACATTTTACTCAAGTAAATGTTACGGAGTAAATGTAGCATGTTACTACCCACCTCTGCACCTGAGGTATGTAATAATTTTTGGCAAAAAGCCCATACATTTAAGGGTGAATTTCACTCTAAAACTAAAATTCTGTAAAAATTCACTCATGCTCATGTTAATCTAAACCCCCATGACTTTCTTATGAAGAACAAAAAACTAGAACATTTCATGAATATCCCTGTGAACTTCCTTTTGTGTTCCACAGAAGAAAGAAAGTAATTCAAGTCTGGACTACCTGGTTTCATAAACATGTTACTATACCTACATTTTTGCCAAATTATGTTGACATGGCTCATTGTATGTATCATGGCACTTTCCTGGTTAAAATAAGCACTTCATTTCAACATTTCATTTCCTTTCACACAAATCACGAGTAAAACAACAGATTATCAGTTCATTAACACTTTTTGCTCTGTTCTTCACACAATGCTGCTTTACGACTTTAAAAACACTTACTATAGTGTATAACTTGTAATGCAATACATTTTAATGTTTTTTTGGGTGAACTATCCCTTTAACAAATGTATTATGGCAACTTACTCTTAATGTACCTGTACTCATATTGACTGTTATTAGAAACCACACCCAAGCTACTTACTCAGACTAGTCTTGTTCAGATCTGTTAATGAGAAGGTTTCTGTGGTTGTCTCAGATGTAGATGCTCCATATGTCTCCGATTTATCTGCGGTGATCAGACGTTCTGTCACTTCTGTAAACAAAAGGTTCAAATCTTCACCTGAACCCTCTAAATATGCAGTGCTGGATGGGCTAACTAAGGTGGACTGAGTCGTGTGATCTAGACCCAGGTCTTCATCTGGCTCTGGAGTTTCTGTAATATTCTCTGCAATACTCTCACCCTCAGGAAGATATGTTGAGGGACCTGGTTGGACAGTAGGTTCCTGAGTTGTTGTCTCATTGCTTGGATCATATTCCAATGTAGTTACCTCAGTGGTCATGGAGATCTCACTATGCTTATTATCTTCATTGTCATCCTCCAGGTTGGTGTTAGGCATGGGCTGGAAATGTTTGGACCCATCCATCTCTTCTAATTCAGAAGATGGTTCCTCTTTTGCTTCAGGCTGAGCCTTTGAGGGTGGGATGTTGTCAGTAGGCTCTTCTGGCTCAAAGTTTGTCTCTGGCATGTGTTGGTAATACCCATGATTGCTGTCTGTCACATAATCACTTGTTGAAGCTTGCAATACATTTGATTCTCCCTTTGACATGGAATGGTTGTGATTTGGCTCCATATAAATCTCTGGAACAAATTCAGCATTAATGGGATGGCTCATCTCTTTTTGCCTGGTGACCTGAGTGGATTCAAGTTCTCTGTCTGTGCTAGTTGGGATGGTGAGATTGCTATTGGTGCTAGCAGTGACATCATCCTGAGGGTTTGGGGTCTGATTGCGTTCTCCTAGTTTTAAAGTAGTCTGTTTGCTATAAATGGACTCAACAGCACCCTGAGCCTCATTTTCTGACTTCTGAGTGACCTGATCCACACTGTACTCCTCCTGGGGGTCAACTAAAGTCACAATATGCTGGTCGATGTCTTCTGGCTCTGTTGCCATATGATCTATAGGAGGGACTGTCTGAGAGTTGCTGTTAGCTGCAGAGACACATTTATCCAAGTGTTACTGATGCAGTTTGTCAAAACACAATAAGCTGAATTGGAACCTCATGACAACACAAAAGTAAAACTCTATACTCCCATCTCATGCAGTGTCAAAATTTTGTTATAACTGAAAACGGGTCTCTTAGACTATGATCTGATGGGTTTGGCCTAACTATGCATACGTTCAGAGAAAATTGATTGAGACCACATTTAATAATCCACATTTGGCTGGACAATCAAAAACTTTCAAGCAATTATTCTATAGTAGACTACATTAATTATAAAATTATTTTAGGTTGAAAATACATCTTTAAATACCTCTGAAGCAGTAGGCATCATGAAGAGTGTGTGGCTCAGGGAAACCTGTCTGATTGCTGAAACGATAGACTGTCTTGACACCAGGTTCAGAGCCTCCGCAACGCTCACGAGGGGTCACTATGGGGTAGCGAACACTTCCATCAGCTAGCCATCCTGGACTGCAATGGTTCAGACCATCATTCCAGGCAGCATATAGCTGGCCTGTGGTGGCTAGCTGAGCTCCCTGCTGCTCACAGTACACTTGAGCTTCTGAAAGGCTGAAGCGCTGTGATGTCGGCCCATGGAAAACCTCCCCTGAAATATTTTTTTTTTCAAAGAATCAATTAAGAGCTTTTGAAAGACCTACATTTTTCACAAAAACCATGGCCTTAGTATTATATTCTATCTGCCCCCAGACCCATTTTGAGAGACACAGATAAAATGTTTTGACTTAGACCAATATAAAATATGAATATTAAATATTAGACCCATCATTTTGAAAAACAGTCACACAAGAGCATAAAGTGTCCTTCACTGACTTGGTGTATGAGCGAATTTATTTAATTTTCGACCAAAATACCAGATAGGACCTTATAAAATGGGTTATGAAATCCCAACCATCAAAGGATGAACAAAATAATGTTGTCAGTATCAAAATGTACTAAAAGAAAATTAGATACTGACCAAAACCACAGGTTAGAAATGTGGATCATACAATGCATAAGCATATCATTTGACTGGTTGCAAATGTGTTGTTATAATATCAGCGATATTGAGACTAAATAAGTGGTTTACCATGGATGTTTTCCACATAACAATACACATCATAGAGCTCATCAGTATCCATCACGCCATAGTTTCTAACCCCTGGTAATCCATCCATGTCTCCAAAACAGCCTTCACGAGGAATTTGGATTGGGTATCTGAGAAGGCATTACATTGAAATGAATAATCAAGATACTATGTTTTTGTGTTTGCCATTAGTTGAAACCAACTAGGCATATCTGTATTATTTCATTATGACTTCATCTGTTTCATTTCATTGATCAAAATCTTATGCAAGTATTATGCTTCACAGGCTGGCTTCACTGGTTATTTGATGTGTCAGTCCACTCACCTCACAGAGCGATCTGAAAGCCAGCCAGCATCACACTGCTCATAGCCACTGTGATATGCGGCCAACAGCTGCTCTGGAGAAGCCATCTGAGCACCGATGTCCTTACACGCATCCTTGGCCTCATCAAAAGTGAAGGCATAGCGACTGGAGGATTGGCGATAGAGGAAGATGACACCTAAGAACAAGCAGCATATCAGTGCTCTCATACTGCATATCAATATTTTGGAACTTTTAGTAAGTGTTATTTACAAATTTCTTGTATAGAATTTATTTATATAAACATTATTAAAATAACCCCAAGTCTACATGTTGAATGAATCATGAAATAATTAATCTTGCTTTTTATGTTTGTGTTCAGGATAAGTTACTATATTGTAACATATTGCAATTTAATATGATAATTTTTTGAAAGGTTAACATTACTTGAAATCTCAGCATTCAGATCTGTAAATATCAGGTTCAGCTGACCTAAAAGTTTGGGAACCCCTGACTTAGGCTTCAGCTTCAAAGCCATATTAATATGCCTTTGTCAGGATAATTAAACCAAATAACATTTTTGGTTAATAAAACCAAGGCTATGAGGGATATTCGTACAGTCTATTCAATGTACTTTGGTGTTAATCATTCAGTTAATGAAATTAAAAATACACTATGGCAAATAAATTCAAGGGGACAAAAATCTCTGGAAAACATGGGTTAGAATATAGACATAAGCTGCATCTGAAATCACATAATGTCAGAGTATGTACTGTTTTTTGATGTGGGATGCACTTTTTTGCTAGTAAAACACTATGTTCTTAAAGTATGCAGGTGAGTAGTACAAATAGTTTCTGGACATGCTTCAATCAGGAACGTGAGCATTGTCCCATTATCTGAATATATGACGTAAAAACAACCGCAAAAATAATGTATTCTTGTTTTTCTTAAACAAACACCATTTAAGCACATGGAACAACTTCTTGGTGTATATATAGCACACACAATTGAGAAGAGCCACCCAACTTGCGATTTTCCACTGTTTTTTAAAGCTCCTGGGGCATTATGGGATAGTAAAGTGTCCAATCGATATTCCCTTCAGAAACTAGCCTGAATAGTAGGTCTTCCAGGTATTTCTTGCTTACAGTTTATGAATACTGAGAATTCAGCATAGTTTTTGGCGTACTACAGGAGTGAGTATGCATATTCGAATGCAGTGATTATCTAGAACATTTACTTTACAACAATACCCAATGAACGTCTATCCCTCTCAGCCTCATTTTCAATCGCTAAAAATGTAATATGGCATCTCACCTGACTAAAGTCTTTTATTTTCTTGACAACAAGTTAAAATCTAAAGTTGTCACAGACAGTGGCTTTAAAATAAAATAACCCTAACCTTTTACTTTGACCTGGGCTTGGTCATGAGCATCCTCCAAGCCATGCTGGACCTCGCAGCGGTAGAAGCCTGTATCGTTGTGTATCAGGTCATCCAGTCTGAGGGTGAGATCAACTGAAGAGGCAGCATAGTTCAAAAGTGACACCCTGCCTTTATACAGCTCGCTCACCTTTACCCGCTCCCCACGGGCCACGAGGATCTCTGTCTCTTGGTTAGATGAAAGAAAGCTCCATTTGACTCGTGGGTGGGTAAGTACCGCATGCCGTCCCAGAGAGAGAGGCCGGGACAGAGTCACCAGGCAGGGCAGAGTCAGGGAGCCTCCCAAAATGGCTGACACAGGGGAGCTATCAGGAATGGTCACTTGTAGTGTAGTCTCATCTGAAGGAAAATGAATAAACAAATGAGATACTTATTAGCTGAATGCTTAAAGCTTGAGTTCACTGTGAGTTTTCCAATTTGCAAAGCTTTTAAAGAAATTCTAGTGTGCATTTACATTACTGGCTTTGCATTGCTGGAAAGCAATTGAAGAGATATAACCTATTTTTTCTGACACTCAGTGGCTGAAATGATTGCTATTCATTCTGACCTACCATTCAGTGCAACATACAAGGCCATTTAAAATGGAATCTAGTGTGAATGTTTCATTTGAGCTTTAAGAGGTGCATTTGACCTTAAGTGTTATTTATCATTAATGTATGGTAGAGGTGAGACAGACCTGCCGCAGAACAGTGGACGGCTGAAGATGACAGGACAAAGAGACAGATGGCACACAGCAGTAGATGCAGGCACATCGCTGGTCTAAGACAGGAGTGGGATAGTAAAAAGAAACAGTCATTGCAAAGTTGAATGGGTTCTGTAAAAAGTGTAATGTAATTTTACATGGGAGTAAAAAAAAGAATTTACTTCAGTGAGACACTAGAATAGACATTGTCTATGGATAAAAATTAACATATTTCTTTGTTATACAGTAATTCATGTAATTTAACTACATTTTGTTCAAGTGCAAGCTCATGGAAATTCATGGGGGAAATGGCATACTGCCTTGTGTGAGAAAGCTAAAAAATTAAAAAGTTATTTGTGCCTTTGCTGTTGCCAGATTGCTTGAATTATCATGCACATTGGAAGTTTGACATAAGACCCTTTTAAACTAAATTCTAAATGTAGTTCTAATTTTAATAGTTATGGCAATAGCATTATGCCTTTTGTAATCTGTTAAAATAAGGAAAAGCAAAATCATTGTTTAAAAGCAGGAACAGAACGGCTTTCCGGCAATTCTTAACATAACACAAAGATGTCAAATAGCACATTAAACATTTTCAAAGCAAACCCACTATACATCTTTTTAGAGGGTTTGTTTATTCTTTACACAAGGACACTCTGCAAACTTTAGACTTGAAGGCAAATTTATTGTGGCTTTACATTTTTACGAGCCTTTTTTTTTTATTACAGAGGTTAGTTGAGAGCTTGCTGAGCAGAGGATTTGGCAACCCTGTGCTATGCCCAGCTGGCATGATTCAGAACTTTGGAGTCTTTGGGAGCTCTTGTATGTGCTCAGAATACTGACGATTGACCAAACAGACTAGCTTTCCTTTTCGAGATATGAGCATGTCTTTACCAGCACATCCATGTCCACTAATGTCATCTTTATGCAGCCCTTAAACCAGAGAGCACAATATAGGCTGTGTTAAGCAAGACAGAAAGGGAATGTTTTTAATGGGTAGATGGTTTCTAAGTAACTGGCTGGGGGAAAAAAATAAAGGGCCACCTGCTAGATCCACTGAAATACTCTTTGTAAAAACTGAATGAATTTGCATAATCATACCTTGAAAAAAGAGCCAGAAACAGCAAACTAGACATAACATTGGTGCACAGGCATTTGCAGTAACTTTGAAAAAATTTAAATATCCCTGAGACATTTAACAAACCCAACAAAATAGAGTAAGTTTCAGCAGTACGTTTACCACAAGAAATTTTGTTAGATTTCCACATTGGACTGCAATCACAATTTAAATGATGTGGAAGGTAATGAGCTGATTACATCAATTTAACATGATAACATATCATTGAGGTGAAATGACTTTAATGACAGGATGTTTACGAAGATGTCTATCTAAAATAAGCCGCCATTTAAGTAGCTAATTGTTACTGTTCTCTGTACACATTTAATCTTTTTCAATGAACCAGATGTGAAATTAAAGACTCCATTTTTGGAAAAATACCATGTGTAATGTTATCTAATAGAGCTCAGGCTGATGGAATGGAAATTTACAGATGCAATGTTAGTTTTAATCAACAGAGAGACATGGATATGCAATAGAACAGGCGTTTTGGTCTGCTGAAAAATGTATCTGTTTACTACTGCTTTGGGTATGCGGACAGGAAGATTGGGATACCAAATTCAGAAATTACGGATGAATGGGTTTAGACGTACATTTAAATATGAGGACGCACAAGATTGCATATAAAATATCAACTAATATGACTTTAAAATCTGTTTGACTTCATGCCTCATTTTATTAGTAATTCACACAAGATCATTAAAAGAAGCTATTTTTACTATTTGATGATGATTCAAAGTAATTTATATATACAGTATATAATGTGTAATTTGTATTGTTTACCTTTTGAACTCATAGTGCTAATATGCTAACATGCTATACGTGTCCATAATATGCACTGAATACACTGTTATTGTAAGTCATAATGACACTGCTGCAAAGATTTAAAAGTGTGACAATGGGCATATCACAGGCAAAAGCATGATGATAGGCATACCTTACTTTGGGCAGATGTGTGAAGGGCTTTCGGGTACAGATGGCACATGAGTGAATGGGCACTTAAGAGTAATTGTGTAGATTTGATTCTTTTTGTAGACTAATAAAAAAATTGCTTTACACATTCTTGGAAATGTGTCCACGCGAATGCTCATACAGATGTACACTGCTTGCCAAAAGTTTGGAATAATGAACAGATTTTGCTCTTATGGAAAGAAAATGGTACTTTTATTCACCAAAGTGGCATTCCACTGATCACAATGTATAGTCAGGTCATTAATAATGTGAAAAATTACTATTACAATTTGAAAAAAAACCTACTACTTAAACTACTTCAAAGAGTTCTCACAAAAAAAAAAAAATCATCCACATGCAGCAATGACAGCTTTGCAGATCCTTGGCATTCTAGCTGTCAGTTTGTCCAGATACTCAGGTGACATTTCACCCCACACTTCCTGTAGCACTTGCCATAGATGTGGCTGTCTTGTCGGGCAACTTCTCACCCACCTTACAGTCTAGCTGATCCCTCAAAAGCTCAAAGGTTTAAGATCCATAACACTCTTTTCCAATTATCTGTTGTCCAATGTCTGTGTTTCTTTGCCCACTCTAACATATTCTTTTTGTTTTTCTGTTTCAAAAGTGTATTTTTTCTTTGCAATTCTTCCCATAAGTCCTGCACCTCTGAGTCTTGTCTTTACTGTTGTACATGAAACTGGTGTTGAGCGGGTAGAATTCAATGAAGCTGACAGCTGAGGACATGTGAGGCATCTATTTCTCAAACTAGAGACTCTGATGGACTTATTCTCTTGTTTAGTTGTACATCTGGCCTTCCACATCTCTTTCTGTCCTTGTTAGAGCCAGTTGTCCTTTGTCTTTGAAGACTGTAGTGTGCAATTGTCTTTGAAGACTGTAGTGTGCAATTTCAAGCATTGTATAGCTTTCATTCCTCAAAACAATGATTGACTGATGAGTTTCTAGAGAAAACATTTTGACCTAATATTGACCTTAAAACATGCCAGTCAATTGCATACTGTTGCAACTCAAAAACAAACACAAAGACAATGTTAAGCTTCATTTACTGAACCAAATAGCTTTCAACTGTGTTTGATGTAATGGCAAGTGATTTTCTAGTACCAAATTAGCAATTTATCATGATTACTCAAGGATTAAGCCTGTCTAGATTTGATAAAAAATTACTTTTTCCAAATAGTGATGGTGCTGTTTTTTATATCAGTAATGTCCTGACCATACTTTGTGATCAGTTGAATGCCACTTTGGTGAATTATGGTTGTTAAAGACTACTGCCATGGAGAAGAGGGGGTGTGTGCACATTCAGATACATCCTCTAAAAGTGCTTTTAGACTATAATCTACGTCTTTTTGTTAAGGAGAAAAGCTCAATATTTTTGGCAGTTTTCAGAAAGCTGCCAAAAATGGAAACATGGAAGACAGGGCCCAGCAACCACAGGAGTGCTTAGGCAGGCATCTCCGTGGACGCCTGCTGTCTGGAATACTGAATTACTTCAACTTTACAAACAGCTGAGGAGAGAGTCCATGCCTTCATAATTTAGGTCACGACAGTCTGAATAGAAAGGGAGATGAGGAGGGAGGCGCCAATTTACTGACATCACACCATTGACTATGCAGACTGCATGAAGGCATACACACACACACACACACACACATTATTAAATCGATGTTGATTGCTAGTAGTTATTCCCTCTTGACTGCCACCAGTATCAGTATCAGGTGATGGATCAATGTTTGCACTCTTTATGGTAGTAAGTGCTTCTCATTTGCTTTCAACTCTGCTCAACGTTGTTACATTGCCAATGGCTTTTGTCAAGGTTTTTTTGACAGAAATCGTTAACTCTTATTAAAATTTGTTGATCTGCAGTCACTGTGGCTTCACAAGCTGATATATGTGTGAAGCTGTGAATGTCCCTTGTATCCACAATTCTGTGCTGCAGATTTGTTTTTTTATTTCCCATATCACACCCATAGTGGATCTTTATGGACAGACATTTTCTTGTAGTCTCATACAAGAGAGCAGACACAGCTTTCCCACTCTTTCTCTCTCCATCAGTGGAATGAAGCTCTGTTTAGCATTTTCCTTTTGCTGTCTTTTTTTTTTTTAAATGTCTCTGTTTTTCCATATATTGGTCTGTCAGCTTGCATGGACACTACAATTACTCTCTCAATGCCACACCAACCATTAAACTCCCTTCTTAACCTTGCATGACTCTGGCTGCATCAGAAAATACAACTTTGGAGGTTGTATATGTCAAGTCAAGTCAAGTCAAGTGGTTTTTATTGTCGTTCAACAATATACATTTAGTACAGTACACAGTGAAACGAGACAATGTTCCTCCAGGACAATGGTGCTACATAAAACAACATAGGACAAACACAGAACCACATGAGACTACACAGATTAAATAGCATACCTATATAAAGTGCACGTGTAAACGTGTGCAAAAAGTACGGGACAGTACAATAAATTAATTAAAATTAACAGGACAATGGGCACAGTGAGAGACAGTGCAGCGCCGACCAGTACACAGTAGTGCAAAAAGATGACATGAATATGAAGATAAGAATGTATCAAGGCATGTCTGAATCAAATATTTGCATCAAATCCTGTTTACTGAGATACCTTCATCTGGTCAGTTTTTGAAGGCAGCATAGATCCAGCCTTTGCTGCCTAAGATATTCCAAAATCCTGTGTATGTGGTGTGGTGTGGTTGGCTGAAAGAATAAACCTGGAATCTGATGGAGCAAAGAGTGACAGCAGAGGAGTGAACGCAGAAATTTGTTTATAAATATCCAGCTTTTTTTTTTCTTTTCATGACTCAATTTCTAGCAAGAAATAAGCATTGCAGTTTCTAAATGTTTGCTTGGATCTAAAGTTCACTAGAAGTACTTTTTGATCATTAGACATGACATTATGGTGCCTTCTGAAAGGCTATCTGAAACCAGAATCCTTACGTTGTGAATTTGTAAGCAATTTAGTATGCCTGTGAAGTTACTGACTGACATTGAGGCATCAAGGCAGCTGCCTTAGCTTTCAGACACATCCTCAGTGTGACTTTGTCCATTACCATGGGCAACAAATTCAACCCCAGGAAACACAGATCAACCAGAACTCATGGAAAGAGAGAGAGAGAGAGAGAGAGAGAGAGAGAGAGAGAGAGAAATTCAGTAGTTCCCAGGTTGCAGATGTCTGAGGTTTTATTAGCCAAGTAGGCTGTGGTAGATCGTGCTCATTTGTGGAGTAGACTGACTTTTCAGGCATGCAGTCATTCTCTCTGAGCTCTGAAACCGAAGAAAATGGATCTGAATGGTGGACTGAGCTTTACTGAATAAACTGTACCAGCATTAAATAAAACCTTTATAATAATATTGACCTGTTTAAATTCACTGTATTACTTTTTTTCAAGCTGTATAAGTTGTAGTCTTTATATTTGGTCAAACGCAGGGCTATAACTACCATCAATAAGCCCCCTCAAAATTCAGAGTGGTTAATCAATGTGGGGTTTTCAATTACTGAATCTTCACACAGAGACAGCTGCTAAAGGCAAACTAAGATTTTTAGTAGAATATTTTTGCTCTGTAGGTCCTAACAATGCAAGTGAATTGTGACCAGACATTTGAAGCTCCAAAAAGCACAAAAGGGCAGCCAGTACATGACCCCGTTTACACCTGGTATTAAGACATACGAATGTGGTCAAACATTAATTTAACCAGGGGCCTGGGTAGCTTAGTGGTAAAGACCTTGGCTACCACACCTGGAATTTGCTAGTTCTTATTCAAGGGTGTGCTAAGTGACTCCAGCCAGGTCTCCTAAGCAACCAAATTGGCCCGGTTGCTAGGGAGGGTAGAGTCACACTGGGTAACCACCTCGTGATCGCTATAATGTGGTTCTTGCTCTCGGTGGGGCGCGTGGTGAGTTGTGTGGTCGGTCGCACGCTCAACGAGCCATGTGATAAGATGCGCGGTCTCAGATGGAGGCAGCTGAGATTCATGCCACCCGGATTGAGGCGAGGACTTAAGAGTACACTGGGAATTGGGCATTCCAAATTGGGAGAGAAAGGGCAGAAAAAATGCATTTAACCATTTAACCTGAATTTAAAAAGCAGATATATACACAAGTGAAAGAACTTCATAGATCTTGTCAGATATCAACATGCAGCGACACAAATGGGAAGCACCAACATCTGAAGCTTATTTAATACAGATACTAAAATAACAGAGATTTGCTGCGTTTTTAATTAGACTATATTTCAGCTGCACCTGGGAGAAAGAGCGCACCAGGTTTATTCAAGCTTTTTTTGTCTTTTATGCTTTTTTATGCAGTTTAATATCATGCAGACATCTTGATTGATGTCGTCAAGAAACTAAGGCCCTCCCCTTGAAATCCAAACACAAGTGATCACTGGAGATGCATTTAGCGACCAAGTGTAAACAGCGATGTCTCACCTGATCACATGTGATCGGATTACCCAAGATGCATCTTAATACCTAGGTGTAAACTGGGTCCATAAGACTCCAGTGGTTTAATAAAAAAAAGTGGTTTAAAATATTAGTAATCATACACTTGCATTGTGTGAACCTACAGAGCTGAAATATTCTTCTTAAAATCTGCGTTTGTGTTCAGCAGAAGAAAGAAAGTCATACCATGAGGGTGAGTAAATGAAAGAATTATATGAAAGAAACTGGGCATTTCAAACAGCAGACTGCCATTAACGGACAATTAACATTGACAACTAACACTTCAGAAAATTAAAATACTGGATCCAGTCCTAACCCGGACAACATCACAAGCCAACTACTCAGAGCCATTTTTATATCATGTTAGTTATAGTTTGGCATTAATAGGGGAAAAACCTGAAGGACTTAAACCACTTGATTTAGTTGCAGAACTTTAACAGAACTTTCCAACACTCAGTTATGTGTCAGTTAAATATCTTCAGTTAACAAACCTCCTTGTGCAATTGATCATTTTTGTCCAGTAACTTTGCTATGGACAAAATTACTCTACATGTTTAAGACAGCAAAACCAAAATATAAAGACAAATATATACAGTATTGAGCAAAAGTTTTAGGCACTTGCAATATAAGCTTAACATATCTTCCTTGCACTCTATATTTCATTATAAGAGCAAGCTTTACAATACATGACACTTTATGTCAGAAACAGGTGGCTTCTCTTTGACAGAATGCTCAGTCTGTGAAGAGTAAGCACTGTCCAACACTGACAAGCTTTCAAACACATTCTAAAATTAATTCTGACAAAAAAAAAATCGGGAATATGATAAGATGTCCTTCATCAACGAACAAATATTACATCATATTATAACAACATTTTAAATGAATATTGTTCCATATAATCTTGGCATGCAAATTAACAAAGCATGCCATTGAGCATTTGGTTCGGCTGTAGCAGGCTAATGGCCAATCCACAGAGAGGATGCCATATGAATATTCGGCACACGGTATGTCCTTCATTTTCCTCTATATGAGCTGCTGTATCAAACTTAACGAAAATGTAGTGTTTTTTTTTTCTTCTCTCTCGCAGCATATCACCTTTTAGTCAACATTCATATTTCAAAAGTAAAAAAAAAAATAAAAATAAACATTTTATTAGTGAATTTAAATTTTGAAACCAAAAATATAAGTCTGCAAAATAGAATTTACTGATACGTAATCATTATTGTCAAATTGCTGTATCGATTTAAAGCCACATAGCCTACCCCATTCCGAATATTCAGGTGATAATTCTGTGGAAAAGTCTTGAGAGATCTTGTCTAAGTCCGGCTTAGATGAAGATGATGGAGGCTGTGTGCTCCGACCAGAGGAGAAGAAAGAGAGAGGGGATGACAGAGTGGAGGAATAAACCCGCCAGAATGATCTTTGATCAACCCACTCTCTTCAACCAACAGGGTACATTTTCCTATTTGTCCCTTGGCGCGATGAACAAAGTGGGACGGAGGAAAAGTTCAAATTACCAAAATTCAAACACAGGGAGACGAATAAAGACAAAGAGAGTGGGTGATTCCACATCCCCATTTTATGAAAATGACATTCACACATGAAATGTTATTCTCAATAAATAAAACCACGGGAGTAATTTTATTGGTCGTTCACGCAGCGAATGCGAATTGCGTCCATTTACGCGTTTTCCGAATGTTCCGTATAAAGATCATGCCTTTGCCAAGATGAAATAAGGCACGACATGCAGGTTTTTATGCTTAAAACGACCTGTAAAAATATTATTTGGATGGTCTTACACTGTGAAAGAGTAAAAATCAACCCCTCCTTTCACTGCAAAATGTTTGGGAATCGTTTTACAACGTAGTTTTAAGGAAATACAGGTTCAATTAATCACTCGTTTATTTTTAAGGAAGGATAAACATTGTATTAAGCAAGAGTCCAAGGTTGAATGCTTCAATTCATTTATAGGCTACTAAATCAATAAACTATTTGTTAAATGAAAATTAGGCTAAATGGTTAAGTAAACATCCAGTTCTGCAAGCATCTTATTAGATAATTAACATTATCAAGGCTGTTAGCTGGATGAAACTGACTATTGAACCCTACTACTTCTGCATGGTACGGACCTGTAGGGCCTACTTACACTTATCATCATTGGAAGCGCAACTGTGCTGCTCTCCCAACAAAGAGTAATTTGTGTAAATATTGGTAACCTCTAATGACCAGATACCACAGTAATGATGAGACAACAGCTCTGAGAAATTACCAGTTTTCAATGTCTAGATATGAGTCACTGCCTGTTCATATCTGTAAATTTGAATCTGATCCATTTGTGAGTCATGTTTGTGAAGTTGACCGCAGGTGGACATAACAGACCAGAGTCTAGCCTCCTGGTGAAACAGTAGCAATCCGAAATGGAGACAGAGGATTATTACTGTCTCAGAGGGAACATGGAGAGAGGCGGATGAATACGGCTTTGCAAGTCACATACTCTTTGACACTGTCAGGTACTAGAGGAATTTAACAAACCAACACAGCAGTCAAGAGACCATGCCTCACAAATCCTACAACTATGCTGTAGGTCTTTAATCTTTGAGGCTAAACGGAAACAGATCTCATCCAAGTTTATTTAGAGGGCTATCACATTGTAATACACATACAACCCACACATTTTGACAAATGGTCAACACAACGTAAAAAGAATTGATAGACAATCCTGAAATCATTGTTTAAAGGTATATTTATCAGTCTGCTGTATCTGACACCTTCCATGCATTAATCATCTACATACTGTAGGCCTGCAACTGTGCTGAATGGCACACAGAATTTAACAACTGAAACAATAAAAGTACTGATCTTTTTATTTAAAAAAAAAAAAAGTAAAAGAAAAAAGGTAAAATATATAGGGTGATCACAAACATTTGGCCATGCTGAATCAACCCAAGGACCTTAAGACAAAGTGAATTTGTCTTCAGACACAGATAACATCTAGAGCTCTCTCTTCATTATATGTGTCAAGACCAGACTAAATGTTACATAAGTTACAGTGCATTATATATTGGTTCTTGCATGATGATAATCATCTGGTAATGAGCAAGATTACCTCTACCTGCCAACCACTGAGGATATAAAAACGTGATCTGTTTTACAGACATTACTACCATCCATATCCAAGCCACGACTGGGAAAATATAATGTCACACTGACTTTTGCCTCTCTACAGCATTAACCCTGATTTCAGCCAAAAACTGTTGGATTTCATTAAACGACAAGTTATGGTCAGTCTTTTCACTTCTGGCAAAGTCTTGCTACGTCAGCAACACTAGATACTCCACCAATAACACATTGAAGGTTTATCATGCACAGCAGTGCAAAGAATGAAAAAGTTCTATTAAATGTATTCATTCAATGTTTATTTTAAAAATAAGCAAATCAGAGAGGTAAGAGATTGGAGAGTTATCTAAAATAATCACGATTAACTTTTTTTTATTTTTACAACAACATGATCACACAAAGTCAGCATGTTGTTTTCGAGAGTTCAGGTACCCTAGGATCAGCCAACATTAGTCCGACAATCACCATCTTCCATCACATATTTCTGAATTGGCTCCAGAGTGTTTACCTTCCCCTTTGGTGCGACCAGAAGCACGTTGCATAAGGAGCATGGTAGACCTGGGTTCAGATCCCATGTTAAAACCAGGAAGTAATCATGTTCGGATAATAAGTGATGAACTCAATCCGAAGGTTGCATTTTTCCCTCTAACATTACATTTGTATGCCACTGCTGGTTAGGATTAGAGATAGTTTATAAAATATGCATTTATCTTCACTGTATAACAGCCTGTACTCGCTTCTAGCGCCCCACTGTGGACATTACACCCACTTTGGCCAGAGGGAAAACTGTTTTGCAATTCAGTGAACAAATACCGATTTCAGCAAAACATTTTTTACAAATAATCAACCAACTACTTTTACTGTGAGATCAGTATGTTGAGAAGATGGTAAAACAGCATTAAAAACAGTTAGAAATCACTTTTATTTTAACGCGATGTCATATTAAAATTACATTTAGATATGGCATAGTGATCATAAGAAATATTAAAAATAAGTTTGTGGACCCCTGCAGGTTATATGTTCACATCTTTAAAAGAGGTAAAATCTAATTGATTATGACAAAAATTCCAACAGAAAAGATGCTCAGAGGGAAGACCATTAACTCTAATGTAAGATCTGGATTGTGTTTCACCATTCAGATTGAACCTTTCTGGTTCACTACTCACAGATTAAGCTTAATCTAAAACAAGCTTGTTTAACTCCTGGGAAACTGCTGGGCAAGGAAAATTTGTCTATTTCCCAAACATTACCAATGTGGTGCAACCAGATTTCTAAACACAGACTTACTGATATTTGAGTGGGTTTGGAGGGAAAAGAGATCTGACTAATCAGTTGAGGCACTGTTGATTTGAACATAAATACAGAAGGAACTATATAGATCATGTGGTAGTGTTGAATTCACAATAGAAGAGAAATGCTGACTCGTTTTCTTCATCAGACTTGAGAAATAAAGATGGGCAGAGAGCTTTTTTCCCCCTCTGCACTTATTGGAGACACTCTGAACTTAGTTTTGCTTGAGTTTCTGAACAGAACAACAAAAGTGATCCATGAGAACAGCTAGCAAATTGTTTTTAGCAAATTAATTAATTAAATTGTCTCAAAGTGACAAAAAGTTGAGATAAAAAAGAATCAATAAAATGAGTTAAAATATCATCACTTTTGTTGTATAGGAACTGAAGAACCCGATAGTGGATTTCAAACCCAACCTCTGCAGCTGAGGAGTTCAAGTGTTACAAAAAGATAGTGCAGAGCTTCAAGTCTTGTTTCTGAAAATACTAATGATAGAAAAATAATAGGACTGGGGATGCATACGAAAAGGATCTTGTTTCGTACTGTTCTTTGATTCAAAGCTACATGAATTGTTTCTAGCAGACAGGCTGAGAAGCCAGTGTTTGCTCCCATTCTTCCTCCACTACTTTGTAAAGTTCCATGGTGGCTTTGGCATCTTCCACTGATGAGTGGCCTCCCTTCCCTGTCTGAAAATATAGGAAGAGTTTTCAGTGGAAAAAAAAAATAAAACAATCGAAAGCCAAGTTGTTAATTTTACTGTAATAAAAATAGCCTTCATCATAGACTCTGAAACTTACACTTGTTTCCTCTCTTTCTTAAAGAAATAGTACACCAAAATAATTGTATTGTAATTTTTTCCCCCTCAAACTCATGTCATAAGGATATATTTTAGGAATTATGTAATTGCTTATTTCCACACAATACCAGCTAAAAGTGCCTCAATTTAAAGCTTAAAAAAACACCCAAAAGTGTCATAATAGTCAATGTGACTTGTTCGAAGACTCCTGAAGGCATCATTTAGTTTGATGAATAGCCTGAAATTTAAGTTGTTATTCACTCTCAAGTCAAATCATTAATAAACTCATGTATACAGCACTTTACGGCTTATACCACATATAATGAACAAACATCAGGTACGAGAACCATGGTGGGGGGAATACATTTTTGGTGAAATATTCCTTTAAAATATTAATCCTAGAATCCAAAAACTAGTTTTGAACTCCAGCTTTACCCCATATACTGTATGGTTGAGTTCTGAACTCAACAAAATATTCAGATGACTCAGTCATAGGCAAATGTATGTATACCCACTTGTATGTCCTTGTTGAAGAGAGCCTTGGTGAGCCTCTTCAAAGAAGCAACTTCATGCACAGGAAGTCCAGCTTTATGGTTTAGCAGCGGAATCCGTGAGGTATCTCGTGTTTGGCAGGCAGGATGGAAATATTTTAAGGCCTTGAAGTCATTTTGGATGGCATGGCCCACAATCACTTTTCCTGTCATTATCTTCACAATCTGTGTGCAAAGTGTATAATGGTGCTTATATACACAAACAAAACTCACTAGACCATTAAAATGTCAAAACTTAAAAAAGGAAAACAGATTTTGAACACACACAATAGTGTGAAAAATGTTATACAGAAAGACAACCATAAGATTTTGACACATTTCCATGAATCACTGGAACAATTACTTTAAATTTGTATTATATTAGATTCTGTGACCTAATGAATCTAGGATTTTGCTTCACCAGATGTGAGAATCAGCAAATATAGAAAAACCAAAGCCTGTCCACCTAAAGTCTTAATACAAAGTCATTAATGGGCGTTAGTGTCCCATTTAATGGTGACTATAGCTAACATTCTGCCAAACTTCTCCTTTTGTGTTACACAGAAGAAAGTCAAGAACGTTTGGAACAACAAAATGGTGAGTAACTGATATTGGTGAACTATCCCTTTAACATATTTTTAACGTTTAACCTTGAATGAACTAATTCACCTCTGATAAAATCATCTGGCCTATGAATAAACATAATTTAAAAACAAACGCTATCTCTCATACCTCTTTTTGTGCCTGACTGAATGGTGTGGCATTGCGTAGATCCTGCTTCCTGACACCACTCCAGCGTGTACGGAAATCCGTGACAAGGTTGATGGGTTTGATAAATTTATCATAAATAACATCACCGTTGTAGGAGACAATACTACAGCGGGCAAGCTCACTGATGCTCCCCTTCAGTCCTGTTCCCACCATCTCACAATCCATTGCTAAGTATTTTAAAGGTCCAACAGTGCGGGGCGCCACCCTGTGCGTTTGTTTTCCCGGAGAAGTGCAGGCAGTGGATGAAACTGAAGATGAGGGTTTCTGGGAAAGTGTTTGTGTGGAACAGGAAGGCTCATTCATCCTAACATGCAGAGTGGTGGTAAACTGAGGAAAAATAGCACCTGGTTTCGATGGATCCCCTCCATTGATCTGCGTGTGCCTCTGCTTTTTTCTCTTTTTCTTATTGTTCTTTTCATTTCGCTTTTTGTTTTGTTTGTCTTTTAAAAAACCCTTTTGTTCCAGAAAACGTCTCCTTCCAAGAAAACGTTCGTGTTTTTCATTTCCTTTGGATTTATTCGATTTGCCTCCTTGACTGGGATCACAAATCATGTTAAACATAAGCCCTGACATACTTGCACACCCACAAATTTTGATTCCAAATTAAATCTTACTTTTTAAATATATGTTGTAGTTATACTGTATTCAAGACTTTCAGTATTAGGTGTTCTGAAATCAGGGCTTTAAAATGGGTGATTCATCAATGTTCTTTCAGTCTTGAAGAGGAGAAAGGGAGAAAAACAGTGAAAAAGAACTTAAAATCCTGTGAGGTGACAACAAAACATCATTGAGTTTTAACGGTTTGCCTTATAAAGATTACATTTTAGGCCTAAACATTTTATACAAAAGTTATCCATATAAACAGCTATTTTACACCATGTGGAGTAAACAATTAAACATCACAAGATGGGAAATGGCAGGTTCACAGTTTATTTTCTAATTATTTCTAACAGAAACTGATTAAATAAACCAAGTTACAATTTTTGAGTCTTGTGAATAAATGTGATATAAATGTGAATAAAACAATGGACCCATTTCACAGATGTGTTTCGGCCTTATTTATCAGCGTAACTCCAGCAAATTAAATATGTATGTGTGTGTACACAGTGCTGTGGAAATTTATTGATTTCCATCCTGATTTCTTCTATTTTTGTGTATATCTCAAAAAATCTAACATAAAACAAAGGAAATCTGAGTAAACACAAAATACAGTTTTTAAATGATAATGTTAATTATTGAAGCAAAAAAAGTTATCCACTGGGCCTGTGTGAAAAATATATGCCCCCTAATGATTTAGTTTCTAAATCATCAAATCTATGAAACTGCATTCATAATGAGGATCAGCTGGACTAGACACACCCAGGCCTGATTACTGCAAGCCCTTTTCAATCAAATCAACACCTGAATAGACCTTTTTCAAGAGCATGAAGTTGGCTAAAAGGCTCACCCCGTAGCACACTATGCCATGGTCGAAAGAAATTCCAGAAATGATGAAGAAAAAGGTGATGGAAATACAGCAGTCTGGGAAGGGTTACAAAGCTTTTTCAAAGGCTCTGGGATTCCAAAAAAAACACAGTTAGCCCTTTTCCAACAAAACTGGCGATGTTCTCGTGCCGAGCCTGTGCTCTGCTGATTCACGGCTGGGGCAATCTGGAGCCTATCATAAAGCAGCCATGCTTTTCCACTGACCTGAGAGCCGAACATAACAGTTTACTGTCTATGTGGTAGTTTCATGTGACTACCTCAAATATAAACAAATATGGTGCGTCACAGTGTGTTTGTATACAGCTTTTCCTCTTGTTTTTGAAGTCATATTTAAACATAGGGATGAATGCAATCCATCGTTATTACAATGCTCAGCGAGATTGTCAGAGACAAACATCTACACTAAAGAAGATAGATAATGTTAGTACATTATATTGTATAAACTATGGCTTAACTTGCCAAGTTCTGTAAACTATTACAGTGAAATTATTATTAACATTGATGTAGCAGATGGCTGTATTTGGATTTTTGAATTCAATGCCCCAGTTAGTTAACAGGCTGTCCACAGTCACTTTTGCTTATGTCCTTCTTATGGTCTCTGTACTCTCTTCAGTGTTTTTCAATTAGTTTATGACTTTGTCAATTGTCCAACTAAAAGCGGCATGCAATTATGCTGTATTTTCATTTTTGTAGAGTATTTCTTTTCCTTTGCAAACTCTCTAGTTTATCTTGGATCTTCGTAAATACCATATTGCAAGTAGAGCACTTGTTTCATCGTGTTACCTGAACACTTTTGATGTCTGATAATTTCGTGGGTTTTTTATTGTTATAGAGCAAAGTACTCCTTGCTGCAGAAGGTAGCTACAGTTGTTGTTTGGGAAAACATAACCATGGTGATTAAACATTATCCCGCCCTCAGTCCCTGACGTAATCGATTCCTGCATAGAGACCAGCAGGTGCATAACCAGGTTTTTGGCTCCGGAATGGCCTTTTCTGCGGTGGAAATGCACATAACAGTTTAAGAATTCGCACCGGCCCAGGAACCTAACTTTTGCTAACTTTTTTTTTTCTTCAATAATAATAAAAAATTATAATATATATATATATATATATATATATATATATATATATATATATATATATATATATACACACACACACACACACACATACACACACACAGTCAAAAGTTTTGAAACACTTGAGTGAAATGTTTTGATCTGAAGGTGTATGCTTAAATGATTGAAATTAGCTTTTTGTAGACAAAAATATAATTGTGCAACCATATTAATGAATTTCCTTATATAACTAAATGTAATAATAATAAAAAAAAGTTCTTGAAATTGATGACTTGGACCAAATAATAAAGAAAAGCAGCCAATAAGTGCCCAACATAGATGGGAACTCCAATACAGTTTAAAAATCATCCCAGGGTGATACCTCAAGAAGTTGGTTGAGAAAGTGTCAAGAGTACATGTCTGCAAATTCTAGGCAAAGGGTGACTACTTTGAAGATGCTAAAATATAACACAGTTTTGATTTATTTTGGATTTTGTTTAGTCACAACATAATTCCCATAGTTCCATTTATGTTATTCCATAAATTTGATGACTTTACTATTATTCTAAAAAGTAAAAAAAAAAAATTATAATATATATAATAAAGAATGAGTATGTGTATATATATATTTTAAAACTGTATTTTGTGTTTACTCGGGTTGTCTTTGTTTTATCTTGTTTGAAGATCTAAAACCATTTATTGTGAAAAATATACAAAAATAGAAGAAATCAGGAAGGTGCAAATACTTTTTCACAGCACTGTATGTATGCATATATCAGGGTTTCTGCAGGTTCAAAGGAATGAAATGTAAGTCTTAAGACTTTAAGGCCAAATAAAAGACCACTGACCATTAAACGTTGATCAGATTACGTTGTTGAAAAATGACTCTGAGGGCTCTAGTTGACTGCTGTGGCTTCAAGCCATCAACAGAGTTGACTGGACTGAGATCATTTCGACTCACAACTTTGCAGCAAAAATGTATAGCGAACACAGTTACATGTTTGTTATTAACTAATTTTATAATAGTAATTGTATCACTAAATATGTTTGCATTTATGATGGTTTTGTGTTATACTTTTGTTTAATCATCTAATCTGTCAAATCTAACACAACAGTCAGCGGGCTTTCTCCCACAATTTACTGCGCATGCGCTGACATTTTTGTAAACAAGAGGATTGGATTATACCTTATTCACCGTGTGTCATGTTTGATTTTTAATGGGAATGGAAATTAAGCTGTGAGGGATAGACATACCATCTCTTCAATGGCATGCACAGTATAAATCTGTAAAAAGCTCCAGAATACCATCTGATTTTCCACAACACCTGTAGTCTGGAGTTTTTTTGTCTACAGAGTGTACTTGAAAATATATTTTTCCAATTTTTTGTCAGCAGAACTGCAGTACAGCCCATTGAAGAGACTGTATGTTTATCCCTCACAGCTCAATTTCCATTCCCATTAAAAATCAAACAGAATCGTTGTCATTCTCATCAAAAATGTATATGGCGCTGCTGTGAATAAGGTCTAGCATGTGCTGAATAACATTTATATTTTTAGTTTCTTGGCAGATACCTTACATTATACATGTAGTTAAAGGGCAGTTCATTTAAAAATTAAGTTTCTATCATCACTGGTCACCCTTGAGCCTGTATGTATTTTCTCTGCCATGGAACGAAAAAAGATGTTAAGCAAAACGTTTAGTCTCAGTCAACATTCACTGCATCTTGTTTTTCATTCAATCTCCTTTTGATATCCACTGAAATAAGAAAGTCATTCAGGTTTGCAACAGCATGAAGATAAATAAGTGATGACAATTTTCATTTTTGTGTTAATATCTCAATTAAAATTCAAAACTTTTCAGTTACCTTAAACATGGCTGTTTAAAGTTATGTATTGAGAATGTTAACAGATTAAATTATGAGAGAACTGTGCTGCATAATTAGTTATAATGTATATTGAAAACAGATTATATACTAAATATTAAACATAGATAGTATATTTTCATATTATGTATATTATAATTATCTTATTATTGTTTTGTATATTATTATATATTTTTTTAAATTGACAGATTCAGATGGCAGAGAAAATACCGGTATATGTCAGATGGAGCTCAAGAGAGATATAACAGGTGTAAATCTGCAGCTGTTATCTTTAAAATTCTTGTAAAAGGTGATGTAAAAGAAGCAAGATTTGAAAGGCATCAAAAGACCGCCGCAACCTCGCACACTTGCAAGTTGTAACACTGACAGCTTATCCCAACTATAAACAGGAGCGTTAGTGATTAGGGCTGGGTATCGTTAATTTTCTTCCGATATCGATACCTTGACTTTGATAGTGGTTCCTAAACTATACTTTTTTCGATACTTTGGTAAAAAAACTCTGCAGGAAAACGACAAACAACGGTATTACCGCTGGTTGGACGCTAGGTGGTACTACGGGATCATTTTCATTAAGCAGGGTTAGGGTTAACCCTACACAATAAAGCAAGACACCATGATTTCAAACTTTGAACTTTATTTATTTTAATTAAAAGTTCAAATGAAACTGAAAAAAAAATATGTGCATTTAAAATGTGTTGTTCAACTTTTTGAAAGATGGCTTTACAACAGTTGTGAACATCTCTCTGGCAAAGAAGCTTCATCCGTGCATTCTCTACCTGTCGGGTATTTCATTATCGTGTGTGTGTGTGAATAAATTCGTTTTGTTCCCTCCTTCACAATATATTTATCCAATTACATGAATATTCTTGCTTTATTGATTTTGCATTGAAAATTTAATAATTTATTAAAAAAAACTTAAAATCAAATACATTTCTAACTTCAGATTGTAATAAATAATAAAGTGATAAAATAATATATATATATATACACGTAACCACCTTTCCATTTACCGTCAGGCAAGAATCCGTCTAAATATGCAGGTGGAAAATTACTTATACAAATGAAGACATAAAAACAATTATAAATGTAAAAAGAATAATTATAATGATGATAATAATCACTAAAAAAGAAATCATGGTTCGAGGTGAACGTGTTTTTGTATTATTTTATACATTTTGTATTATTTTATATAGTTTGTATTATTTTACAGGCTGCAGAGTTGCGTTCACAATGAACTGCTCTGTGGAAATAAAGTGAATTGAACTCAAATCACCTCCTGAAATGATGTCTGAGGTAATTTGCAGCACTCATAAAAAATAAAAATCAGAAGACAGAAACAACGTGTGAGATCCTTAGATGTGCGTGTTCCACGAGACTGCATGCCTCCATATCAGCGCGTCATATATGCCAATGTATGCCATCTGTACTTAATAATATAATAAAGAGTGTTTCTTCAAACGTGTGTCTTTGTGTCTACGGGCAAATTATTTGTTATATGAATTTGATAATAATAATAGTCTAATAATAATAATAATTTAATAGATTAAAGGGAAAACGAGCCAAATATCATCATGACATGGTCAAAGGCATCAGCTATTGGCGATCACTCTGACCATCATTGATCCCGAGATCATCGTCTGTTTGCTCAACCAGAATGTGCATTTCTCTCTATAAATTAACAAAATGCTCAGACAGTCTCTTGCTGTTCTTTCTGACACATTCAGAATCATTACCGCTTTTACCGGTGTCGTTACAGCTCGCTTTGTGCGTGCGCTTGTAAAAATTATATTTTAAAGGCTCATTATTACGGTTTAGTATTTCTCTGTAATGTAGAACAGTGTTAGCAATATTACTGATAACATTCTTTCTCAGCCCTGGAACTCCAACCTTTTCTGATACTAGTGTTTTTCCTTGATGCCTAAACACAGCCAATCACCAGCACTTTTAGATCTGGGCACATCTATCAAGCTACATGATTATTACTGATGTTGACGAGATTAACCCCTTAGGTATCGAAATTTGGTACCGAATGACAAGACATTTTTCAATACTGGATTGTTTAAGTTGCATTCACACTGCCAGCGACATAACGATCTCATCTCATTCATTTTCAATGAGAGCTGGCGACTTCCGGTAACACGAGCGACTGCGACCGTTAAGGTACGTACACACTGCCAGCGACATCGCGCGCGACAGCGACTCAATACCATTCATTTTCAATGCGAGCACAGCGACTTCCGGCGATACGAGCTGTCGCGACCGTTGGCGCTAGATGTGGGCGTGTCCAGCGACGCGACAAAGTTGAGAAAAGTTCAACTTTGGAGCGACTAACGAAGCGACAGCCAATAGGAGAGACGACGGAGAGCTCACGTGATCCTTCTCTCTTTCTCTCAGCTCCTGCAGTAACGGAAAGATGGATGAAAGGCTAATTCTTGCTGTTAGAAATGTTCCAGTGCTCTATGATATGTCTCTTCCCACGTACAAGGACATTTTAAAGAAAAATACTGCGTGGAAAGGTGTATCTGAGATCGCGGGGATTTTATGGACCCATACAGACTGACATTTGCATTTTACGCGCAGATAAACAGCCGCTCTGGCAAACAGCACGCCTTGTTTCTCATTCATCTTTGATATAAAGCATTTTATGTACTGATTCCATTTATATTTAGTCTTTTCCCTACAAAATGTTTGTTTTTAGTGGCAAGAAAAGAGATTCGCTGTCAACAGCAATGGAATGACATCCGTGAATGTCATTTATAAACGTTACTAGGCAACCAGTAGTGGGAACACCCACTAGCGACTTCACCACCAGCCACTGGCGACCTGCAGCGATAAAGTCGCTGGCAGTGTGTACGTAGCTTTAGCGACCAGATGTGGGCGTGTCCAGCGACGACAAAGTTGAGAATTGTTTAACTTTATGCAAATTAAGAGCGACTTTCGGGAGCAATAGCCAAAATGGAGAGAAGATGGTAGAGTTCATGTGATCCTAATATTTTAATAAGAATATTAACTACTTTAAAAAACACTGCTGTTTAGAATCTCCATACACACCACTAGCGACCTAACCGCCAGTCACTGGCGACATGCAGCGACAAAGTAGCTTGCAGAGTGAACGCAGCTTTAGAGACGCAAAATAACACTATTTGCATTTCTAGGTTATGGTTTATACCTGTGTAACATCGTACGTTCAGTAAAAATGCGCTTCCCTGAGCGCGTTCACACTAACCTCAAACGTCAGCTGCTAAATGACGGATGCACGAGAGAATTTTTAAAAGTAAACTTAAGACTTTAAGGACCAGCGGAAACCCTGCATATCTAATATACACATTTATAATTACAAATTTAGTGTCACTTTTTAACATTAGCTTTATATTACCCTGACCTTAATAATACTAATAATAATAATAACAGAAACAGTTACCACTGCTGCGATGGGATTTTTTTTTTTTTTTACAACTGCTTAAAGAGTAAAGTTGGCATCTTTCTCTCTTCTGCCAGTCGTAATACATATCGTGGAAATCGGGAAATCGTGCAGTATGAGTAGATATATTTTCTTAAGCTTTTGGGGCAAATGGGAACACAGAAAATATTTGTTTTTGTCTCTACCCCACAATCGTTTCCTGCAGCGTTCCAAATGTGAGGAGTCCATAAACTCCTTTACGTTAAATTTAATGTGATATAGCGCATTGTCATCATCGAGAGTACGTTAACTATCCGATACAGATAAAAAGAGTACAACACCGTTTATATCCAAATAAACTGTCAATTTATTCTATCATGTATTTCCATTAAAACAATACAAAATGTAAAATACATACCATTATTGGCTGATATTTTATATGATTCTCTGGTTCAAGGTACGGGAACGCACGCCACATGCGTGAGCGTGCTTGGTGTACTTCCGGGTCGTATGGCAACGCAGGCGAGAAGGCGGTGGCTCGCTTGTGAACCAGGGGGTCAGAGGAATTGGCTGGTTACCAGCAGAGCCATATAGGTTACCAGGTCCCTGTTAGCATATGCTGGTAGTTGCAGGAACTACACCACCCGATGGATTAAAGTAGGTACGTTTCTCCATAGACAGCCATTCAAAAGTAGCCGTGTTTAAAGGTGAATTCAAACTATTTGAAAGATGAATGTTCACTAAATGAACTGGAATCAGTCAATATGAACGTCGCCGGAGTGTGCGAGGGATACAGCGCTACAGTTTGTAATATACATGTTCTGTGTCTGTTCTAAGTGTAACAGTAAACAGATAATCTGTTAAACTTAGAATAAAAGACGTGGGCGATTTTATGTCATATGATATTCATGTTTGTTGCGAGAACATCCTGCAATATTAATGCACATTTGTAAGTGAATCACTGTTTCTCCTCCCACGCAGGATTTCTTTAGTGAGAGTTTGTGGGAGACTGCCTGTGAGCTGGCAGAAAGCCCTCGGCGATTTTACACCCCCACAGATCGCTGACCTGCTGCTGCTGGATAAAGAGATACAACACATGAGGTAAGAAAAGGTTAAAATAAGTAATTTGTCTTAAACTTAAAGGGACAGTTCACCAAAAAGAAAGAGAATTATATCATAATGTACTCACCCTAGTGTTGCTGCAAACCTGTATGCATTTCTTTCTTCTGCAGAACACAAAATAATGTATTTTGGAGAATGTTTAAATTCTTTTAGTCCATATAATGAAAGTCATTGGGATCTAAAACAACATTGGACCCCATTGATTTTCATTGTATGGACAAAAACCAGACCTTTTTTTTTCCAAATATCTTTTTTGTGTTCCACAGAAGAAAGACATGCATACAGCTTTATAGCGTAACCAGTCTCTAGCACTCACAAAATTGTACAGCTGGGGGGAGGGAAAATCAAGAGTTAGCATGAAAATTGAAAAGTATTTTTAACAGGCTTCTGTTCCTTTTTTGTCTTTTAGATACCCATCTGTGTGGCCTCTCTCCTAACTCACACTGCGAACAGCAACTCATGCTCAATTGTTTTCACGTAAAGGGCCAGGTGGACACACTCAGAACGCAGGTGTTTAAGGAGCTGTGTGACCAGGCTAACAGTAACTATGTTGTGAATTTTGGGTCTGGACAGGTACAGTTATGTTGTGCTAATAAGGTTTATTCTGTATTATAGTTAAACCAGTTTGGCTGTTTAGCTCTTACCAACTTTGATTGTATCTGTGCAGGGCCATTTTACATGGTTTCTATCTTTTGGGCCTGAATGTCACTGGAATTGAGGCTGACCGTGTTTCCCTGGCCACCAAATTTGATAGGCAGCTCCTGTTAACACTGGTCAAAGAGAGTCAAAGGGTATGACCCAAATCTTAAATATTTGTTATGTTTGCCAAGCTTGTTGTCATCTTTTGTAATTGCATATATTGCAGTATTTCCTGTAAAACCTGCAACACCTCAAGCAAATGGAACAATATTTCTCAGTTGTCATAGCCCAGTGTAAACTTTGAGGTCGTCAGATTCATGGGGCTTAAGCATGACTACTGTGACACACAACAGTTTTTGAATGTGCAATGATAAATTTCATGTGCATTTCTGTTGTAGTCAGGAAAACCTCAGGGTGTGTATTCTGTACCTTGTCTCTCTCCTTGCCATGTGGTGGGCTGGGTCAATCCAAAGGCTTCATGGGATGTCTTCATCAAGCAGCTTGGGGTGGCCACCACTGGGCCATAAGAAAAGAAACAGCTGGTATCAGTGCCATCAGAGCTGAAACTGGAGCAGAAATCCTGCCAAACTAATGGCGAGGAGTTAGAAACTACACTTCAGACTCAGAGGACTGACTTTAAAGCCCAAATAAACACTGTGGTACTTCCAACAGGACATCTTGAACCTGAAACGAGTAGCACCAATGCACATAAATTACTTATTAGCAGCAAACGCTTTATTGGGTCTGGAGTGACTTCCACAATCCCTGATGTTGGTTACGCTACTAAAGGTAATTTGGTACTCAGTCATTTTTATTTTGTCTTTACAGGGTCTTCACACCTGTGGAGACCTTAGTTCAACACTTCTTTGCCATTTTACCAGCTGTCCTCATGTTCAGGTCATCACTTCTGTTGCTTGTTGCTACATGAAAATCTCAACCCAAGAGAACCCAAACCCCCAAAGTGTAATGTAACCCCCTTTCTCAGACACTACAATAGAGTCCCATTCAGAATATGCTATCCATCGAGTGACTGGGAACATGAATTGACAGGGCAACAGTTGTCTTACAAGGTAAGAGAGGGGGCTTGCCATGCAGTAGAGGACTAGCTCCATAGGCTGAGAGAGGAGAGTGGGCTACTGCAGACACACATTTACAGAGCTATCTTAGAAAGCATCATTAGCTTGGAGAGGCTTGATCTGCGCAGACCAGGAGTTCAGACTGTCAAAAAAGCCCACAAACTGTCATTCGCTAAGTTAGTATCATGTCTTTATTGTGAGATTTTGGAATATCATGAGCTTTCATGGATTGAAAAGTCTCAGACTCACTACTGAGCTTCAGTTCCAGGAACTTGAGCATTATTTCTATAGCATGCTTGCTCTGTCACCACTTCTCCTATTTAGTCACTTAAAAGAATATCATCTCAAACTCATAAGTATGCTGAACACAAACGTAATACATACACAAAACACATATTTTAATGACAATATGATGTCTGTTTGTCCATACAATGCAAGTAATCCACTCCATCGGACCATTTACACACTGAATGACAAATTAAAAATGACTACCTGCCCTAAAAGGGGTTGTCAAATCTGTAGGCACATAAACATGCCTCTTAACCTTAAGGACGGCTTTTGAAAAGCGGAGGCCTGAAGATCCCCAACATGCTTTACCGAGGTCAAAGCGAGTAACAGCACAGTCGTCAAAGAGAGAGCGTACAAGCATGCCGACTCAAGTGGTTAAAAAGGGGAACCCGTTACATTTGTTCTATTATGAGCTATTTTTTTTAACCTAAAAATAAAGTTCTAAATAGCAGCTAACAGATATGTTGCATATATAGATTATTTATTAAAAACTAATAAATCTATTTCCTTGCCTAAATTGTCAGTCATAAAATCTTTGTAGTCCAGGACTATATATTAGCCTGAAAATCTATTTCATTACTTTTAAATACATATAAACTATTTTAGTTTAAGGTTCTAGACTCTTTCCTAATCACCAACTTAATTTCTTATATCATCCCTCATCTTAAGGGACAGGCTCTAGTGCTCCATTATATTAATCGCCTCTGTGTTTTCACAGGTATGCCCATGTGGCTTTTCCACGGGTTGGCTTGCCCATTGATCTCCCATTTGATCCTTCCAGCATGGATGCGATGCTGGCACAGCAGGGCAGAGTGGTGGTGTACTTCAGCCTGAGTCTGCTGCTTGCACCTGTGGTTGAGACTCTGGTATTACTGGACAGAATTATTTTCCTGCAGGAGAGAGGTAAGTAGAGCAGAGCCAGTCTCTTATCTGATTTAATGAACTGTAAAACTGAACACCTTTTGTCTCATTGGCAACTGAACTATTATCAACTAGCTCAGGATATTTTGATTACTGCATTGACTCTGTTGTGACCTGTTTGGAAATGTAATTGAACATTTTGTACTGGATTATTTAATATTGTTATATTTAGTTAATTATTAATGAGATGTACTCTACATGAATAGGATCTATATTAATATGTGCAGAAATATTTAAAATATTTTCTGTTTTCATTTTCAGAGCAAGCTCATTCCACTCTTTGATGCTGCTTTTTCCCCATGGTACCTGGTACTGGTGGCAGTAAAGCCCTTTCCAAATAATCACAGAAGGCATTATAAATTATTTATTAGCCCTTTATTTATTGCTACACAAACAATTGGATGTTTGGGTGCTGAAATAAGGGGTTTGAATTGTTAGTTGAATTATTTTTTTTTCAAATGATGATTTTTTTCAGATGAGCATTTTCCTTTGTGAACTATCAGTTCTGAGGGTAATTTTTTTGAGGATGCGGGTTCAAGCCCCACAGCAAGGCACTTAACTCCAGGTTGCTCCAGGGGGATTGTCCCTGTAATAAGGGCTCTGTAAGTCGCTTTGGATAAAAGCGTCTGCCAAATGCATATGTAAATGTAACCTCGGTCATGTTTTACAGTCCTATTTTAAATTATTTTTGTCTGAATTGCAGTGGACAGGGACGTTATACCTATCACTCTTTTGTCAGCTTGCAATTTCTTAATATATGATTTTAGTATGAAATATATTAAACTTAAAAGTACAGCAAAGTTTCAGTCCACCATTTTTGCTTTTTAGTTACTGGTAAATTCAGTTATCAGACTTGATTTGTTACCGAGGTTGTTTTAACTTATAAATTACATTTTTACACACTTGGAAGTCTTCTCATAAATGGGTATAAAGGGTCAGAATACACTACCCAGTGCAGACCAAGACCATGGTTGCTATTAGCTATTGCGTCTTTCTCCTCTATTACTGAAGGCATAACTGAGACGTGGAATCTGTCGCTGCAAAAGTAAAAATGTCTGCATTAAAAAAAAAAAAACAATTCAGTGGCAGGGTTTACATTTATTTTCCCCTCTAGATGGCACTCTTAAGACAATATTAGGTCTACCTTTTCAAGACAGACATCGAATGGAAATCACGTAGAATCGTGTGCATGCATGCAAGTTGGCATTTCTGTACATTGATTCCATACACAATATATCCATGTCACATCCAGAAACTTTATTTCAGATAAATATAGCTTACAAAATAGTCTCCTTTCAAATGATGGTGCTACTGAGAGACTTTTAATTCTTCATGCTCTCCACAAAGAACTCATTACATGCCACTGTGAGAGCAGCCACCAGCACAACAAACTCCTGAAAGTCCACTTCTCCATCCCGGTTCTCATCCAGATCAGACATGATCTTCTCCACAACCATGGGGTCTTTACTCCCCTACAACAAGACACAGAACATCGTTATTCACAATGTTTCTCCAATTATATACGTACATCATCGAAAAGGGGGAACTATGTTTGGAGTAACTCACTGCTAAAAAGTCACCAAGTTCTCCCTGAAGTAAGCTCTTAAGCTCAGCTTTGCTTAGTTTGTACTTGTCTCCTTCTTTGGAAGAGTATGTATGGAAGACTTTAATGAGGCCTTCCATTGCATTTTCAAGCTGTGAAACCATGTTGCGTTACTTCATTAAATAAAAAGTTTCCTGCAGAGAAACAGAAGTTCAAAACAGCATTCAAGGTCACTTCCTTGACATTTTCCAAAATGCCATGGAGAATTCAAACCAATAGCCCACTTATTAACACCCGAGGATGCTGGTGGTAGATGCCCAATAATTGCAATGCACATTCTCTGTGAAGCAGTACAAACCCCAGCACTTAAATTACCTGGAGAATGGGGTTACACAGCCTATGAGGGATCCAATATCTTTTAGCCAAAAGGCCTATGGCATTGGCAGATTGATGACGATCAGCAGCGAGAGGGAAGACAGGTATACATAAATTATTAAATCAGCCTTTTGTATGAACTAATGGCACTGGGACTGACCATTTAACATTGGAGGCTTCTATTAGGCCTAATATATATATATATATATCACATATACATGAGATTTAAGCTTTTTATTAATATATATTTGATTGTTCAAGTCTATTAAATCTCTCTCTCATTTTTTATTTTTTTTTAAATGAGAGAGATTTAATAGACTCAAACAATCAAATATATATATATATATATAAAAAGCTTAAATCTCATATAAACAGTCAACATTAATAGACACCAACTTAAGAAATGAACTTAGACCAAGATTGTCAAAACTATACTGGACTTAAAAAAAATTATCAAGAACATTATGTAAAAGTTCTTTTTTTACACAAACATTTAATATATTGATCGTAATGCCGCAGTATGACGTGTTAAAAAGAAAAAACACTTATGCCTGTAACATGAAGTCATCAGTTAGCAATAAATCAGCCTATTGCAAGCCAATATTCCCAATTATTTTGTGCTAAAAGGGACATTTACGTCTGACATCAGTTTATAAGTGCACGAGCCTTTTCTTAAAAGTTGTATTAGGCTTATTTATGCAACGAAACATTTATATGTAATTTGTGACTATTCTAAATCCAGTATGATATAATAATAAATAATAAAGAAAAAACAGTAACGTTTATCAACTTACCGAGTAAATCGAATCAGTAGACTATTTAACGCTGGGAGATTATATTAAATAGCGTCAGTTCACAATTTGGTGGAGCCGCCTCCCACAGCCGCAGCACGCCTCTTCATGTAAATTCATCCGATAGAAAATCTCCACGTTAAATAATGTCCTCAAACAGGCACGGGGGGGGGGGGCGTTGGGTGCTTGAGCACCTGCCCCTTTGCCCCTTGGTGCCCAAAGTGCCCTTTTGTCAAAGAAAAAATTCCTCTCATTTTTTTTATTTATTAAAGGCCCTTTTGTGAATGCCTGCCTATGCCAAATCTAAATATGAGTAAAATGTATGATTCATAATTTAGCCTTAAATAAAATGATCCAGATGATGACCTTTCACCTGACGACGACCTCATCCGACCGGGACTATTCCTCACGCCGCACGGCCGCAGCACGCGCATTTTTTTAATTACCGGAAGATATCTTCAACACCGCGACCGCGGCAGCTGGTAAATGGGGATTCATTCCCAGTGAAGTGATTTTGATGTTTATTTACTTATTATTATTATTTTACAAGAACTACGTGAAGAGAGCATGCAGATATGTTGTATATATTGCTGTGTGTAGCCTGTAGAAGTAACGTTACGTTAGCTTGCTGTTTGAGGGAGAAAAGTTTCACTCACAGGCGTCGAGGGGTCTTGTCTTTTTTATGCCTTTTGACTAAATTATTATTATTATTTCAGTATTTATTTAAAAAAAATGTAGAGTGCCTTAAAATAATTATCACAACAACACTGATAAGGCTTATACTGATTTTCTCATTCTCTGAATTATCATTATAAAAATAAAACAATTCAGAACAGGATTAAAATATAATTATATTTTAAATGACAAAAATATTTTCTTTCTACAACAGCAAAGACCACTATTCAGAGACGCTTTAAAGGAGGAGATAATTCCAAATGGGAAATATTGCATGCCTTCCATTGCCTGACAGTCCCAGAGAACTGGAAAACAGCTAGCATTCCAACAGCAGCACTCCAAGCTGTGAAGAAACTGTGCCAGTTCTACAATATTGAAGATGATGACAAATTGCAGACAGAATTGAAGGTCTTCCATACGTCATACTCATGCCCACCACCAGCCAATGTGTCTTCTATTCTGTCAGTGGTCAAGGAAAACGTATCGGTTACCTAACGTAACCTCGGTTCTCTCTAGATGAGGGAACGAGTATTGCGTAAGCTAGCTTACGCTACGGGAAAGATTCATCTTTTCTGAGATATTGAAGCCAAAAAATTATCCTTAATTTTTGTATCCATTGTCAACGCAGTGCGGCAGCTGCAGACCTTGAGCGGGCTATCTAGCGAGCTCATAGGTTGCTCTGCGGCAACTGCTGCAGCCTATAGACGAGCTTGGGCTGAACTCGCATCCAATGAGAGAGCGTCCGCGCTCACTGCATCAAAGCCCGCCAAAATGGGCGTGACTAGAGTGCATATAAGCGTGGTTCGTAGGCTGGAACCCTGGTTTTCATTGACTGAAGCGACAAGTCGCCGTGGGGCGAGCACGGCCGGCTACGCAATACTGTTCCCTCATCTAGAGAGAACCGAGGTTACGTTAGGTAACCGATACGTTCTCTTCACGAGAGGTTCTGTTGTATTGCGTAGCTAGCTTACGCTCACGGAACCCATTGTCAACGCCGTGCGTGCCAAGCATCCACTGTATGAGCCCCAGGGAATTAAGGGGGACCCGGGAGCCCTTATGAGTGGGGAAATAATATTTGGCCGGCAAGAATGCGGGTCATTGATTGTGTAATACATAAGCACATAGTGGGAAGGGAACGACAGAGCGGCGGTGCCGGTCTGTGTGGAATGTGACCCATTAGTGCAGCTCACCAGGGGAGCTGTAGCGTATTAAACCGCTAGTAGTTTTGCCTGCAGAGCGGGCACTTCCATATTGTAAAATCTGACAAAGGTGGAGGGGGAAGTCCATCCCGCTGCCACACATATGTCATGAATGGAAATCCCGCTGGACCATGCCCACGAGGATGCCATGCCTCTAGTGGAGTGAGCCCTAATGCCCAACGGGCATGGCAGGTCTTTTGACGCGTATGCAGCAGCAATAGCGTCCACTATCCATCTAGATAGTGTCTGTTTCGAGGCGCGAGACCTTTGGTGCGCCCTCGAGCGAAACAAAAAGCTGCTCAGAGCGTCTGAAAGCGGCGGAGCGCGCAGTATACAATCTCAGTGCTCTGACCGGGCAAAGGAGAGTGGCGCTACGTTCAGCTATCGGATGCTGGCAGCGCCGATAGGAAATGACCTGTGATCTGAAAGGAGTACCGATCACCTTGGGAACATAGCCGTGTCTAGGCTTTAAAATGACCTTGGAGTCACTTGGTCCAAACTCAAGACACGCAGCTGACAGACAGCGTGAAGGTCTCCCACACGTTTGACTGATGACAGGGCAGTCAGAAAAACGGTTTTGAGTGAAAGGTATTTCAAATCCACGGATTGAAGTGGTTCGAAGGGGGCTTTCATAGTTTCGAGAACTATAGAAAGATCCCAGATAGGAACCGATAGGGAGCAGGGGTTCATCCTTCTAGCTCCCCTGAGGAAGCCGGATGACCAGCTCGCTTTTACCCCATGACTGACCGTGCAGGGGTTCAGCTGAACGCCGCAACGGCCGCCACATACACTTTGAGCGTGGATGGGGATCTGCCCTTATCCAGCAGCTCTTGTAGGAATACGAGCAGCGATGACACCCCACATGTCCGCGGGTCCAGGTCTCTGTCGGTGCACCATTTTGAGAACACAGACCATTTTGACGCATAGAGTCTTCTCGTGGAAGGGGCTCTAGCGTGTATGATGGTGTTTATTACTCCTTCTGGCAGAGCGACGGTAGTCGTTGACCACCCACGCATGCAGCGCCAGCCCTCTGGGTGGGGATGCCAGATTGTGCCGCGAGCTTGAGAGAGGAGATCTGCTCTCACTGGGATGGGCCACGGCGCTGTCAGTGACAGCTGCGTAAGCTCGGGAACCATGTCTGATTCTCCCAACGCGGGGCTATGAGGAGCACCGAGTGACGCTGCTTCCTGATCCTCTGCATTACCTGTGGCAATAGCGAGGCGGGAGGGAAGGCGTAAGCGGGCGTCTGGGCCAGTCCTGGGCCAGCTGCGTCCTCGCTCGAGAAAAATATTGGGCAGTGAGAGTTCTCTTTGGACGCTAAAGAGGTCTATCTCTGCTCTGCCGAATAGGTGCCATAACGTCTGGACTGTTTGAGCGTGCAGGGACCATTCCCCTGGGGAATATTGTCTCTGGACAGTCTGTCCGGGCCGTCGTTCAGGTGGCCTGGCACGTCGCGTCGCCCTCAGCGAGCGCAGGTGGCACTGGGACCAACTCAGTATGCGTTTAGTCAGATGGAAGAGGTTCCTGGATCTGACACCACCCTGACGGTTTAGGTAGGATACCACAGATCTGTTGTCCGAACGGACCAGGACGTGGTGACCCTGAATGACTGGGAGAAAGCACGCGGCGCGCACTCGACCGCTATCATTTCCAGACAATTTATGTGAAGGAGCTTTTCCTGAACTGACCATAGGCCAAAACGGAGAGCCCTCGCGAGACCGCGCCCCAACCCGTGTTGGACGCGTCTGTCGAGATGACTTTTCGGCGAGATACAGCTCCCATTGTCACTCCCTGCTGATACCATTCGGCCACTGTCCAGGGCTGCAGAGCTGATATACAGGTCTGAGTCACCTTGATGGGCTGGCGGCCTGTGGCCCAAGCCCGGCGAGACGCTGGGTGTTTTAGCCAATGCTGAAGCGGGCGATGTGCAGTAAACCCAGCTGAAGTACTGCTGCGGCTGAGGCCATGTAACCTAGCACTCTCTGGAATTTCTTCAGAGGCGTGAGGCTGTTCATCTGAAAAGATGCGGCTAGTCGCTGAACACGGCGCTGCGCTGTGTAGATAAGCGAGCCGTCATTGCCACGGAGTCTAGTTCTATTCCAAGGAAGGAAATGGTCTGACTGGGCTGTAGTGAGCTCTTGGTCCAATTGACTGCAAGACCCAAACTGTTCAGATGGCTGAGGAGAACTGCTCTGTGAGACAGAAGCTCCATATGTGACTGTGCCATAATCAGCCAGTCGTCCAAATAGTTCAAAATTCGCAAACCCTGACTCCGCGAGGGGTGCGAGCGCCGCATCCATGCACTTCGTGAAAGTACGGGTGCTAAGGACAGGCCGAACGGGAGGACAGTGTATTGATAAACCTGGCCGTCGGCGAATCTCAAGAATGGCCCGTGACGGGATTTATCTGAATCTGAAAGTATGCATCTTTCAGATCGAGAGAAATAAACCAGTCCCCTGGCGCATCATGCGCGAGGAGTTTCCTGATTGTAAGCATTTTGAACGGCCTTTTGCAAGCACCTTGTTCAAAACCCTGAGATCTAATATGGGTCTGAGGCCGCCGTCTTTCTTGGGAACAAGAAAATAACGGCTGTAAAGCCCCGACTCACTCAGAGAGGGTGGCACTTTTTCTATGGCCCTTTTGCACAGAAGGCTTGCTATTTCTGAACGAAGCATGCACGCTGCTTCCGTGTTCACAGTGGTTTCGAGCCACGCTCTGAAGCGAGGAGGGCGGCGATCGAACTGTAGCAAATAGCCCTGTTGTATTGTGCTTAACACCCACTTGGATATCCCTGGAATAGCTTCCCACGCTTTGAAGCGTAACGCTAGAGGGTGAATGGCCAATTCGCTCTGATTGCCGCACACAGAGCGCTGAACAAAATGTGTGAGCGCGTTTAGTGTGTTTATTGACTCTAGCGCTCGAGCGGTTCGTAACCGCTTTATGTGAGCGTGCTCTGGTGGGGACAAGAGACATGCAGTGCTTGTGTGTAGAGGTGAACACTGGATTGTGGGCACATTTTCTACACATAGGGCTGGTCGTGTGACAGAGCGGCCAGAGAATGGGCGCGCGCACGCATTTGTGGGCGCCTTCATTGACTCTGACGCTCGAGCGGTTCGTAACCGCTTTATGAGAGCGTGCTCTGATAGGGGCACGGGATGTGTTATGCTTGTGTGTAGGGGCGAACACTGGGTTGTGGGCACATTTTCTACACATAAGACATGTTTGCTCTTTACAAGATTTATTTGGGTCGCCGTTTGAGTGCAGGCAAGCGGGCAGTGTCACCGGCTTGTTGGCTGCTAAATTCACCACTGTAGTAGCCTGAGAGAAGGGGACTGACAGGGGGCAAAGCTTTGACGGTGGTCCGGCCGCGGCGGGACTGAGCCGTCGTTTGTTCAACAAAGTTAGAAAGACTTCGGCTGCTCGGGTTTCAGCGTTACCTGAAATCGAGGCCCGCGGGGGGGCGGCGGTCTGCGGCGGCTGTCTGAGCGCGATCGAGGGCGGCCGCCCTGTCGACGCTGAGAAGTCTGAGATTGTTGAGCTGGGCGCTGTGAAGAGGCTCGTGCAGGAGGCTGATCACGTGAGCTAGCGCGACGAGGCAGAAAGAGATTCATGGCTTGTGTGGCTTTTTGGACCTCTGAAAACCGGTCAATGATACCACTCACCGCGGAGCCGAAGAGACCGGATGGAGAGAGCGGTGCGTTGAGGAACGTAGAGCGCTCTGCTTCTCCCATGTCAGCTAGCGTTAACCACAGATGTCTCTCGGTCACAGTCAGCGGCCATGCACTTCCCTATAGGTTGGGCTGCAGCTTTGGTAGCGTGGAGGGCGAGGTCCGTAGCACTCCGGATGTCTGCAACCGCCTCTGGATGCCTACTTTCCTCATCCCACTCCCGCAGAAGGTCCGCTTGGAGAATCTGTAGGACGGCCATAGAGTGCAGAGCAGATGCAGCTTGGCCGGCGGCGGAATAGGCGCGGCCAACACAGGCGGAAGTTGTTCTGCAGGCCTTTAGACGGGAGCACTGGATTAGACCGCCATCTCGCGGAGGGCGGGCAAAAGGTGTGCTGCTACCGCATCCTCGACCGGAGGGATGGAAGCGTAGCCCTTCTCAGTGGCGCCGTCCACCAAGCAACAGAGGTGGAGACGTGGGATCGGACCCTGGCCGAGAAAGGCGCGTTCCATAATTTGGAAAGCTCGTTGTGGAGTTCCGGCAGGAAGGGAGCGGCCCGGGTAGCAGGTGCTGCGCGGCGGCAGCTCTGTAGAAAGCAGCCGTCAAGTCTGTTGGGTGCCTGCTCAAGGGGCGGTGACCACTCGAGCCCGAGGCGGTCGACGGCCTGTGTGAGGAGGCGTGTTAATTCCCCTTCGACTCCGGCGCGGGTCCTGCTGGATTCCTGGGCCGAGGAGGAGGCGTGTGAGCCTGACCACTCCTCGCTGTCCGAAGCCATGATGGAACAGCCCTTATCCTCCGCTTCTTCGTCCGAGATGGCAGCAGAGCAGCCGCCGGCGGCAACTGCGTGTCCCGGTGGGCGGGAGGGTGAAGGCGATGCTCGAGGGATGGGCTCCGGCGAGGCAATCGCTTCTACCATTGTTTCCGGCAGCCTTTGAGAGCGGCGCTTTTACTGCACGGCTGAACGGAAGGCGCGGCGGCTTCGGTCCTGAGCGCTCGAGTCGAGCCCGCAGGGTCGACATCGGCAGCTCCTCGCAGAAATCGCATCCGCCTCGGCGAGGGCGAGCTCTGCATGCCCCAGTCCCAGGCAGAGAGCGCAGATGATGTGGCGGTCTCCGGTGCTGAGAGGAGCGCGGCATGAGGCGCAAGTGAGCGAGGCATCTTAAAAAGACGCTCGTACTCTTTTGTGAAGTTCTTAAGAACTAGCTTGCTTTTAAAAGGATACGTCGCCGGATGGCGTAGCTCGCAGGACGGCTGAAGGTGGCGAAGACGGCCGGCTTCTTCGAGCGCTGTCCACGCTTGCTTGATGCCCCTCGAACGGCGACGCGGCTTCCAGTTCAGTGATGCGAAGAGCTTCGCTGAAGAGATGAAAATCAGGGTTCCAGCCTACTGAACTACGCTTATGTGCACTCTAGTCACGCCCATTTTGGCGGGCTTTGATGCAGTGAGCGCGGACGCCTCTCATTGGATGCGAGTTCGCCCAAGCTCGTCTATAGGCTGCAGCAGTTGCCGCAGAGCAACCTATGAGCTCGCTAGATAGCCCGCTCAAGGTCTGCAGCTGCCGCACTGCGTTGACAATGGATACAAAAATTAAGGATAATTTTTTGGCTTCAATATCTCAGAAAAGATGAATCTTTCCCGTAGCGTAAGCTAGCTTACGCAATACGAGAGAACCTCTCGTAAGAGAACAATGCACATCTAGTTTTCCCCAACATGACTCTGCTGCTGAAGACATATGGCAAACTTCCGGTGTCCACAGCAACTGTGGGAACGTTCCTTCTCAAAACTGAAGCTTGTGAAAACCAAACTTCGCAGCCTTTGCAAAGAGGAGAGATTGTCTGACCTTCTTCTGTTGGCCATTGAGAAGGACATTCCAATAAATGACAATAATGTCATTAACAGTTTTAGGGACATGGCCAACAGGAAATTTCTGTTATAAAAGTCTACAACAACTCATCCTCCACTTATTGGTAAGATTAATGCTACACTGTGATTTTTAGTAGGTGCCAACAGAATGAACACACACATACACATTTTAGTTTCTTTATTTATATTTTTGATTAGACATAATCAATCAAAATCCAACTACATCTCAGAGTCACAATGCAACTTGAAATCATGATCACAGTATTGTGTACTGTAGACAGACAAGCACACACACCTCTGTCTATATAGACGTTTGTGTCTCACTCTCACCCTGCCATGGCCACCATCATCCTATCCCCCATTAATGTTTTTTTATTTTTCTCAGATAATTTTACTTTTTGAATCTGGTATCTTATTTTCTCTACCTGCAGCTCTTGGTGTGCAGCAGCCTCTGTGAGCATCTCCCTCTTATTTTCTTGGAGCAGTCAGCCTTGGCAGGTCAGTGAGCCAGTTCCAAACACTCTCAGCAATCTTTACATCTTGTCATGGTAACATAACAATTGTTTAATCAGCTAATATATCTCCTATATGTTTGTTGTTTTAATGTCTACAGTCTCTCAGATCAACTCCAGTATTAGCAGCAGCAACAACAACAGCAAAGGCAGCATACTCACTCAAGGAATTTAGTAAGATTTTACCAGAACAGGTATCACATTAATGTAAAAAATCTGTTGTATTTGCTGTAAAATAAAATTGCTGTATTTTTTCTGTTTGCTTTGTTTTTGTTTTTATTATATTAATGGAACTGTATTTTTGTAATTCAGTTTTTGCCATCAAAATAGCCACAAATGCTGACATGGCATTAAATAAAACTATACTGTACGAAACATGGGCCACGTTGATTTTACTATAACGTTTACTATAGTTTTTACTATAACGGCTGTTCTTAATTATTCTGTATAACAGAGAAGAAAAAGCCATCAGGTTGGTACAACTTAAGACACTTCAGTTTCTAATTATTCTGGACAGAAAATATTTTTTTAACTTTTAAACTTAAAATTTGTTTTCTGTTCTGTTTCTTTTCCAAAACTGCATCACAGCATTTGCTGCCATATCAATACAGAATCATCCGTATCGATACGCGAATCAGCAAGGAATGTGTCACGATATATTACTGTATTGATATTTTGAGCACTTTACTGTATTGAATATTACTGTATTGATATTTTGCCCCTTTTATACTTTGAGCACCTGCCCCTCCAAAGTTCTCTGCATGGCCCTGTCCTCAAACATCTGATCATCATCATCATATAGTGTCTTGATTTCTTCAGTTAAACCAGGATAGCCTAAAAAACTATTGACATAGGCTAACATACATTCTTAACCAAAAACAGTAAAAAAAATTAAATAAAAATGCTTTACCAAAAGACAACCTTATTCACATAGCGCCATATTGAATTTTTGACGGGAATAAGAGGACTTCAGACTCTCAACACTGTGTGCTGTATAAGGTCCTAGATCACATCTTATTTTTACAACTTTTGGGGATTTTTTTGTCTACTGAATAATTTATGTATGTATATGTATGTAATCAGATTTTTATATAGCGTCACTATTTATTTAAACAATGTTTTAACATTTTTACATTTAAACCCAACGATCAAAACCAATTTATAGCTAGTACAACTAGGCTAAATAACAGCTGTAGAAGCTTTTTCCTATAAGCCAGGGCCACGTGGTAAGATGTTCTTTACGCATAGTTTGTAATAAACAATGTCCACACATCGATATCCATATCAACTGCTTTGTTGTCCATTTAATGATAAATATATATCTTACAGAGTGTAACACGTTGGTCTATGGTAAGAACCATATGTTCCCGCCACCTGTGTCAAGATACAACCCATGGGAAGTTTAAATAAGAAGCTAAATTAACAGGTGACCACACCCACACCACTGGTCCACACTGCCATCTAATGGATTAAACAATCATTTCATTTGGCTCCTACAGCACCCCTTAAGGAAAATTTGCTTTTTTTCTTGTTGCAAAGTGTATAGAAATTGGAAGTGGACTATACTTCTTTTTATTGAATATTGTTGGATCAACATAATTGATGTTAGAAGAAATAATAAGGGAAGTTTGTTTTAATTAAATTAAATAAAAATGCGGTAAGGGGAGCTTTTACCAGGGGAGTCGATGACACGCTTTCATAACAAATCTATTTCCCCTTTTAAGCAATTTGCTTTATGAGGGTCTTTATCCCCTGTAACAAGGCACCAAAGACTATCCTTTCACTTATTTTGATTTAATCACCTTGAACAAAACTGAAAATGACTAGTTTTGTCTCAAAATAAATGTGATTATTTTAGGATATTTTTTTTTACAATTATTTTTACCCCTGTGATAGAACATGAAACATTGCTGTCTTGTTTCACCAGGAATAAAGCCAACTAAAGGTGAATTAACTATAGTAAATAGTTTAATTCCTGGCATGATTTCATCTCACATCTCACTTGGGTACAAAAATCACTCACCTTTCATTTTATGATGTTTTTTTTGTTGGTCCATTCCAAGGATTGCGGTAATTTGATATGTGATTTGTCAGGCTATTACATTTCTGTCTGAAAATGAATTAAATCTAATGTTGTGCAATATTATGAGGTGAGGAGTAAGGCATGTTTGTGGTTTCACTCTCAGTAATAAATGCTGCCATAATTAATCTATTAATGATAATGAGCAGTATTCACTTACATTCAGGTAAAGCACTTTGTTCAGATTATTCATTTGGTTATATATAGGTTATGTTATGTTTTGTAATACTGTTATTCTCTTTTATTTAATTGATTTCAGAGTCTACAATCAATATGAAGCAAAGTATCAGCAGTAAAATTATGTGTTCAGTTCCTTACGTTTTTGAAAAGACCTCAATGTTTAGGTCTGTCAAGAGAAAACAAGTGGTTGTAAATTAAGTAATAATCCCCCATCCCACACACAAAACATGACTCAGTAGGCCACATTCATTATTGGGCTGTACAGTACACGTTTCCACTCCGTAAAATAAATTGGATTTGGTTTGTGATGCAGAAAATCTGCAGTTACAGTCATCTATTTGAGATAACATGGATATGTCACCAATACTTGTTTGGCAAGCAAACACTGTAAATTGAACGATTTACAATGGAAAAGTTAATAGAAAAAACATCATACTTCATAATAGGTGTTGAATGTGAATTTGGAGTGAGGGGCACAGGTTAGGCTTAACCCAGATAACATTTTTGTAATAAAAATAATGGAATTAAGTTTTTTTTTTTTTTCACTTTGAATTAAATTTTTGTGCTGTTAATTTAATTTAAATTATGCCTTTTCAAGAAGGATTATTAGATTATGTTTAATAGATATGTGCATAGTAGATTAATATATTTTCATAAATATATTTTATATTAACAACGCAATTAATTTTTGTAACCATAATATTAAAAAGTTAACATTTTTCATATAGGCACATTTGTTTCTGTCTTTCTAAATCATTACCTCCCCATTATGTTTTTTTTTTTAAATTAATTTTGTGCAAAACAATCCAAACAAAGTAAGTATCACCTAAACAGGCACATTATGGTACAACATACGGGAAATGTTTTTCCAAGTGAGATTCAAGGGGCTCAAATAGAAATGATGAACAGATTCTGTTTACTGCATAAAATTCTTCATTTGAATTTTTGGACAACATGATTTGATAAGACAATTCTATACAGATATAAATTGATAGTTTCTGAGCAAATAGTGTTGTTGTGAACAGCATGATTTTATTGGAATAATATTACTTGCTTCTGTAAACATACATGGGATAACAGGATTGATATATACTGGCCTAATGAAGTATATATGCTTGCATACCAAGGTAAATAGAAATGTATTGACTGTCAAACTGAACATGTGTGTTGTGTATGTTATGGGCCACTGGGTCAGTAGATCACAAGATCTGACTTGTTTGCTTTGCTCATTGACTGAACCTCCGAGTCAGAATAAATTGCAGCAATATTTTCCAGGCCAATTTGGTAATCAATGATTCACACAAAACCATTTAGACAAACCTTAAAGGGATAGCTCACCCAAAAACAACAATTCTCAAATAATCAACTTGCTTCAAACCTGTATGACATTCTTTATTCCATGGAACACAACAGGAGATATAAAGGCAGAATATTAGGGACTGACAGCTGAAAAAAAGATAAAAGTGTCCACATTCTTAAAAATGTGTCCTCTTGTGTTCCACGGAAGAAAGAATGTGATATGGGTTTGGAACAACATAAGGGTGTGTAGACAGTAAGACAGAACTTTCATCTTTGGATGAAATTAACAAACATAAAATAACAAAACATAAAAATAATTTAAAAAAAAAAATCTGCAGTAATGTGTACATTTCTCAATGTAGCAAGATCAGGCCATCTCTGCTACTGGTGAAATTGGTCCCTCCGCATGTTTTCTGAAAGATTGTGGACTTCTCCTATTGGAGGGCCGATTGCAAATGTAGTGGCCATTTTCATCTGTTCCTTCAGTATCTGTAGACCTCTGGTTCTCAAGTGGTAGTTCAATCAAGGATACTGACTTCACTGAAGACAGACGACTATGCCGACTGGCAGTGCGCTCTCTTATTACATCTGGTTTGCCCAGAACAGTCCTCAGCTGGACCCAGAAGAAGCTCTGTTCTGTGGGTTGCTGAGGCCACTCCAGGTAGGTTTTTCTACTGAGCATTTTTTTGAGCTTGCAGAACTTATTGGGCAAAGAAGTAGGATCAATGGGTTCTTTCACGACCAAGATAACATCACTGAATGTCTTTCCAATGGCTCGTTGCTGGGTGAAGTAGAGCTCATAGTTGCACCAGTCGCTATTCACGAAATTCCGTGACAACACAAAGATGACCTTAATGATGAGAAAACAGGTTAGAATGCAACAAAAAACTGTAGAAAGCATGTCTGTTTATATATCAATGTTTGCACTTTGGGTTTTATTCTACAATTTGATGAGAGTTCTTAAAAAAGTTATACAATTATTAAGGGAAAAAAATACAATTTGGTAGTATTGTGAAAAGTACTCCTCTTTAAAAGAGATGCTATTTATCTAAAGTGACTCACTTTACATTCATTCCAGGGATGGGACATTGTATAATGCCTTGCAAAGAATCCTGCAGGAAAAAAACATCTTAAGCCAGCCTAAGCTGTTTGCTGGACTTAGCAAATAACAATGGTCTCCTAACCTGGCCAAGATGGTTTTGGGATGGGGACATTGTATGATGCTTAAAGGGATAGTTCACCCAAAAATGAAAATTCTCTCATTTACTTAAACCTAATTATATCCCAGGTGTGTATGACTTTCTTTCTTCATCAGAATACATTTGAAGAAAAATATTTTGGCTCAATAGGTCCTAAAAATGCAAGTGGATGGTGATTTCTCTTTTGAAGCTCCAAAAATCACAGTCAGCATAAACTTCATCCATACGACACCAGCTGATGTCTCCTAAAGCGACATTTTGGTGAGGAAAAGATAAATATTTAAGTACGTATTTAACTCCAAATCATGTTTCCGTCCAGCAGCGGTATGCGCATGTGACATAATCTTATTGCCATTTGATACACATGAGAACTGAGGCACGTGAGTCACAGCCGGAAGAGCAGTGCTGTTTACAATTGAGGAGGAACACTGTACAGTAGCTTGGTTTAGGTTTAGATGGTTTTTTTATCTGTTTCTTTACTCATAATGGTGGTTTTACGTGCTTATCCTGGATGTCTCAACCAAGAAGAGACTGTGAGACTACGTCTGTATAATGGCAACTCGAATACGTCATAAGAGACTGCTTGAACTCCACCCTCTCGTGAAGCATTGGATTAAAAAGTACATAAATATTTATCTTTTCACACCAAAAATGATTGTATTGCTTTAGAAGACATTAATTTAACTGCTGGAGTCGTATCGATGACATTTATGCTGACTGTCTGTGATTTTTAGAGCTTCAAATGAGAAATCTCCCTTCACTTGCATTTTAAGGACCACACTGAGCTAAGACATTTTTCTATTTTCTTCAAATGTGTTCTGGTGAAGAAAGAAAGTGAAACACACCTGGAATATCATGAGGGTGAGTAAATCATGAGAGAATTTAAATTTTTGGTTGAACTATCGCCTTAAACAAGCCTAAACTGGTTAGCTGGTTTTAGCTAATCTTACAACCTGACCAGCTGACCAGTTAAGCCCAGCAAACCATCTTTATAGGCCGGTAAAAGTATTTTTTTTCAACCAAGAACTTAAATGTATGTGTCTCAAAATCAGCCCAAAATCAAATACAAAACCAATACTTAAATTCAATCGACTTTTTCAAAATAGCTCTTTTCAAACACACCTTGCGACTATTTTCAATGTTCTCAATGATGTTGTCAATGATCCACCTCCCAGGAATAAAGTCTCTTTCATGGATGCAAAGCCGGTAAGGAGGCTTAATGTTCTCTAGACAAGGCAGCAACTGGTCTCTGACCCAGTCAGCATCCGAATGGCTGTAAGAGATGAACGCATGAAAGGTGTAGTCCATATCTTGATCTGAACCTTCTTTATGGGCCCTGTACTTAGCTCTGATGATCTGGTATGTTGCTTTAAGGTACCAGGGCACATGGAAAATGTAGCACATAAGGGTGATAGCAAGTACAATAACCATCGTTGTTGACACAGAGATGATAATAACAAGTGTAATATCACAAGCTAATTGGCCGGGGAAGTATTGTGACACCATTGTGTTTAGAAGGCTCTCTGGGTGGTAACACTTGTAGTTGTATGGCCAGTCAGAGATGTTCACCTTGCCCTTGGTTTCCTGAATGAATTTGTGTAGCTCACAGGTACAGTGGTAAGGGTTGTTGCCTGCAGTCAGTACACGTAGGCTAGGCATGTCCTTAAAAGATGTCATGCTAATGAGACCAAAGGAGTTTCCATCCAAAGTGAGCGCTTTCAGGTACAGATTCCTCCAGCCAGACGGGATGAACTTGATCTTGTTGCCACTGAGTAGGAGCTCTGTTAGGTTGGTAGCCTTATTAAAATAGTCCATGTCAAGTTGGTCAAGGTTGCAGTATGATAGATCGAGGAAGGTTACAGAAGTTGGAAGACACTTAAAACTGTCACTCATCAGGCTATTGTGATGAGCAATTACTTTGGTAATGGTTTGTCTCCAGTGACAGACATGACTCCCTACATATCGCAGCTGGTTGTTGCTCATATCGATTGTTTTCAGCTTCACAAAGTACTTAGTCAGAGATGCCAAGTCACTGAGACTGGTTAGTCGATTTTGGCTGATGTTAAAGGTCTGAAGTGAAAGCATTGTGTTCCTCTTGTCACATAGGGGATTATAAATATAACTGTCCCACAGCTGGTTGTTAGAGATGTCCAGAAGCTCAATATTTTTCATTTCTTGCCATGAGTCACATGGTACGGAGTTGAAGTTCACATTCCATATAATGAACTGGCGGATGTTATTAAGCCAGGTGAAGCGCCAGTCAAAGCGTATTATATCTGGATTACTAATGTCCCTGTAGAACACAACACCAAGATCACTATTAAAGTGATAATTCACCTAAACATTTTTATATTTTCTCATCATGTATTCAACCACATGCCATCTCAAACTCACATGACATTCTTTCTTCTGCACAACACAAAGACATTTTGAAAGATGTCTGATGTGTTTTTATCCATACAATTTACATCAATGGGGTCCAAAACTTTCAAGATCCAAAACGGGCATAAAGGTAACATAAAAGTAATACATTCAACTTGAGAGGTTAAATCTATGTCTTCTGAAGCGATACAATCTATTTGGGTGAAAAACAGACTAACAATGAAGTCCTTCTTCACAATAAATCTTCACATCCAGCCTGATTGGAATACCATTCTGGCTTTAAGATGGAGCACACAGTTGCCAGGTCTTAATCTCTGTATCACTATACATCAGTAAGATGTTACATAACATGTATTAATTATCCCAAAAAAACTCATCCCACAACTCTATCACTTGCACGATAGAGCATCAAATAAGCCCAACTGGGCATCATAACCGCAAACCTGGCAACACGGCGTCTGGTTCATATACAGGGCTCCAAGTAGATTGTGGAAGTCAAGATATATAGTGAATAAGGACTGAATTACTTACCCAAACTAAACGTAGCACCTCAGAAGGCATGGACTAAACCACTGAAGTGATTTGGATTACTTCTATTTTGCCTTTATACCATTTCCTTCAAAATATCTGTTTGTGTTCTGCAGAAGAAAGAGAGTCATGAGAGTTTGACATGGCAAGTGTGTGAGTTAATTATGAATTATAATTTTGGGATGCACTATCCCTTTTGATTTATGTGTGTATTTAAAGGGATAGTTCTAAGAAAAATTCTGCCATTATTTGCTCTCATGTTGTTCAAAAACTGTATGACTTTCTTCTGTAAAACACAAAAAGAGATTTTGGCAAAATGTTAGCATCAGTCACCATTCAATTTTGTTTGCATCTTTTTTTGACAAAAAAAATAAATAAATGACAGCGAATGGTGAGGCTAAAATTTTGCCTGCCATCTTGTTTTTTTGTTCCACGGACGTCACACTGGTTTGAAACAACATGAGGGAGTAGCCAACATGACTTGTACACATTTTTGCACAGTTTGATTAAAAATGTGTAACTTCATTTGAACAATTTTATTGACATTGACTCATAATTATAGTAGCGTTAGAAAAACTTACGAGAGAACTAGCCTTTCCAAGGTCAGGTTTGTCACACTTGGTCCCTGTATTATATTCTGTGAGCGTGCATAGTCGATAAACAAGAGTTCCAGAGCTTTTATTGGACTGATTGCTACATTTACCAGAGCCATTCTCAGAAGCTCCTCATTGAATTTACCTCGATAGAAGGTCAGCAGTTGAGCCTTTACATACTGCAGGCCATAAAATATATCCTGTTTACCAGTATAGTACTGAAATTCAAAAAGGTTTCGGAAACGTAGAACATCAAATGTTTTGTTTGCTAGGTCTTTTAGTATCATAGGAAGCACATCAGGTGTTTTGTCTACAGCTATATCCAGCCACAAGTTTTTTGTTGTGAGGGTATTAAAATACCCAGGTTCATACCTTTTCAGGCTAGTGCCAGCTTTAATGGCAAACTTGTCCAATGAGAGGTTTTTCAAAACAAATAGGTCACTACTTCCCAAATCACTGACCAGGGATCCACCAAAGGACAACACTTTCAACTGAGTTAAATTTAAAAAAATAGCACAAAGAGTTGCCTGTGTGTACAAATTATTGGACAATTCTAAAACCTGCAGCTTTGTGAGTGGCTCAAGTGCTTTGAAAGGAATTTCTGTCAGAGAGTTATTAAATAAATGTAGTTCCTCTAGCAGAAGATTTCTCTGAAAGGCCACATCCACTATCAGTGAGATGTTGTTGAAATTAAGCTTGAGGATTCGCAGGTGACTAAGATTGAAGAAATCGTGTCGGTGGATGACCTGTATGATATTGAAAGAGAGGTCAAGCTCTTCCAGAGTGGCAGGAAGTTCTGTTACAGGCACATGGCCTAGCCACAGGCCTTTACAGTCTGCTGCACACCCATCAGCTGATATTGTACAGGACTGCTTGGATTTAGCTGGCTTAATTTGCAGAAAAGCATGGAGGCTGACAAGGACAGCAAGCAAAACAAACATTCTCAAACTTTGTTTAGATCTGCAAGGAAAAAAAATAGGAACAAATATGAGTTATTACATTCTTGATCTCTCAGTTTAATCTTAAAATTGTGTGAAAGCAGTAGGATGCTTACAGTAATTAGATTACATATGTGCAGTAAGCTAACAAAGCTACGAGTTTGTTAATTGTGGTTTTTACCCAAAAGGCAAATAAATAATTAGAACTTTTTTATGTCATTAGGGTAATATATATTGTACACATGGCTGATAAAGAATGAAGAAATGAGAATGAAGATGTTATTGGCAGTGTGGCAGACAACAACTGCTTTTGTTTCATCTTAACTCAAACAGAATATCTGTTTTCAGTTCCTGGAAAAATAAAATCTGCAGCATGTCAGCAGATTTCACAATGGCATTACTCTGCGGTCAAAAGTAACTTCTAATGTTGAGTTCTCAAAAGGTAAACATCTTCAGATGAAAACCTCTTCATGTCCCTATGTGAACAATGTGGAAATATGTCCACGTTTTATCAAAATAACCAATTAAATAACACAATTATGAATGGCTTACTTCTTACACTCTAAAACAAAAATAGTACATACAGAATATTCACAAAGAATTAAAAACACATTTTACCTTTTACATTTTGAAAAATCATATGTGTACAGTATCTTTGAGAGCAGCAGGGATACACAATCAACCATTCAACTTCATCTGTAGGAGAAAGTGATCAAGTCAGTAAAGCTATATATTTTCTACCTTGGTCCTATTTATAAATGAGAGTGCAATGCTCATTACAAGCAAATGAGTAATAATAATACAATGTATCTTTTTTGTCACATGACCTAAACACTCAAAGCAATATTTCTGCCAGGGACTGAAAAAGGAAATTTGTTGTTCCCTCTAGAACAGACCCTTCGTTATGGGTTTAATTCACTTTTGAGGGATGTTTTACCTGAATATAAGCTTTGCATTTTTCCTTCACAGGTGATAACTTGTGAAATGAAAACTGATCTGTCCATATAGACGTTTCACAAAAGATAAAATTGTCTATTTTAATGGAACATTAAAAAGGTATTTTAGGGTTGCCACTCTTCATGACATTATATTCCACAACATTTCCAAAAAAAGTTTATGTGACTAAGGCTTAACCTTTACCAATTACAGGCAAGAGGGATAACCAGCAAAAAACTGAAAATGTGACTGGATGGGATGTATCCTGTCTCAACCAAAAAGAGATTTTGATAGGTCATGCCCCGTCTACATTTTTTTAAGGACAACAATTGCAATTGTTTTCCCAAGACATTCAGCTAATTTTAGCATTTTCCATGATTGGGAAAACCACATTATAAATTCCAGGATTTTAACCTTTTCTAGGACACAAGGGATCCACATATATTTAGAAATAATTCTTAACAAATATTTTAAACCAGAGGCTACATGTTGTATAAGAACATAAGGCTTGAAAGAGTGAGTAAACAGGGTGAGTAAAAGATTAATGAATTTAGATTTTTGTGAGTGACTCACATTTGTTCACTTTATTTAACTGTTGATAGACGTCTTACAGGTGGAGTCTAAGAAAACAATGATCCTTGCTAAGAATGTACAGAAACATAGCTGAAATCTAGAAGTGCATAGTCACGCTCCAATCGCTGGCATTTAGCCCCATCTTATCTCAACTCTGTCCAAAAAAAGAAAAGAAAAAAAGAAAAGTCCAATAAAAAACAACAACTTACAGTAGTAAAAGAGAAACCCATTTTACAGCACTTTTTCCAATAACATAACTGTGATAAAGCCCCTTAGGTAAGTGGCACAACGTCTTCAATAAATCCAAGTTTAGGTGCTTGTGACTAAATTCTACCAGACTTGGTTTTTACTTTATCATAACCTCAGATTAATTATTATTTCCAGATGGCAAACTAAAGTTAAATTTAACTTTGGGGGATGTTTCAATTCACAAAGCTTGAAATCAAAGTAATAATTAACTATTGGTTTAAAAGACACAAAGCAATAGTAAACACAAATCAAACATATCTTAAAAATCCATCAATACTTTTGTTCTTGTAAATCTAAATACTAAACCTGGAAGACTAAACCTGGTGAAACATAGATGATCTCTGTATTAACAGAGAAACTCTAAGTTGAAGTAGTTTTTTTTAAATGAACAAACACCCTCCAAAACAGTTAAATTACTAACAAGAGTACACCTATTATTTCTTTAAAGCTTTATTCATGCGAGTAGCCCATTTAAGCGATGTTAGTATTGCTCAAAATATTCAGATTCTTATATTTCTGTACTCATACAAACATAAATGTAGTTTGATAAAAAAAAAAAGGTTCACCTTTGAGAAATGAGTGCAAGATCCAACAGCTGTGTGTATCGCACAAACACTCGAATAACTATAACAACATCGTAAATACTGTGATGATATAGAGACCGGCGTCCAAAAATAACGATCAGCATGTTCCTGTTTAGGAAATCTCAGAAGAGGGACTATGAGCAATGTTTATAATGCAATATGTTGTGTTTACTTTAGTACAAACACAAGTCACTCTCAACTTCATATGTAGTTTAGTTTAATTAGCTTCTACCACTTCAAATGTCAAACACCCCCCACACACACACACACACACACGCCTGTTTTATATACACCATAAAGTTTTTTAACAATGGACATCAGTCGTAGGCACATAAATATAGATCAGTGGTTGTAGGCCTACGTTTATTTTTAGATATCGCAACGTTTCGAAATGATCTACCGAATTATGAATAACCACGGTTGAAACACGGAAAGCACTATTTTTTTGTGTTTGTTTTTTTAACGCAACACTAACCACATCTGCTTACCTCTATGCGAACAGAAATAAAAAGTTGCCAAACTTTGTAAAATGAACCACTTTTAAAAGGTTGGTACAGAAGTTTCCAGTTACGCAGTCCAGAAGTAAATTCTCGCCAAAAAAATTCAGAGGGTGATCTGCATGCCTGTGTGTTGAAGCACATCGTTCCAACTCTCCTGAGTTCCTCTAGGGATGGGCGGATTGATACTACCGATACTGATACGGTATCAAGAATGTCGATCCTCACATAACAATATCGATTCTGAAGTTGTTGTTTTTGTAACTAGTGATACTTTTATTTAGATAACATGAATATTAAAGCATCTCATAAGCTTCGAAGAGGAAAAAAATAATTATATTAGCGAATTGTTGCATGGCACCAGAACTATTTTTTCTTCCGCTCACGTGACGCACAGAAATGCTAAAGTACACCAGCAGTCAGTGCAGCACCGACCCTTTCAGACATAGCGCTCGTTAAAATAGGGAGCAGTGCTTTTCTGAGGTAATGACAGAAAAACAGTATCTGGAGTTATTCACACTAAGTAATGACAAACTTAGATGTGACGTGTTATAATGGGCTTGTGTGATCATTTTTACAGGTGTATTGAGTTAAAACATTGACAATTATCTTTAATCCTCGTTAATAAATGAGAACCTTATAAAAACTACCAATGCATTTACTGTAGTAATATTGTATTAACCATGACTAGTAACCACGACTGTATTAAACATGTTTTGTTGTTGTTGTTGTTGTTGTTGTTTTTGTCATTAACCAAGGTTTTGATACAATTAACCATGGTTTTGCTACAGCATTACTGTAGTATCCATATTGTAACTTGGTTTTAGTAATAGTAACCATATAATAATATTTATGGTTAATTTTGTGGTTTTATATGTTGCTTATACTTACTAATTTTTAAAAGGAAAACAAAGCAGCCTAATTTACTTAGGCCTATAAATATATAAAAAATGTAATTAATAATTTAAGTTACAAATTTTATCCAAAGAATTCATAAAAAATAAATGTATTAGAGGTATCTGTATTGGTATCGTTATTGGCCATACTGGCCTAAAAGTACTTGGTATCGGATCGAAAAGAAAATAAGTGGTATTGCCCATCCCTACCTCTGGGTTCCTCCCCTTACTGCCTCTGCATGGATGTCCTTCTGCGCCAATTGTGCGCTGTGATGAACAGCCCCAGTGAATGATACAGTTATTAATCATTTACGGTAACATAAAAAAGGTAGGCTTCTCTGAAAATAATAATAATAATATTACGCATGAGTGTAAAGTAACTGAGTAAAAATACTTAATTATTAGGCTATAGGCTACTTAAGTATAATTTTTTTCGGATTTGTTCTTTACTTGAGTGCGATTTAAACAAAATAATTGTACCTTTACTTAATTACATTTCCAAAGAAAATAAAAAAATGAAAAGTATCCGTTACATTTTTGCAGATCATTTTCTTTCGTCTTACTGGACTGAAGCTACCTTTTCACTGCATCTGACAAATGACAGATGACAGACCAGAGGTCTTTCAAATGGAGTTCCAAATCTGCAGAGGCAGAATTTCAGATCTGATTTGAGCTTCGGATATGTTTTTTTTCCTCCCTTTTCTCCCCAATTTGGAATGCCCAATTCCCAATGCGCTCTAAGTCCTTGTGTTGGCGTAGTGACTCACCTCAATCTGGGTGGCAGAGGACGAATATCAGTTGCCTCCACGTCTGAGACCATAAATCAATGCATCTTATCACGTGGCTTGTTGAGCGCGTTACCACAGAGAATTATTAGCGCGTGTGGAGGCTTCACGGTATTCTCCGCGGCATCCACGCACAACTCACAACTCACCACACGCCCCACTGAGAGCAAGAACCACATTATAGCAACCACAAGGAGGTTACCCCATGTGACTCTAACCTCCCTAGCAACCGGGCCAATTTGGTTTCTTAGGAGACCTGGCTGGAGTTACTCAGCATGCCCTGGATTCAAACTTGCGACTCCAGGTGTGGTAGTAATCGTCAATATTCTCTGAGCCAGGCCCACTTAGCTTCGGATGTGTTGAAATATTTGTGCAACTAGATCGTATATGACCGCCTGACTGAATGGAATGAATTAATTCAAAACTTTGAGCACAAAGTGTGAAACACTGATGGGTTTTTTCCAAAACTTTATTCCAAACATCTGTTACTTCTATATATTGGACAGATATGAAGTCAAAAATGACCATTCATGCTGCAAACATATATAAATATAAACAAAAGTCTTTTGTAATTAAATGTGTACATGTCATTTATGTCTACAATTTAAATCATATTTATGATAATAATAATAGTGATAATTAAAATAATGGAATCAGAGTAAATATTAATTATAATTTTTCTTTAATTCATCCATCTGCTCAATAGCAAGGTTTGGTTGAAAACCTCAGAATATAATTCACAAAACCAACAACATTACTAACTTTCTTAAAAGCTTTGAATTGTTATTTTTTATTTATTTTGACTCAAGGGACTGGGTGCTCTGACATCGCAATTCGTGAGTGCCATCTCCCCATGCAACGAACATTGCTTGACTGTGTCAACGTTTTTGCTAAATAAAATTACGTGGTTCATTACACGTCTCAGGTCATCTCCAAAGTGAAATGTCCACTGTGTGGCGCTAAAGGGAGTGAAATGTTCTCCTGAACAGATGAGGTTTTTAAGGTTAATGTTCTATCAAGATTTAAATCAACAAAACTGACCTCCTTACCCTAAACCTTAAACCTAAACCTAACCGATAGTTTCATAAAAAGCAAATGTGAGATGAAAAACACAATTTCTGAAGAAACCACATGATTGTGTGATTTTGCACTGAACAATAATACTCAAGTAAATGTACTGTTACATTTTAAAAAACATTATTATGAGTAGAGTAAAAGTACCTGTCCTAAAAACTACTCAAGTAAGAGTAAAAGAGTAGCTCATTTAAAAGTACTCATGAGTAGTGAGTATTGAGTACTGACATGCAAAAGCTATGCCCCTTTAAAATAAAAACTCTATGCAGCAATTTAAAAATGTAGCACACATACTGTAATTTACATTGCCTTTTATGACTGTTTGACAGAAAGAATAAAAAATATTTAAAAAATGTTTTATAGGTTTTTGTGTTTGACAACATCTATGACACTGTAAACACTACATGAATCTGATTTTAAAAAATAAATTAAAGGGCGACATGATTACAGAAATGAAAACATGAAAGTTATTCTCAATATCTTAATGTATGAAACAATTACATTAAAATCAGTTTGTGTTGGGTCTAAATGTTCCTTAATACCGACAGAGAGAGTTATTTTTGCGCAAGTGAATGGGTGCCAATATTTTGAAGCTCCAAAAATCACATAAGTCAACATAAAAGTAGCCTAATCCATGTGACTCCAGTGGTTAAATCCATGTGTTCAGAAGAGATATGAGAGGTTGGGTGAGAAACAGATAAATATTAAAGTACATTTTTACTATAAATTCTCCTCCCTGCTCAGTCAATTAACTTTCTTCTTTTGTTTTTGGTGATTCACATTCTTCATTCACATTCTTCATTCTTCTTTTTCTCCCCCACACCTATCATATCACTTCTGAAGACATAGATTTAACAACTGGAGTCATTTGGATTACTTTTATGCTGCATTTATGTGCTTTTTGGAGTGTCAAAATATTGGCATCCATTCACTTGTATTGTATGGACCTACAGAGCTGAAATATTCTTCTACAAATCTTAATTTATTTTTTCTGAAGAAAGAAAGTCATACACATCTGGGATGGCATGAGGGTGAGTAAATGATGAGAGAATTTTCATTTTGAGTAAACAAATTTTTTAAATAGCGCATGGGGGGCCACATTGTCCTCCTTTTGAGACAAACAAACATGTTATCTAACATTCCACAATATTTTTTTTCTTGTATCTTTTAAACCCAGTAATAGTTATGTTCTCATTCTAATGCATGATGCACAAAGTTTGTAACTGGTGGAATATTCTGCTGAAGTATTGCTCTGCAAAGGTTGATACTTTTCTTTCAGGCATTAGAAAAACTTGATAAAGGCTTAGCATAATTATAAAATATTTTATCATCTCTACTTTTCTTCAATCACTGTCTACATCAGGGGTCGGTAGTATTAAAAAAAAACTATCACTGTTTTATTCTGTTACATTAATACTTTTAAAGCTACTCAAGTTATTCAGCCAAAAGTACTGAGTGGTTTTCTCTTATTTCATTTACATTTATGCATTTGGCAGACGCTTTTATCCAAAGCGACTTACAGTGCACTTATTACAGGGACAATCCCCCCAGAGCAACCTGGAGTTAAGGGCCTTGCTCAAGGGCCCAACAGTGGCATCTTGGTGGTGCTGGGGCTTGAACCCCCGACCTTCTGGTCAGTAACCCTGAGCCTCAACCACTGAGCCACCACTGCCCCTTTATTGTTTGATTAATACTAGACATTGCTCAATTCGATGCTTTTTATTTTTTATTCACTTTAGACCAAACCAACTGCGTTTACATTAAATCCTCATCAAGACGGGAATTATAAAGTGTATTTGATCATTAGCGGTCAAACATTAGCCGCAGCACGCAGCTACAGATGTCAGGAAATAAAAAGTCAATCTTTTACATTTCATCTAGATCAACCAACCAGTGGTGCTCTTGCTATCGCGATTGATGTAATGAACACCCCTGTTCTAGATGTAAAACATAGGCTAAATATAGAAAATTACTCAAAAGTTTATCATCGATATCGATCTCTCTTTTTTTATTTTACAGATAAACATCAAGATTGTTTTATCACCCATTCCTATTGATAACATTGCATTAATCTCTCACATCAACCCAATAATCTCAGTGAGATATAGCTAAATTGCAGGCTATGTTATAGACACACAGAATCTAGTTAGCAGAAATATGAAATTTACCTTGATATGTTTCTTCAAATTAGAGGCAGGATAAATGCTGGTATCTGGTTTGAACAAGTTAAACTCACATGACACAATCAAGCAATTGTCCTTTTTCACTGTGAAAAGCCCTTTCGGGTGCAGCCAAGATGTTCAGGTGTTGAAATGTACTTGAGGCAACGTCCACAGTATGCGCCAGATCTAGAGCTGCCGTTCAAGTGTGTGATGTGATTTGACAGGAGTCATGAGATTCTCCCTAGCCAGTCGTGTTGATAGATAAAAATAAAATCAGGACAGGGAAGTAGCGAACAGAGATGGTGGGAATATAGCGCAGTAAATGTGCAGTTACAGTACTTCAAACGAACTCAAGTAAAAGTAAATATATACAAATTTTAAACTACTTAAAAAAGTACAATTCCTGGGAAAAAGTACTTAATTACAGTAACTTGAGTATATGTAATTCGTTGTAATTGTATTTACTTTACACCCCTGCTTATATGACACTTTAGGCTCACGTGTCGACTTGTGTGCTCTTCAGGATTTTGTATCGCATGTGCAACACTCTTATCAGTTGAGCTACCGTGCAATTTGATCAAGCTTGTAAATATAGTTGCTTATGTAAATGCTAAAATTAGACATGCGCTATAGTAAAAGTGCTTTTATGTCATAAGATACAGAAACAGATTTAAAAGTAAGGCAGTGGCTGTTGGCACTCTGTGTAAAAAGCAACAAAAAGCATCTTCTTTGCACTAAGTGCAAATAGCGTTAGATGCTATTTGCACTCTTGTGCAAATTGTGGCAGATACTCTTACATCACTGTTTAAATAATAACATACAGTAAAGTGGCATCACTGCAGCATTTTATTGTGTTTATTTGGAGTCCCACAGACACCCTACTCCAAACCCTAAACCTACCTTACAATAATTAACCATGGTTTTACTACAGAAACCATAATATCACCATGGTATTTATCTAGTAAAATCATAGTAACCACAAAATTAAACATGGTTACTATTAACTACTATTAACAACATGTTACTGGAGTAACACCAGTGTGTAGTTATGATGGCATGTACCTTGCAGATGGATTTTTTGCAAGCCATGCTGGATTTAATGTCTCTTGGGAGACAGTCGCAGACCTTTATTTCTCTCTCTGTGTGTGTGTGTGTGTGTGTGTGTGTGTGTGTGTGTGTGTGTGTGTGTGTGTGTGTGTGTGTGTGAGCGTGTATTTATCACTTTGTGGGGACCAAATGTCCCCATAAGGATAGTAAAACCCGAAATTTTTGACCTTGTGGGGACATTTTGTCGGTCCCCATGAGGAAAACAGCTTATAAATCATACTAAATTATGTTTTTTGAAAATGTAAAAATGCAGAAAGTTTTCTGTGAGGGTTAGGTTTAGGGGTAGGGTTAGGTTTAGGGGATAGAATATAAAGTTTGTACAGTATAAAAACCATTATGTCTATGGAAAGTCCCCATAAAACATGGAAACACAACATGTGTGTGTGTGTGTGTGTGTGTGTGTGTGTGTGCGCGCGCGTATGTTCTGCCTTCTGGCTGTTTTAGCCTCACCTATTTATTTCTCTATGTATGTTCTGCATTATGGATGTGTTATAGTCTCACCAGTTAATTTTTGTGTTTGTTTTGTGTTTGCATTGTGGCTAATTATTGATTATATTTGACAGATTAAAAAATTGCTCTGTGTTATGATCTTTTCCATTCATTTTCAATGGTTGGTCAATTTTAACTGCAAAGACCAAAGGTGTAGCTTTTTTTTATGACTACTTAGACTTATGGAAGCATGCCAATTTTTTTTTGTGCTATTGCTTGCCAAAGAACATCTTCTCATCTGACATGTTATCACATGTTGCTTGCTCCCAGTCCCAGCCATGGAAAAATCCCTCATGGAGATATTTAAAAATTGTGAAAAATCAGCCTGTGCCATATTGCAGTCTCTTAAATCTATTTAGTACTATTTTCACGTGGTAACAATACACCAAATTGGTAACTTTTTATTCCTAAATTCTTAGTATGAGAGTTTATTTTCAAGGTATTGAGAAAGGAAACACCTACTACCTAATGATTGCTCAATAGCAAGTCTGTTTGTCTTACAATATGACTGTTTGTCTTACAATATGATGACTTTATAGCTCTGTACTAAGATTTTTGAAAATGTACCACTTGTGAAAATTAAGGGCGAGTCTAGCCCCTTTTTAGGGGTGCTTCAGCACCCCTAAGAAGGAGCTCAGCACCCCTAAAACTTGGAGTAAGAAATGTTGTTATTCTAAAATTTTTGTTCATCTTTGACAAGGTTAAATAATGTCCAAAACATACTCTGTAGTTTGTGGTTTAAAATGTATGTGTTAAGGATGAAAATGAAAACACCCCCGCTTAGCAAATGGTTTATTGTTAATTTGATACTCATTTTAACAATCGGGAGTCATGTAAACATGACATCACGTGCATCTTTTCTGGTCAGTCGTCATGGAAACATGAAGCCCTGGTGTTTGGACCAGAGTAAAACAAACATATCACTGTATACCACCAGTATGTGTGAAAACACTCACTGTGGCTTTTTAAATGAATTGTTATTCATTCCTAGATTTATATCTGTTATTTTTCAGTTGTGGCTGACTATCAAACTAGACAATAAAAGACAGTTTAATGTTTTTCTTTTGCTGTATTTATTCATTCCTCACACACAGAGGATTTAACCTGAACCAGGCTTAACCCCTGAACTCCTAGCATTACTCTCTCTCTCTCTCTCTCTCTCTGTGTGTGTGTGTGTGTGTGTGTGTGTGTGTGTGTGTGAGCGTGTATTTATCACTTTGTGGGGACCAAATGTCCCCATAAGGATAGTAAAACCTGAAATTTTTGACCTTGTGGGGACATTTTGTCGGTCCCCATGAGGAAAACAGCTTATAAATCATACTAAATTATGTTTTTTGAAAATGTAAAAATGCTGAAAGTTTTCTGTGAGGGTTAGGTTTAGGGGTAGGGTTAGGCTTAGGGGATAGAATATAAAGTTTGTACAGTATAAAAACCATTATGTCTATGGAAAGTCCCCATAAAACATGGAAACACAACATGTGTGTGTGTGTGTGTGTGTGTGGCCTGCCAGTGACCAATGGACATACGACAGTTCTTTAAAAGAAAGAAGACAGATTCAGGTGAGAGACTAGGGACAGTCCATAATGACCTCTGTCTTGTTTTTTGTTTTTTTTTGATCTTCTGAAAAGTGTTAAGCTAAAGTAACAGATAATGCAAACCAGCTATCTGTTGTTGTATCAAATTACTTATCTAGGCAATGGTCCCCTGCTTTTATTTTTTTTATTTATTTCAAACCCTCAATGGAGAATACAGCTTCTCTTGTGAAAGGAATTTGTGATTTAAAAAAGTTTCTAAGCCCAATAATCATAATAATAAAGACATTTAAAATGCTACGCCTCTGTGTGCCTTTTGATCATATCCTTAGAATCTGTAAATGGTCTCCATAACATTTTTGTGACATGACAAACTGACCTCAACTCTCCTGCCTACAATATATTTGTGTATGATTGTCAGTGCCAAGTCAGGGAGATGGAGAAGGAGAAAGGGAAAGGGAGAGCATGCAGGAAGAACCAGGTGAGGAAACAACAACAATAAATTGACATATAGTGAATAGTGGCAAGCAAAAGAGTAACTACTCATACTCCTATACTAACTTATTGGCATTAAGTAGCCTATATTACATTTACTTTTTGTAACATTATTTTACACCACATTTTTTCATAATAAAGGAGGAGGAAAACAACAGGGAGAGTCCATAAGGGATGAGAGGGAATTGACTAGTGAAAGAAATGAAGAGACAGAGGGAGTGCAACATAGAGACCACCAAGCCAAAGCAGCAGAGACAGAAGAGAGCTGTTCAGGCTTGGGGGATAAGGACACTGGTCCTAAACAGTTAAAGCTGTCTCAATACCCTCATACTCAGTTTGGCACACTACAAAGAGCCTTTCAAGAACCATTTTTTGTAAATAATTTACAGAAGATGAATTACATTTTGTTGTCCAACTACCTGTTACTTTGTTCAATGACAATAAAGTTGAATCTAATCTAACCAATCTGATGACTGTTGATACAAAAGGAGGCACATGGAGTTAACAGTCAGGAAAACCAGCTGAGTGAAGAAGGTTTTGTGTTTGTTACAGGGGGCTGTCTGTGTGTGATTTTGGAGTTAGTTGAACCAATGTTAAAATGATAAAGTTATTTTTCAAAAGACATATTTTTTTATTTTTGTGTGAAAAGAGGGTGGGTGGTGGCAGTGGGGCTCATTGGGTGCTCAGCACCCCTAAAGCTCTGACCCTAGAATCGCCCCTGGTGAAAATCATACCAAAGTAATTAAAACAACAGATGTACAGTCAACATCTAATATACTTGAGGAAAGCTGAAGAGACTTCAACTTGCTCTGCATTACTCATCAGCACAAAAGTTACTGTATGCTGCTTCTCTGAAATAATGATGCATATTCAGGACTATATTTCACACTGAAGGAAATTAACGCTTGCAGGGGAGTATTTTTTTATATTTATTTTAATGCACAGTAATGTATATGTTTCTGTATATAACAAGGTTTTTGATCCCTTTAAAAAATGTATGACTTGGCAACCATTTATTGAATACGAATCCATAAGTGCAAGCCTATGCAACTGCGAGATGCTTTGAGCAGTCAACCGTGGCAAGCGTCTTGGGCAAAAAACACACATCATAGCAGATGACAGGTGATTAACAGTGATTATAACTTTACAAAATTAAAAAAGAAAGATGTAAAAGTTTTCTTCATTGTTATTACTTTATGTGATCTACACATTTTAATGTTACATTGAAGAATCCTGTGTCATTTAGAATGCCGGAAGTGATTTTGAGTATGTATGTGTCTATGTTTATTCTGCAGTGGCGAATTCTCAGAGCCAGCAAAGCCTTCTCTGCTGGCCTAACATGCCAAATAAATAAATACATATTTTTCATCCTTTCATTCGCAATCACATTTTTTCCTATATGTTTTTTTAATCACTTTCCACTCTTAATTAATCTACAAACAAATGGAGAAAAACTAAAAGTTGGTCCAGTCAGAATTTATTCCTTGATGCTTACAAGCGAAGTGTGACAGCTGTTTCACAAATTGCATGCCCGAATCCGAAGCAGCACGTGAGTCTGAGTTCCACCCCATTAGGGCTTCAGAATTTCCACAGAATCCCTCAACAGTGCAAATGAATGTGCAACTAAATTCAGATTGACAGATTCATCAGACAATCAGATTGATTTTTTTGTTCTTGGTGGGTGTGATCTTTAGGAAATGTCCTGGTCGAGGCCTTCTAGCTGGCCTTGAGTGATGCAATCATGCTTTAAGTGATGTAAGTAATTTGAAAGCAAAGAGCACAAGCTCATCATCACTGCCAATATCGCCATTGAAAAAGAGATCCTTATGGATTTAAAAACACGAGATGTTCTGCATGACCATGTGATGAAAGGGGATGGATTTTCACTTTAAGTAAATTGGTAAGTGCTTTTTGCATTGTTAAAGCAACATCAGGAGTTTTGTAAATGTAAATTAGACTGCTGGAGAATTCTGCATTCCGTTTGACTCGGAAGTCAGAGCACGGGGCTCGGATCGACTTCATATCCGTAAAAAAAAGAAAAAAGAAATCAGAGTTGGATGCGTTCCATTTACACACGTAAAAAAAGATGGATGCCTCCAGGAAAGTAATTGTTGCACTAGCTCTTTCGCAGTACAGAGAGCTACAAAATAAGTATGCCCTTCACCTAAGAGACCTCGAGGAAGATGACAGAAAGCGGAGAAGGTATGTTAACATTATGGATAACTTGTTAAATAATGATAACAGGAGTGAAGTAGCTACTGTCTTCTTAAACCAAAATGCTTGTTACATTATTAGATCTTTAGATTTGTTAATAAAGCTGTGTAAGCTAGTAACCTCCCTTTGTATAGCCCTTGAATCCGCTGAAACTATATCAAAGCAATAGTCTAACAACATAAACAGTAGTCTACATGCCTATAGGCAATGGTAATATAGTATTGTGTATGCGACATACTAAATTGGACACAAAAGTGCCAACATTTTTTTTTAGACCCACAGCATACTACAGACGATCGCAGCCATCTTGCTTTCTAAACTCGTGGTCCTCTGAGTTCATCTGAGAAAGAATTCTGACATGGGGCGCTGCATTTGTCAGTTCCGGTCTCGTAACTCTGAAAATAACTCGGAGCTCTGACTTCTGAAACAAATAGAATGCACAAATACTGTTGGATCAAGTTTTGAAAAGTAGTTCTGCGTTCCATTATATTCGAAAAGTCAGATTTTACAACTTCCTACTAGGAAAAGTGCAATGGAATGCATCTTGAAGTAAGAATTACAACTTGTAGGCTCGTGCAGAAATTGTCAACTTCGATTTCACCGAGATGCAGGGGCATGATGTCACACAAACAGGACACACTCAGGGAGATATATGAAGTGATAAAATTGTATTTTATCAAGTAATATCGATAAATGAGTTTGTTTCCACATTACATGATATTAAAGCAAGATTAACAAACGCCTGCAGAAACAGGTGTATAAAACATTATAATCTATTTTGATAATCGTACTCCTGAAGCACAAATGCTAGCGCTGCAGTATTGTTTATCAGTTGGGTTTCCAGGAGACATCTCCAATGAGAGTCAAACCCCTGCTTAGCTAACGGGAGCGTTGCAGTTCAGAATATCAGGGAATGGAATGCATTTACGGTCAGAGATATCAAGTAGGAATATCCCTCATCCAACTTGAATGGAACGCACATAACCTGCAGAGGCCTGGACTTAAAATGCATGGACCACGGCTGGTATTCTGCAATATGTGTAACAGAAAATGAAACCCTGACGAAACAGGGTTCACGCAACATTTAAATTGTAAATATTATTAGATAGATTTTTCCAGGCATTATAGATCTCCTTGGTAGATTCATATGAAAAATTATGATTTGTGACGTTCATTTCACAAAACAATCATGCTGCAGTTAAAATTAGGCTTGCTTGATCATTAAGTATCATTTCAAGTTCTGGTTTTCGTGTGTGGACGTGTTTTTAAAATGTCAGTTGATATTATTATTTAGCTGCAACATAATGTATGATGCCCAAAGGCAGAGGGCGTATTATTCATTGTGAAACTGTATTTTCTTAACGGCATGAATCACACTGAAGGCCTGGACTTAAAATGCATGGACCGCGGCTGGTATTCTGCAATATGTGTAACAGAAAATTAAACATTTGGCTTAGAAGCACAATGAAACAGTAAGCTCTCTGACAAAAATGAGACAACATCTGTTTGGCACTAAACCTTTAGTGCAGTAGCCTATTGCACATTATGGACCAAGAGACAGAGGTACAAGTACACAGAGCTGTGGCATTCAGCATGCAAACAGAAGGTTAGCACAAGCTAGCATACGTAGCTAATGCATTAATGTGTAAATTAATGTTGCATTCAGTCCAAGGACTATTTACATGGCTTTTGTTTATGACACACGTAATAAGGTATAAGACAATGAAACTGTTGATTAAGCAAAGACCATTCCTTTTATACATATTCCTGCTCAAGATTGTGAGTAATCAGATTACATATAAAATGAAGGAATAGAGTAAGAAACAAATGTACACAAAACAAGCAACTACAAATAAATAATAAAAGTTAACCAACATTGTGTAAAAATAAAATGCACCTTCTGTTGATTAGTGATGATTTAATTTAATTGCATTGTTAAACAAAACCGTTGTCTCACTCCTGTTCATACAGTGAAGAACAAGTTCAAAAATAGGTTAAAAATAGAATTGGCATTTGGGGTCAGCTCTGAGAGAGAGAGAAAAACAGAGAAAGGGTGGTAGATGGTGGGGTGGTATTAGGGGTGTAGGCAATTAGTGGGCTACTGTAGGCAATTGTGCTAGTTATAAAGTTCTCTTGAGAGCATATTTACTTTTACTATATGTATATTTTTTCCATACCTTTAGCCAACATAGGATTTTATTGGTGGTTGATGTTGAAATTAAATGTCATAACAAATGTACACTCTGAACACTAGTGCAGAATACTCTCTATTCCAATAGGCATCAATGGTGAAGTACAGCATATTAAGAGACTTACAATTATATCAACATTATAATTAAGACTGATCACAACCCTCTTTTCACTGCAATTACAAAATGCAACTCTAAATCACACCTATTTAAGCTTATTTGCCCAATAATTCAGTTCATATGAACGCAAAGTAAAAGTTTTAAAAATCAAAATGTTGCGAAAAGCACAGGCATTAAGGATGCAAGAGTGTCTTTTTTTTTATTTATTTTTAAACACAGTGACGCAAGATAAACTCTCTAATTCCTCTCATTGTCCTGTTCACCAGCTGAGCAAAAGCAGTTGAATCTGTGTTGGTTCAGTATAAACTGTCTGCTTTGTTATGTCTAATTTATTTTTTATATTGAATCGGTCAGCTAGTGACTTGTTACTTAAAACAGAGATAATTTAGATGTCAACGGTCAATGAATGTAAAAAGTAAGTCCTGCCTTAGAGTTAAAAGAGCCAATCACCTTTTAGATACAGACATCACCTGTCAATTAACTCTAGAAGGCACATGCACATTAGCTATACAAGCCGGGAATGTATTTTTATCAGCCTTATGGGACGGCATGATTATGCTGCAGTGAGTGATACTCGTGATGGCCAGGGGGAGAGCACTCATAACGAATATATGAACTATAGTCATATAATATGAATGAACTCCTTATGAACCCAGAAGGGAAGGGAATTTATTTGTAATAAAGTGCTTGTGACTTTATGGAATTATAACAGCCTGAATGCAGGCAGTTGTGTAAATGATGGGGAGCCCATACTTAAAGGGAAGGGCATAAGTATATATATATATATATATATATATATATATATATATATATATATATATATATATATATATGGCCAGTGAATAGCAAGTGCTCTAAACAGAGAGGACTTGTGAAGAAAGAGACGTTACGTCTAGGTTGTAAAACCTTGGGAATGTGTTTTGTGAGGACTATCCCTGCTGCAAAACATATGTCTTGTAAGGACACACCATTCATCTATGCCCATGAGGAGGCCATGCTCACTGTGACAATCCAGTGAGAAGTCTTTGCTTGGAGACGGACATTACTTTAGTGCATCCTCCATAGCATATAAAGAGCTGATCAGATAGTCTGAACTGGTGGGTGCACTCAACATATGCTTGTAGCGCCCACACCGGGCATAACAAATCCATCTGAATTAAATGGAGGAGGTCTGAAGTTGAGCCACCTGCGCTTTGAAGGGTGTGGTCAGGACCTTGGGTACATAGACTTTCCTGGGTTTGACAGTGGTTCTTGAAAGACCGGGGTCAAACTCAACATGAATTGTCGACTGATAATGCATGCATGTCACATACCCATTTTATTGAGTCCAGAGACAGCAGTAGTGCGGTCTTAGTGGAGAGCATGCTCAAGTCAACAGAGTCCAAAGGCTCGAAGGGGGGCCCTGCAAGCGCTTTTAGGACTAAAGTTAAGTCCCAAGTCAGGACTGTAGCCGGCCGAGGTGGGTTTAATCGTCTTGCTCCTTAAATTACCTTTATGATTAAATCATGCTTGCCTATAGAGGTACTGGTTTCATGTGCGTGATACGCAGATATAGTTGCCACATACACTTTGAGCGTTGATGGGGTGAGTCCTGTGTCTAATCGCTCTTGAAGAAATATTAGAATATGATGTATGGGGCAGTTTACTGGGTCCTTGCTGTGTGAGAGACACCAATCAGTGAACACCTTCCATTTTAGTGTATAGAGGCTTGTGGATGGTGCTCTGGCTTGTAAAATGGTGTTCATGACAGAATGCATCAGTTCTGGCACGTATAGTGCACTCCTTTCAGGGGTCACACATGCAGGTTCCACAGCTGGGGCTGGGGATGTCAGATTGTGCCTTGTGCCTAAGAGAGGAGATCCCTCCTCAGTGATATTTCCCATGATGAGCTGTACAGCATCTCATCATTTCTGGAAACCATGACTGGTTGGGACATTTAGGTGCAACTAATAGAACCATTTCATTGTCCTCTCAGACTTTGCATATGACAGAGTGGATCAGGCATACCAGAGGAAACGCTTATTTGTGTTTCGCCGACCATTTGTGTGCCATTGTATCCCTTCCCAGCGGGGCTTGGGACTTCGAATAAAAGAGGGGACAGTGGGCATTCTCCACTGAGGCAAATAGATACATTTCTGCTTTGCCGAATATTTCCCAAATCCTCAGTACAGTTTGAGGATGAAGTCTCCATTCGCCCGGTCTCAACCCTTAGCATGACAATAGGCCTGCGGCGTAATTCAGGTGGCCTGAGACATATGTCACTCTCAGGGAGAGATGATGCTCGCTCCATAGGAGGAGGCAAAGTGTCATTCTCGACAGTCCCGGTGAATGAAATCCGCCTTGGCTGTTTATATATGCCACGACTGTCATGTTGACTGAGCAAACCAGGACATGACAGCTCACTATTTCTGACTGAAAGCCTTTAAGGCTAGAATTACAGATGATAGCTCTAAGTGGTTGATGTGCCACGCCCTCCTCACACCTGTCCAGGTGCCAGAAGTTGGGTGTCCATCACACACCACCCCCCAACCTGTGTTGGAAGCATTCACGGTCACCACTTTCTGCCTGATAACTTGGGATTTTGAGTACCAGAGGGGACAGTGGGTATTCTCCACTGAGGCAAATAAATCGATTTCTGCTTTGCCAGATATTTCCCAAATCCTCAATACAGTTTGAGGGTGAAGTCTCCTGAATTCCGCCTTGGCGGTTTATATATACCTCAACGGTCATGTTGTCCGAGCGATCCAGGACATGCCAATTTTATATTTCTGACTGAAAAGATTTTAGGCTAGAAATAGAGCCAATGGCTTTAGGCACTGCGTGACAACTTGCCCCAACACGACACCTCACTGGTAAAATGCGGGAATCCCAATGCTTTCTGAAACAAGTTTCAGTGGAAATGTTTTCCCCAGTTTGAACTGAGACAGACACTGTAGAATGGCTGAAGCAGTATGTCTGGGCTGGCATAACAAAGCCTCTGATTGCGGCAGTAACAGCCAATCGGCGAGGTAGTTCAAGTTGCGCATGCTGCTCGGTCTCAGAGGGGCGAGAACCACACCGATGCACTTTGTGAATGTGCGAGGAGCCAAAGAAAGTACGAAGGGCAGGACTTAGAATTGATACACTGTTCCCTTGAACGCGAATCTCAAAAACATCCTGTTATGTTGTACAATTTGGATATGAAATTACGCATCCTTCAGATCTATCAATGCAAACCAATTGTGTGGGCATGCGATAAGATCAGTTTTGGAGTAATAATTTTGAATGGGCTCTTTATGAGTGCGTGATTTCAATGTCTCAGATCCAGAATTGGTCGAAGCCCACCATCTTTCTTTGGAACAAGAAAATAACGGCTGTAAAACCCTTTTTGTGTTTGACAATTTGGCACAATCTCTAGTTTTTTTCACGATCGATTTATTTCGGCTCGACACACAGAAACGCAGTTGAAACGGGGTGGCCAGTGTGCAAAATTGGATCGTATAACCATGTTCGATCGTTTTTGCACCCATTCTGAAATACCCGTTAGGGCTCACCACACATCCGCGTAATGGGATAGAGGGCAATTTGGTTTGCTCACCATATGATATGATGCGACGCTCATTATAGGGAAGCAGTTGCGAATAATGTGTGTGCTTTGAAGAGGAAAAAGGGGCTCTTTATTGAGAATGTGTGAGCATCTCGTGCATTTGCAACAAATGCTGTAATCTTTTTTGCAATTATTGAATTTTTTATTACATTTATTTGAGTGGAAGACACAAACAACATTTTAAACAATATTATGAACAAAAATATTCCTTTCCTGACAAAACAATGGTGGGGAGATGGGGGAAAAGTGTTTTGCATCTCCAATCGTGCCTTTTTTGGACCAGACCCGGAGGGAATTGTGGGCTCTGCTTTGCGCTTCAAAGGGTTGAGCCCATCAGGATGCTTTTGCTGCACATGCTGATATGCAGGTGCCTGTGAGGCAGCAGGTATGGGGCTTTTAGTGGGGCGCTGGCTCGAAACACTGGAGCATCCAAAAAGTAGCTTTTTCCTTATTACCCATTTCTGCCCTGGAGCACCGCCATTGAGTGGAGTGCTGATTCACGTTATTCTGCTGCTTGGTAAGCTTTTCCCGCCAATGCGGACGTTTGTCGACACTGTTCGGAAGAATGTACATGTTACTCGCTGGGCAGAGTTGTGCCGCTACCGCGTCCTCCACAGGCGGTAATTGGGCATGACCGTTTTCTTTCCCGTGATCCACATGAAAGACGATGGCGTCACTGTGCGAGCGCGCCTTATAAGGTTGCGCACCAGGACTTGGATATTTCGTTATGAACTTCAGGGAAGAATTGTGCAGGATGCTGCTGTTTGACGGTGTCTGGACTGCTGGAAACATTCATCGAGCTGAGACTGTTCAGGTTCCTCTGGAGGAGACCAGTCAGGGTGAGGCTCTTCGACCGCCCTTGTAAGGACGTGGTGCATCTCCCCGTCAGTGGCGCATACACGTTCCTCACCCTCTCTGGGGGCAGGGGCGGCAGCATCATCCACTGACCATTTGCCTGATGCGGCGAGAGACATAACATCGTCATCATCCCCAGCATCAGATCCGCCAAACCAGATGAGGCCGCACACTCCTTCAGAGGGCTGGAGCTGGTCTCGCACATAGCGTACTGAGAAACATGCACTTCGTGGAGATTGAGGGGCTCATGCGGCATGTGCAATCCACACGCCAATGAAATCCACCTAAAATTAATCCTACTCTGCCTTCCTACTGTGATACCTGAAGGTTCACAAGAGGAGATGTTCGCCAGAGCACTGCAGGGGAGTGGAGCGTCTTCTCGTTGCCGTGAAGATTCCGTCCACTGACTTGTGTGTATCGATGGCGAAGGGTAGAGGGCTTCGAGACAAGAGATGAATGCTGTCATGATGGAAGAAATTCTGAGGAAATGGTGTCTGTGCACCTGTTTTTATAGCGGTTAGTTTTGCGCCAAAACAGGCGGTGTTCAAACACCAAAGCCAATATTAGAATATTGGCGTTATTGTAGAGAGGTTTCAAATAGGTCATGTATGAAGGCACTCCCCCATATGCGTTAATATACGCAATGTCAAGTGGACTGAGTCACAAGGGAACAACAGATTTTTTTCTATAGGACTGAAAATCCATGTCTCATTATCACTCTCCATGCAGCATAGATTGTTTAATATGCATGTGCTCTCGTAAAGGGACAGAGCGCTAGTTTTATTCCCACAGTAAAAAATAAACATATTTTCTCACATTAATTCGCCTTTATAGATGAAGCACCGAATGAGATGTAATAAACTTAGTGAAACCCCAGTTATACACATGTCTGGAAATCACGAGCTGCTCAATATCCAAAATACAAGTATACAGTACATTTAATTAGGTAATGCTTCAAAACGTAAACATTAATCCGAGATGATAATGCTCTTTGATATGAAAAGAAGCAAGATCACTATGGCTAGTAGGTTATTATTATCAGATCTGTTCGGCTGCAGGGTGAAGATGAATATTTGAAACAGTCTACTTCATATCATCCTCATAAAACACCTGTTACATTTCTCAATTCTAGACCATACATGTATTTTTGTTTTTGTTCTTTGTATATCAGTCTGTATTGGTCTTGTCTGATTAATTCACAGGTTAGGCCTAACATCTACCTACTGTATATTACACATCACAACCGATTTAGTAGCAAGTCTGTTCTCTCAGCCAATAATCAAATCTTTAACTCAGTGACTAAATCTTTGATCCTTCTTGTGAAAACACTACACATGGGCTAAAGTTGCATGACAGCATGACTAAACGGGTGACCCATCATCTCCTCCACAGAACTCTTAGCTTAAAAACACATGTGTAAATGGCAGGACGGCTGAGGTTTATATGATGTATTTATGAATTTATATCTGTAAAGCGCATATATGGGATTACATAAGGCATAAATCATGTCTTGCAAATTATAAATGTGATCCAATTGGGGGACAATGTATTTTGTATTTTTTCTCCCCTTTTTTCCCCAATTTGGAAAGCCCAATTCCAATGCACTCCAAGGCCTCATGGTGGCATAGTGATTTGCCTTAATCTGGGTGGCGGATGACGAATCTCAGTTGCCTCCGCATCTGAGACCATCAGTCCATGCATCTTATCACATTTTTATTTAGCACGTTATCGTGGAGACATAGCGTGTGTGGAGGATTCTCCGCAGCATCTATGCACAACTCACCACACGCCCCACCGAGAGTGAACCACATTATAGTGACCACAAGGAGGTTACCCCATGTGACTCTCCCCTCCCTAGCAACCAGGCCAATTTTTTTGCTTAGGCTGGAGTCACTCAGCACACCCTGGATTCGAACTTACGACTCCAGGGGTGGTAGTCAGCACCTTTACTCGCTGAGCTACCCAGGCCCCTGGGGGACAGTGTATTAAAAACATAAGATATGTACAAACTATTTATCTTCGGATATATTTTTTTAAAGCCATGATGGTTAAAACAGCTATTCAATTTTGACAGGGCCAGTAATAGCACTGGCCCAACCAGTCCAGTAGAAAAAAATCCTTAGCATTGAGCCCTGATGCTGAAGCAATGTCAGGCCGGAATACTTAATGCTTAGGATAAAAGACAGCAGATTCTGCAGGTTTTGCTCAGTTTGCAAGTTGTGCTTAGGATGGGGCCCTTACAGCTTAAAGGGACTCATCCTTGTTTTAAGGCATTAGAACTTATGGCACACAATGGAAAATACAAGGATTTAAAACAGCATATCCAACAAATATGCACCTGTAACTTAAGCAATTCTACAGTAGTAATGAAATGAAATGAAATTGACAAAAACTGTCTGATGGTTTCTCAGGATGTAGGATGACACTGACATTCTGCAAGCATGTATTTTGAAGTATAAATCCCCCATGTATTAGATATATGAATATACAGTATAGTTGAAAGCTAAATGTTTACTTTCAGGCGCATGGCATTAAATATTTAGTTTAGATAAGTTTGTGTATACAGTACAGAACACTGGAGTTGGTATGATTGGTATGATAGCATTTTGCAAAATGAAACTATTTCAGGCATTTTCTCGGCCTTTAAAAAAAAAAATGTGTGATTGCTCCAAATACAAAACAAGAGATAGAGTTTATACAGAGATCAGCTGATCCCCTGCAGTTTAGTTGGACAGGCCTTAGTACTCATGCTCTGCTGACCTTAGCATAAAACTTCCACTTGTCTTTTTTACCTTCTCACCCCTCAGCATTTAGTTGATGATTTACAGGAGCCAGAGTGCCACAGCAGCCAGCAGCAGAGCAGATCCCACAGTGGAGGCTAGCGAGGGGGAGAGGGGCCCACTGTTGAAAACCAGCTTATAGGACACGACCTCCTGTCTCAGCCCACTCTCCTCCGCCATGCAGCGAAACACGCCCTCCTTCAGGGGCAGGTCAGGGGTTGGTGCGAGCATGCAGGAAGAGCCAGAAATGGTGCAAGGATATAGCTTGATGCAGTTGTCTTTCTCCCAGCGGTATGTGGCATGGTATGAATGCACAGGGCATGGTAGCAGTACTGGTCCATCTTTATCCACTAACACCTCTTTTGGGATGGTACTACGTGCCTTTGGAGCTGTACCCCAGGGTGAAAGTAAAAATTTTAGTAAAATACTTTTATTAAAAATTCATCTTATTTGCACCAAGTATAAATAGAGTTTGATGCTATTTACATCCCGGTGCAAATAGAGGCAGATACTATTTGTACTCCTAGTTAAATGGCAGTGTGTTTATAGTTTATTGTGTTTATTTAGAGTACCATTGATAACATACACTAATCCCTACCTCTAAACCTAACCATAATCTTACCTTACAAAAATTATCCATGATTTTACTCCAGTAACAATAGTATTGCCATGACATTTTGTAGTAAAATCATAGTAACCACAGAAATAAACATGGTTACTTCAATATTACTACAGTAAAACCATGGTTAATTTTACCCGGATCAAACCTTTCTCTCAACTCCCAGACATTCACCATGACCAATATGAAAAAAAATATTGCTATGATTCAGTTTTAGGATTTTATTTTGCCCTACATTGTGTAAAGTATATGCTCAGAAAGAAGCTATTTTCTAAGGCATGAACAATGATGAATATCCTGTTGTGTCTTGAACAAACAAATATATTTAATAGTACTGGGCATAAATGACAGGGTGAAAGGGGAAAAAAAGCTATATTTAGAAATGTAATAAAAGCTAGATTTAGAAGGAATGCTAGACTGGGTTTCAGTGAGCAGAAAAGAAAAACTATTTGGAAATCTTTTAACTTCTTCAGTGCTTTCATTGATAAGATTGGGGATTTTCAAACCTTCTGATGCCAAGAACCCACAAACATGATGAAGAACGATAACCCCTTATCTAAAATATTACAATAAAGGCTCTAAAAAACAATTTATTCTGTTTGAGTACAACAGTAAGTGTGATATTATGAACACAACATGTTATTTTTGAAATTATATAATAGTCTTTTATATTGTCATTGTACTACAGCCAAAGTTAATTAAAAGTATTATTATTTTGAAATGATTTGATTAAATAAATTACATATAAAGTTGACAGTTTATCCACATATAAACCTGAAGATAATTATTTTAACTAAAAAATACAAATATATTTCTCTGCTTTTCAGAATAAATAGAAAAACAGCTTAAAATATTGCCTTAGAACCCACAGTGAGCATGTTAAGAAGAAAGATACAGTACAACACAAAAAACTATTCTGGAAATTATGTACGTTGCAAGAAGTTGTTTCACTTAGAAATAAAGGTATTTATCTTTTTTTTTTTTTTTTATAATATATGAAACTAAATGCAGATTAATATATGTCATTTTTATTTGTTTTTAAACTGCAGAAGCCAATAGAATAAAATAATCATGTTTAATCTCATTAATTCAAATATCAAATTTGGTAAATGCTAACTTATTTTCCATTTTGTTTTTCTGAAACTTTTTGCACACCCACTAGCACCCCGTAGGGTCCTTGGATCTCAGTTTGAAAACTTCTTGATTAGATTAGTTTAGACAAGTTGCCATGTTAAAGGGGTTTCAGTCTTTTTGTACAACCTACCTATAACTTCTCCACAGACTGAAGCATTGGAGTGTTCAAGGGTCTGAATAAGCATCCTGTTTTCAAAAAGGGAAAACATAACAATATGAAAATTAGTTTACTTTGGCTGCAAAACAAATGCCCTCATTGAAATCATGTTCGATATTATTGTTTTGGGATAGTTGTGAGTGCGTATATACCCAGTGCTAAAGTTGTAGTCTGCTGGGATAGCAGTACACTTTCTCTTGTTCGCATTCCATGCACAATATGGATCTCGAGAAAGGATGCATTCCCGGCAGCTGACCCCATAATGACCACAGTCAGCCAGAGGGAGGCGCTGAACTTCTATATCTGTGCCAACATAGAGATGACCCTGGCACAAAGCAGAATACAGAGATATAAGGTGCCACCTGGCTCCTATCAAACATAATTTTATATATATATATTAGTCTTGACACTGCAGAGTAAAACTAAGTAGTAGTGATTCTAAGCTTAATATAATTAAAGATACAAGATTACAGTGTAAAATGTGTCCTACCACTGCAGGTTAGCCTCTTTAAAGTGCACCTCTACCTTTTTGGAGTCAATAGCCATGTTGATGATGGGATTATCATCATGGAATAAGGAATACTGTGCAATGATAAAGGCTCCTTCTATGGTATGGAGCACCTTCAGGACTTTACCACTCTCTGCACAAGGGACATAGGAAAATTGTATTGGAAAATAAATATTATAGTATTGAAAAATAATTAAATACTCTTTAGCTTTAAAAACATTTTCTGCAATTCTCAGAACCTGTGCCCAGATAAATGACGGTGAAGTGTTCAGCATTGACAGCAAGGACTGTGTCGGCCACAATGTAGGTGAAATGGTCTTGTAATGGCAAATCCAGAGGACCATCCCCGACTGGCCTGATCATGTCCTCAATCTCAGGATGATCCTTGATCACATTCAGAATCTTCTGGTTATGAGCTGCTGTGTTATTCCTGAAAGCACACTGGGTAAAAGTAGACCAAAAAACAAAACAAAACAAAAAACAGAATATTCCAATGTTAAATATATTAATATAATACAGCTAAACAAATTATATAACACATGTTTAACATCCATAATGTGAATTTCAATATGCTTGTTGGTACATTTGTACACTGGCACCTGATTTAGCCTTTTCTGGTTAATGTTGTACAGCATGGGTTTTCAAACTTTTTCATGCCAAGGTTCCCAAGTATGATGATCCCCTTGCAAGGGAACCCCTTCCCAAATATAAAGGTAGCTATATATATATTTTAATGTTTAAAGCCCCATTTATACTGTTTGAGAAAAGTAGTAAGTGTTATGTTTCCAAAATTAAACTATTAGCATTTATATTGTCATAATGTACTAAAGCAAAAAGAAGATATTTTAAAGAAGAATATTATCAGGAAAATATTTACTTCTCAATAGATATTGTTCCAAAGCAGCTTTATGGAGCATATTACCTAACAACCCCCATTGATGAAGCTGAAGGCAAACACGGTAAGGAGAACATCCCTTTCAAGATGCATAACAAGTACAGACAATTGTTGGGGGGGCCTGGGTAGCTCGGTGGTAAAGATGCTGGCTACCAGCCCTGGAGCTCGCTCACAGGGCGTGCTGAGTGACAACAGCCAGGTCTTCTAAGCAACCAAATTGACCCGGTTGCTAGGGAGGGTAGACTCACATGGGGAAACCTCCTCATGGTCACTATAATGTGGTTAGTTCTCGGTGGTGTGCATGGTTAGTTGAGCGTAAATGACGTGTTGGATGGCGTGAAGCCTCTACACGGGCTATATCTCCGTGGCAACGAGCTCAAAAATCCACGTGATAAGATGCGTGGGTTGACGGTCTCAGACACGGAGGCAGCTGGGATTCGTCCTCAACCACCGAATTGAGGTGAGTCACTACACGACCACGAAGACTTATAAGCACATTGGGAATTGGGCATGCCATATTGGGAGAAAAAAGTATATGCAGATTTGTTATTTTATTTTTACTGTTAAAAATGGTCTTGTTAATAAAATTGAATAATTGTAATTAATTTCTTGATTTCTGACCAGTTGTTGAAAGAGAATGAAGCTTTTTTTTTTTATTTCTCTGAAATTTTCTGTAGACTCCTTAACACCCCCTTGTGGCTCTCTAAGTGTCCCTGGAACCCTGTTTGAAAACCCCTGAGTGTTGGTGCGTTCTACCGTTCCAGGACGTGGTGAAGCCAATGGTGAGTTGTAGCCCCTCAGTTTAGATGTAGAAAAGGAGTTGTCAATGTCCTCAATAGAGTATGCACAAACTACAGTTGTGTTCCTGTAATAATAAAATAAACATAAACATGGAAACACACTACACAACAATAAACACAGCACAATTTCCTTGAAATTATGTTTTTGTTGAGGAACTAACAATGTTGACATCAACGTTTGAGTTAAAAATTGGCAGGGTTAGATTTTTTGGTGTACTATGTGTTTAGTGTACCAGTGCCAGATAGAGGTATTAATCAACAGCCTGATGATGAATGCTTGCCAAAACTGTCTCTGACATAACTTCCACTTACCAGGCATTGGAGAAGAGGCCGTACATCACCCCAATGCGGAGATGGTCAGATGTCAGAACGAACGTCTGCTTGAGGTTGTTGTACTGAACAGGAGTTTCAGCTTTCCCACACATCACACGTGCCTTCAGAAATGTAGTCCAGGAGTTTGGCAATACATTCGGAAGACCTCCCTCATCAACCTGAGCCACAGACACACACACACACAAGGTTATCAGAAATCTTGAGTCCTCATGGCAGTTTGTATGAACAAGTAATGGTTAAAGCAGCAGCTTGTTACCATGCAGACACGTCCTATCCGAGCCTTGTATGGCACTTCATCGAGACTTGCTGAACTGTTGACCTCACTAAAGAAGAAATAGATCTCATCTTTGAGTTTCTCGCTGTGTGGAATCACAGCAGCTCCTGCAAACTGAGGATCTGAGATAGGTGAGAGAGAGAGAGGGCGAGAGCACATTTCTTGATTTCATGGAATAAAACTTCGATTTGTGTTGGATTTAAAAGCCACTATTTTGAACCTTAACTTATATGTGTGATTTTTTTCAAATATAAAAATACTCCTATCCCAGCATAATGCTTAGTGCACAGAACAACTGCAAATAATATATTTGTAGATTTCCCAGAAGAATGTGAACATTGTGGTTCTGTGGCACTTCCCATATACATCTGTTTATGTGAACAGCCCAACACAGGAACATTGACTCAGCCACTGACATGAAGGGTGGAACATGAACAAAGGACACAGCATCTGCCTTCTGACATCTTTCAACAGATGTTTTTTACACTATAAAACTTGGCCAGTTCCAGATTATTTTCAAAAACAAACAAATAAGCCAGTGAACTAGAATAGAGTGAGCTGACAGAACATGCTTGGAGCCCTTGGCCCTTACAAATCCTACAATAGTAAACTGCTATGCAGTGTGGAGAACAACTCGGCCTACTCACTCTGTAACCATTTACTCTCTGACTTCAACAGCTTTTTGGAGCCGTAGGTGCGATGGATAGAGCCAGTCTGCCCGGCAACCGCTGATAGGGCAGAGTGCAGATTTCCACCTAAAAGAGAGGGGCAGAGAAAGAAAAGTGTATCTATTAGCCAAACTTGTGTGACTTGATGTCCTTTCAAATTCCTTCCATCAAAGTCTCCTTTAAGTTTCTTACAAACTTTGATCAAAATGAATTTCAACCAATGTTTGACTCTAAAAAGAGGGCAGTAAACACACACAAAGCAGTGACATGCATTTAGAAGATTTAAACCCTGTCCCTCTTAACAGACATCACTGATTGTCTGTTCATCCGAATGCTTCTACTTTACGCATCTGACTTATAGAGAGATTGTGAAGGCACAAAGTTCTTTCAGGATCAGTGTTGACCTTTCAGCTCTGCTAACCACACATGGCAAATAAAATAATACACTTTTATCTGACATTTAGCAGATTAAAGATGGGGGTGAGATCTCTCTTTTTGATATTCAACAGGGTTCATTTTTTATTTCCTCTGATGCACACCTCATCATACATTCAGTCCTTGTAAGTCATTGCTCATCATAACTATTGCTTGTCTATATATTTTGTGTGTAACAAATCATTATCTCTTTTCTGAGAGAGGTTGTATCATGCCAGGTGAGAATACATATATTTTTCATCTGCTGCACTTAAAGGGACAGTTCACCCCAAAATGAAAAGTCTCTCATCATTTTGCTCACCCTCATGCCATTCCAGAAGTGTATGACTTTCTTTCTTCAGCAGAACACAAATTATAATTTGTGAATATTTTCAGCTCTGCTGGTCCATTTGTCCAAACTTTTGAACGTCCATAATGCCGATAAAGGCAGCATAAAAGTAATCCATACGACTACAGTAGTTAAATCCATTTCTTTAGAAGTGATATTATAGGTGTGGGTGAGAAACAGATCAATAATTGAGTCAGATTTTATTAGAAATTCTCCTCACTGTCTAGTAGGTTGCGATATGCACAAAGAAGATGTATTAACAAAAACAAAAGAAAAAATGTGAATGTGGAGATTGATAGTAAGGGGTTAATTATTGATATGTTACTCACCCCAACTTGTTGTATATCACTACTGTAGACATGGATTTAACCACCCGAGTCATATGGATAACTTTTATGCTGCCTTTACATGCTTTTGAAGCTTCAAAATATTGGTCACAATTCACTTACATTGTGAGGACATACTACATAGCTGAAATATTCTTCTAAAAATCTTTTTTTTGTGTTCAGCAGAAGAAAGAAAGTCATACACATATGGAAAGGCATGAGGTTGAGTAACTGATGAGAGAATTGTTATTTTGGGTGAGCTCTTTATGCAGCAAATGCCCACTGCAATGGGGAAAAACATGAATATAAATCTTCCTCTATACATCTTCATTTTCTCTCCCTCAATTCCTCTCCATTTACCTGCTGACAGACTGATGGAGCGCTGAGAGGGGAAAGGTGCCAAGATCTCAGACACTGATATTTCCTGCTGCATGTCCATCAGTACACTGTCATTCACCTGGGTAAGAGAGGTGATGTGATTAATCAGTACGTTTGTCAGTACTAGGCTTTTTATAAGAAAACCACACACATTGCAGCTTGAAAATTCTAGCAAGAAGAGGAAATGATCAGGATGTGCTGAAACAGCTAGAAAAATTAAAATGTTCCCATCTTCTTTTCCATATTATTATTAATCAGTTAAATGTGTGTCCCTCATTTCAGGAAGTCAAAAGTTATTTTTATGATATTGCTTTCAGCTCTGTCAGGTTCTAATCCCAGCACAGTGATTCAGGAAACCCACTCATACCCAATGCAAAGAGGGTGAGAGTGACATCACACAAGGTCATGAGAATTTGTATGATAATGCACAGTAACAGGTACATACGGTATATTCTTTGAATGCTGAGCTCCGAGTTCTCATTGTCTTTCGCTTTCTCTCTTAATTGAAATTAAATGTAAAGCTTACAGTTTAAGTGCTCAAAATAGTTTACAACTGCAATATCTAACATCTCTTAAGTTTGTCACTGATAATGCTTTTTGAAATGAAAGGAACAGTTCACCCAAAAATACAAATTCTTTCATAATTTTCTCACCCTCATGACATCCCAGATGCGTATGTGCAATCCATAAGACTCCAGTTGTTAAATCAATGTCTGCAGAAGAGATATGTCAGATGTGTTTGAAAAACAGATCAATATATAAGTCCTTTCTTACTATAAATTCTCCTCTCTTCTCAGTAGGTAGCGATATGTACAAAGAATTATAATCAACAAAACCAAAACAAAAAAGAAGAACTTAGAAAGAGACCTTAGGAGGTAAATTTATAGAAAAAAGGACTAAAATATTGATCTGTTTCTCACCCACAACTATCATATCACCTCTAAAGACACAAATTTAACAACTGGAGTCATATGGATTTCTTTTATGCTGCCTTAATATGATTTTTGAGTTTCATTATCACCATTCACTTACATTGAATGTACCAACAGATTTTATTCTAAAAATATGAATTTGTATTTAGCAGAAGAGAGAAAGCCATACACATCTGGCATGGCATGAGGGTGAGCAAAAATAAATTTCTTTGGGTGAACTATTTCTTTAAAGGAACATGATATTTATGCTTTTAGCTCTTAGTTAGAAATGCATCAATAAGTACCAAATGTGGGGTGTGCACACAGATATTCTAGTGTTTTAAAGCTGAAGTTTGTAGTTTGTTAAATTTGTTGAAATAATTTCTGTTTGTTTGAGCATACCGACCAGCTTGACACACCAACTTTGGCTCAAACAATAGCGTGAGTTTGGGGTGGGACTGTCTGTTTGTCCGACTAAATGCAGAAGGTGGGAATGTTTGGAAAATCTATTTGAAAACAATTATAATTTTTGCAATTCTATTTGGTTACACACTTCACCATTAAGTGCTGTTGTTTCTGTAATTCTGGACTTGAAAGACACATTCTAATCTTAAGAACACCTGTGGGTTTGTCTACACATCTGAAATACATATAGATAATTAGTGAAAATGCATCTTACCAGGAGCCAACATTTAGGAGCACCTGCTCTAGTCCCACACACCACGAAGGAGTCGCCAACTCTCTCAATTACAGTGATGAAATTATCACACTCATGCTACAGAAAGATGAAACCATACAACTTGAAATTTATGGGAAGCTTAAGTATGGTTTGATATACAGCAAATCTAACAAATTATATATCATAAATAGCAGAAAATACAATCACTCATAACAGCATATAATCCTTTTGTGGGCACAATGGTCTTTTTTCTTTCTTTTTCTATATTTAATTATTTTTATTTTTTACATAAATGACTTAGCAAAAGCCACCATCTTCATTTTCTCTTTTAAAGGAGCCCTTTTGTCTGTGCCATTAACCTTAAAAAACAGCCTCATTCAGTCAAGTCTGAGTGTTGAACTGCTCATCATGGATGACTATTTCTGTATAATGTGTATCCAGATTGGCTCCAGCTACCCTAATGAGTAGAGTCTGGTTATAAACTTATGCTCAAAAACATTTGAATTTCAGACTTAAATATGTATTTATAATCCAACTAAACCTGCTGAATGTAATTCACATAGATGGTTTATAATAAATGGGTGACTGGACTCATTTCAGTTGTAATTTCTTTTACACTGTCAGGTTTGAGAGTAAATTGAATCACAAAGCTTTGTTAGAAGCTACAGCATCTGCCTCCTGACATCTTTGAACAGATTTTTTTTTTACACTGTAAAACGTGGGGAACTATGAAATATACAATATACTGTAGGTTAAAATATCAAGTATTATTATTATTGAAGTAGAAATACTAGAACTGGTTTGAAAGTCTCTCTTACCTTCCGTGCTGCTGATTTAGAGACACATGTCTGTTTTGCATTCTCATCCATCAGCACAGGGATCTGTGTGCACATCAGCATTACTAGTCATAGCCTTGTACATACAGTATATACTCTATTATTAGAATCCTTTCTTAGAAAAAAAATCAGTGGATGTATGAAATGTACTAATATCATCAGAGCTATATTCTTGACAGTGGTGGAAAGAGTACATATTACATTTAGTTAATTAAAAGCACTGCTACTGAAGAAATAATTCAGCTGAGTACAAGTAGAACTACTGAGAAAGATTATGACTATATAAATAAGTAGTTTGCAAAAAAACTATTCAAGCAATTGTTTCAAGTTACTTTATGAAAATTATATTATATAAAGTATAGTATTTACGCTTCCATATTTAGAACACAAAAACATTTTTGTTCATGAAAGAAACTGATGCTTCCTTTCACCAACAATGCATTAAATTGATCAAAAATACTGCCAACATCATTAAATGAAAATTATTATTTTCATTTAATGAAAACAGTACATTGCAACGATTTGAAGTGGTATTTACTCAATCTTTTCTGTGTTAGCAAACATATACTGTGTCACCTATTCCTTACAAAAGTATTCTAAAGGGCTAATTTGGTACTTAAAGGGTAACTAAACCCTAAACCAACTTTTTTTAGTTAATGATCTGTAAGCATGGGGCTTTATTAGTACTGGTCATTGATTCAAGTAATTTTTTTGACATTTGTGTATAAAGTGTTTTAATTGTACAATATATGGTGTAAAAACGTCTGAGTGCTGCCCTCTTCCGGTTGAAAGGTGGCTACTGCAGTTGAATTTTCCTATTGGCTGTTGCGGTACTTCGTGACGTAAGTGGTGACAGCTGACGTAAGCAGGTTCCAGCTCACCACGCCAGATTCATGTACATGTCGTCTTGCGACCGTGTGAGGAATAATAATAACATAGAGTCTGACAACAGCTGTCAATTAATCCGTCACTACGAGTCTCAGGTGCCCCCCGCACTCGGTTCGTTCCCTCTATCCCTGCCGGGGTCTGCCCACTTTTCCAGCATTTTCAAATATTTCTAGTGGGTGGAGTCAGACTCTGAGCAGGTGTTTAGTTACCCTTTAATAAAATGTTCTTATTATTAGAACAGTTGAAAATTCAAAATACAATGGTTCCTTTCCCCATTTGCTGAGTTGTTAAGTGGCTTTACGCTTGCAAGTAAAATAGTTTTTCAAAAATAGGCAAAAACAAATTAAATTTTCTCCAAAAGTCTATTGTTTTAGAGAGATGATGGCTATTCCATGTATTACTGTTATGAAAAAAATTATCTCTAACCAGGATAGAGAGGAAGGAGGACGGTTCAGATGCATGACAAAAAACAAGTAAACCACAGTCTTTAGTTTGAGAAACAGACTAGTAGCTTCTAAATGCCAAAGACCTGCATTGCTGCAAGAAAATTCTTGGAAAACTGAACATGTAAAGAATACAACATTTATTTTAATAGAAATAGCAATTTGTAACATTCTAAATGTCTCTAAATCATCTCTAAACTACAGAATGTTAATTGTGACTGAAACACATTCCTATTTCAGGTTTATTCTCATTCATGGATATTCAAGTATTTTTGCAATTAAGTTAACATACTGTACACAACTAATATAATGCAATATCATAGAGGAGGAAATTTACCATGTATGATATTGCAGCAATTATCCAGATGTGGAATTATTAAGCAAACTGTTTATCATTTCCTACATGTAAACGGAATAAAATAAGCAAATATAAACATTTCACACAGTGTGTAGTGAGTGATATGATTGATTCAAACACTAAAAGTGGTTGTTTCTTATATGTATTATTGTATTACAGTTGTAATAATAAAGGCTTAATTAACATGATGGTTGTTTAACATATTGAGTTATTATTATTATTTAGGAAATTGTAGAATTTGGTTACATTATGTTTTGTGATTTCTCATACCTTCTTTATGTAACATTCATCCCTTGTGCACTTTTTGAGAGACTGCACTGTAATTATCTCTCCTTGGTGAGAAATTAGGCTTTTATGTTACCATAAATAATTATTTCACAGAGTTTCCATTTTAAGTTATTGTTCTGTTCCATAAATAATAGCACAGTTTTGTATTGCATAGAGAATACCAGCTATCTAGGTCAGGATTTAGAGCAGTGTTCTAGCTTGGTTCTAGTTTATGGTGTCAGACCCCCATACCTGCATGTCATGCACTCCTTTGTCACTGAAGGTGAGCTTATAGATTACCCCCATGCCCCCCACATATAGGACATCAGATCCCTGTTGGTGGTACATCGTTGTGTAGTTCTCTGGTTTCATGAAGTGAAACCGAGGTGATTCTAAAAGAAAAACAAACAAACATAGTGAAATATAGTGAAAATGTATAATGTGCATCTGGTAAAATACCTGAAATCCCTAAGGGGCTGTTCACACTGATGTATCCTTGCGCCAAAGAAAACTAGACGCAGTGCCACAATAAGAGTTGAGCTCAATCGACAGCATTTGTGGCATAATATTGATTATCACAAAAGTTTATTTTGACTTGCCCCTCTTTTTCTTTAAAAAAAGTACAAATCTGGGTTCCAGTGAGGCACTTACAATGTAAGTGAATTGGGACCAAATATTTCATGTTAACATACTCACATAAAGGATATGCATGTAAAATTAATTTAATTTTATAAGTTTACTTACTAAACTTTTCTGTGTAAAGTTATATCTTACAACTTAGTTACTGTAACAATGTAATGTCAACAAACCCTTAAACCCTAAATTAACTGTAAAAATGACAATTTAAACAACGTAACATCTCAAATTATTAAAAGATTTATCAGAAGAATAATTTGTGGTTTTATAAAATTATAAGTAAACCCTAAACCCTCCAGAAATTGGCCACATTCACTTTCATTTTCCTCGAACCTTGCTTTTTATTTTTTTTTAAGGAGGTGAGTGTCTAAATTAATATTTGTGGTAATCAACTTTATGCCACAAATGCTGTAGATTGAGTGACGCAAATCTCGTCATCAGTAGAGTGCTCGAGCACTGAAGGCATGCAGCCACTGATCTATATATATATATATATAGATCAGTGCATGCAACCAATTATTTATTTGAACGCGCAGAATGCGCTTGTATTGTAATTATTTGCATGAATTTGTGGAGCCACAAGGTGGCAAAACTCATATTTGAGCCATTGCGGTCACGAAGAAATCGCCAATAAATAACAGGAGAAAAAGTCAAAACAACAAAGTGTGTAAGGAGGTCAGGATATACCTGCATTTGTATAATTTGAGTCTGAAGGAATATAAAGACATTCTTATGGGTCATTCTTATAAGACATTCTATATATATATAAATCAGTGGTTACACCAGAAGAGAAATTGTCCAGCGTGCCGTAACACGCATGCGCCTGATTACCGTCAAATTGGTTGTGGCTGTGTCTCGTTTCAAAGGCCGCTAGGTAGGACACGTTCTTTGAAGACTGCAGTATACCGATTGTCCTCTTTAAACAAGTATTGTTTAAACGAGACGGCCTTCGTAAAACAAACGGAAACAGAATGTAACACGGTTGCTATGACAACACGCCACTCTTTAACAAGCGCGAGTGCTTTCAGTGATAAGGAAACAAAGTCCCTTAGGAAGGGAATATTATAGCCTAATGATGTAGAGAGAAATGAAAATAGATTTTAGAGGTGTACTTTTAGTCTATAATACTTTATTTTAATAATATATGACTTTAATTATACATATTATATACTCTGCACCCATCTACTGAGGTACTTCAACATGGGAATAAACATTAGGCCTACTTGCGTTTGAACATCATTTTCCGAGCAAACTGGAATAATTTTATTTAGACAAATGATGTCCATTTCCGTTGAGCAAATAATTGTGGGTTTTGAGTGCCCACAAAGGATAGCCTACACCTCATGCATCCTCAAAAGTCCCGTGAAAGAAGGTCGCATTCCAAGTCTATTTGGAGAAGTGTCCTTCTCACTTTTCTGAAACGAGACAGCCTCGATGACGTATGCGGCCGACAAATGAGACAGCCATTGAGTCTATTTTGACAGTCTCGCGTTCGACTGACGCTGAGCGTTCGCGTCAAAACCGATGTAGCCTATAGCCTACTTTGGGCTTATGTCACATTTGTGCGCATTCTTCCTTTACTAACCTTTTCCCAAAACTGTCAAATGTAGTCATGGGTAGGCTACTTTTGTATGTAAAATTATAAATTATTTTCACCGAACTGTAGCCTATAAACATGCTTCAAGATGAGCTATTCCACAGTAGACTATGACGTTGCAACAGGTGTTTATGTCGGTCTAATTTGGCGATTTGGAGAGGGGGCTTCGATAAGGTCGATCTTAAAAATCTTTCAAAGCAATCTGATCCGGTTTCTATTTGCATTTAAGGTTGACGTTCTTTGTTACACCGTGTTCTTTAGCTCATCCAATTATTTGTTTCCCCCGCCGCATCCTTCGTGATTTCAGAGAAGACGTGCGCTGAATTGGGGATTCGAGAAACGTCGTTATCCAGGGTGCTGAAGTGGGCGGTCATGACCAGCAGCCTGCTGCCTGTGGGAGTCAGGGAGATTTACGCCAAACCACAAATGCATCTCTCACTTAGTCAAACGTTGTGTTTCTTCTATCTGTAGTTGTGAATGGTTGTAATAACACGTACCACTAAGGGGTAACTGTTAGCATGTTAAGGTTTTCAAACGAGCATAAGTCGTGAATTGCGTGAACCCCGTTGGCTGTATCGATTGCGAAGCCTGTGGACGTGCTTGGAATAAACAATACTGTTAATTTTCGTGGAATTTTCCATGGCCAGTTCTGCCTTTGCAAGAGTGAGCATTTCTGCCTTGTGTTTTGGAAATGCCCCAGTTACTGCAGCAGTGCCGTCATTTGCGTCAGCTCGTGCACCTGCACAGCAGCTCTGTAGAATGCGCTTGTGTTTTTCTTACAACAAACCCACATGCAGCGCAGGCCTATTCTTTATGAACGTGCATTTAAAAAAAAAAAAAGCTTATTTTCAAAATAGCCATGGCATGTTTAGAAAAGAGGAATGGTTTACTCCTACGTTCCAACACTGTAACTAATCACACTTTACCAATCCTCACACAACTAAGGGGCCGTTAACACGAAACTTGTTTTTTCCTGTTGTGTTTTTCAATTGCTTGTCCACGACTTTGACCGTTGCGCCGCGTCTTGCTGTTGTTTAAGCGTCTCGCGCATGAACACCGCTTATAGACGCCGTGCCAGACATAATACGTCAGCTTTTAAAAGCGCGCCTCGAGACACCTGCAGCATTAGGCTATTCGTTGCACTGCGTCATGTTGTTTTAACGCAAGAACGCGATCTATCTGAACGGACCTTAACATATGTTAAAGGGATGCTACTATGGCTATACACGGTAAAAAAAGAATCCCATTCCATTATTTAAACCTTCGATTTTATTTTATAAAGACGTAGGCCCTATTGGACATATACCAGCACTACGCAGCACTTTTATCCAATGTTGTTTAATAAGTAAGTCAGAACATGTCAGTAATTGACGCTCTGCATGTACTGTGGTAATACATAATACCATTCATCATTGTTAATATCACACAGGCTACACGTCATGATGTAGTCATGACGTGAATATGAGTCTAAGTCGTTTTTCAAAACAACAATGTTAAGCAATGAATCTAGGCCTTCTTCCATTTAGTAACGATGAAATATCATTTGATATTTTCTCTGATATAATACGCAATAAAAAATGCTTAACACGCTTTTCAAGGATAAAATAATCTTTAAGGGTAGACATAGGAGACCGGTGCGGTTTAGGTAGGATACATTTCCAGCACTGTCCAATAATCCGTATGTTGTCTATAATTGAAAAAAGTATTCTTACCCAATACGGTGAATTTCAGCCGAGGTGATATTTCGGCCAAAACCATAGAAAAAAGTGCCGCCAGAATGAATATATTCATGTTGCTCATTGATGGCATTGTTTTAATTAGCGTGATGAGAGAAGAGTCCCCCACACCGAAAAAAACTGTTCTCAGATTGTCTTGTTTTGCAGAAGTGCGCGTGTGATAAGTGGGCTCCGCCTGTCCCTCAGACCTCTACGAGCATCTATGGGGTAACTGCCTTCACGTCACACATTCTGAAAGAGAGAGGAAGGGGAGAGAGGAAGGGGAGAGCAGACATGCGCCCACAACAGCAACTGCACAACTTGGCAAGTACAGATTTAACTACAGACTCTTTTTATATTATCGGAGGCTATTTAACGGATGTGCGGAGCATTTTCGTCCCATTCAGTAATAAAATTAACATGTAGTATGTAGACTCCCCAGACTCTCTAGATACAGACTTTTTAAGTTATCAGTTTCATTATAATATTATAGCCTTTGCAGAATATACAGGTGCATCTCAAAAAATCTCGTGGAAATGTTTTTATTCAAAAAGTGGAACTTTTTTCATTTTGCATAAAGTGAAATATTTAAAGCCTTTTTTTGTTGTAATCTTGATGATTGCAGCTTACAGCTCAAGAAAATCAAAAGTCCAGTATCTCAAAATATTAGAATAAAGAATTTATAATACAGAAATGTCGACCTTCTGAAAAGTATGTTAATTTATGCACTCAATACTTGGTCGGGGCTTCTTTTGCACAAATTACTGCAAATAATTATTGCTCAGTGGTCCAAAGTTCTCTTTTCAGATGAAAGCAAATTTTGCATTTTATTTGGAAATCAAGGTCCCAGTGTCTAAAGGAAGAGTGGAGAGGCACAGAATCAGGCACTGCTTGAAGTCCAGTGTGAAGTTTCCTCAGTCAGTGATGATTTGGGGTGCTATGTCATCTGCTGGTGTTGGCCCACTGTGTTTTCTCATGTTGAGTGTCAATGCAGCTGTCTACCAGGAGATTTTAGAGCACTTCATGCTTCCCATCTGCTTACATGCTTTATGGAGATGCTGATTTCCTTTTCCAGCAGGACTTGGCACCTGCCCACACTGCCAAAACTACTAGTAACTGGTTTGCTGACCACGGTATTACTGTGGCAGTTGGCCAGCCAACTCGCCTGACCTGAACCTCATAGAGAATCTTTGGGGTATTTTCAAGAGGAAAACGAGAGACACCAGACCAAACAATACAGACAAGCTGAAGGTCGCTATCAAAGCAACCTGGTCTTCCATAACACTTCAGCAGTGCCACAGGCTGATTGCCTCCATGCCACACCACACTGATGCAGTAATTTGTGCAAAAGAAGCCCTGACCAAGTATTGAGTGCATAAATAATCATACTTTCCAGAAGGTCGACATTACTGTATTATAAATTCTTTAATGTAATATTTCGAGATACCGGAATTTTTATTTCCATGAGCTGTAAGCTGTAATCATCAAAATTACAACAAAAAAATGTGCTAAAAATATTTGACTTTGCGTAATGAATCTAGAATATATGAAAGTTCCACTTTTTGAATTAAATTACGGAATAAAATGAACCTTTCCACGATGTTCCAGTTTTTTGAGATGCACACGTACATGTAGGGAAGAATTATTCTAACACTTTTTGTCTTATCAAAAACAAACAAACAAAACAACAACGATGTACTCAAATAATTGTAACACTGTGAAGCACATTCTCACAGAGAAATCGTCAGGAATATATTACTTTTCTAAATTTGGCTAATTCGTATGATATTGTGCGACTTCACTCGTTTTAATTCCTACGACTTTCACTACAGCCAATGACGTCGCTGGACATCGTTTACAGCTAATACTCAACAATTACTTGCTTCCTATCATGTTTACACACTCTACTGAATGGTTATGTTTAGATAAGTGGTTTGGGTATAAAGATGACTTCTGAATTAAAGGGATAGTTCTCTCATAATTTACTGCACCCTCATGCCATCCCAGATGTGTATAAATTTCTTTCTTTTACAGAACACAAACAAAGATTTTTAGAAGAATATTTCAGCTTTGTAGGTCCTAGTAGCTGAAATATTTGTAGCTGAAATATTTTTTAGAATTTATGTTGAAAACAAAAAGTTGCAATAACGTGTGTGTGTGTGTGTGTGTGTGTGTGTGTGTGTGTGTGTGTGTGTAAAAGAGATAGAGCAGGAGAGAGTGAGAGAGAGAGAGAGAGAGAGTATACCAGTGCATACTTAACTATAGTTTGAAGTTAGTTAAATGAGCTTACCTCATCCCTCTCATGAGCGCACATCACAGAGATGTACGGAAGCGAAAATTTGTAGTTAAACAGTATATAATCAAACGTTTGTGTTCAGAAGAACTTTATTTGTCGATTTGAGTCTTGTGGATTATTTTGATGCACCCTAATTGCATTTTGGACCTTCAAAAAATGAAATCCTAAAAGTCACATATTAAAATACACATATTGTATACACACATGACATACACATATTATATAGGGCTATAATATTTTTTTTCTTGCAGGTAAAACAAGGAATTATTTTTTTTTATTGCACAGGTATTTTGTTTGCATCAAACAATAATTCTTGTGTCTCAGTGAAAACCTTCTAGCCTATGAGTCCAAAGCCTTTTTCTTATAGATGTCGTAAAACATTACATTACATTATCTGCCTAAAGTGGTATGGAAGATGGAATAGGCCTTAAAAACAGAACTCATTGTGTTCGTTGTTCAACTTCAACTCCAGGCTTCTTCAAAATCTCTACCTGTCAGGTATTAAAATTGCTGTAGAAAAAGAATACCAGAAGAAAGTCAATGTAAATTTACACTAATTTCATGTGAACCATAAAATGTACTTGTATCTTTTAATCAACGATAGTACTTTCAATGTGGTGGTTATTTTGCCTTGTTTTACTCTGTCAGTATTCTGCATTTGACCGTATCAGCATCAGAGAACAGCTCACGCTGCATCTTATTGACTTACTGGCCAGCCTCATTGCTTTTGGAGCTCAGATATGTGAGTGATCACTGCTGTGCTCTCCACATACTGAAAAGATGCTTGGAAACACATCTGCCTCTTCATCGTTTATTGTAGATTACCAGTTTAGCATTAGTTTGAAATGGTGTGATGACTGAGGCTTTTGTAAACCATTTTTTTTTTTCTGTGAAATTTCTGCTGTGGTACAATAATCAAAGCTTTTTAATTGTGCAGTGTTGCCCAGATCAGGCTATTGCCTCAAACCTGCCTTCTTTTTTATTTGTTGTTGTTGTTTTTTGCTCCACCTCGTGGCAAAAAGGCAAAAGTGATATATACTGTATTGTACTATGGTTATTGTCAAGTGGTGCTAAAATGTTTCCTCACTTTTGTGGGTAAAGAACAGAAACATCTGAAAATACATCCAGAACATAATTACACTTTAATTTGACCTCTGTAAATGTTGTAAACAGTATAGTATGTTTTCAGTCATCTGTACTACAGGCAAATTAATTATTAATTTTTATAATAACGAAATGAAAATGGTACAATGTGTGTGAACTTTGTACCACATTTAGTTATTATAGGGGAGTTCAAAAGTGGTTTTATTTCATAAATGCATGCCCATAGTCAGACAGACCTATATAACAGATTGAGACATCTAGAGGTAATCCTAAAGGGTTTAAACCGCTGGTCGTACATGTGATTATCATCTTTTTTATGGGTTATTCTGGGCAACAGCAGAAACGATTCACTCGCTCTCTCTCTCTCTCTCTCTCTCTCTCTCTCTCTCTCTCTCTCTGTGAAATCCAGTTAAAGCCGAAACGGCTTGGGAATTGTCTGTCCAACAGAATGGCAGCCATCCTAAAACATTACTGTCAGTACCTTCCTGTGCTCGCAGACAATAATCGATCTTCAGCGTAATAAAACATACCTCTCACAGATCAATTTCACTATCTTATGAGACTGAATGAGATAAATTATGTAAAATAATACATAAATCGTTGGTGATCAGATGAAAGGCAGAAGGAGAAAGTTATGTATTTTTCAGTTTAAAGGGCGTAACAAACAAGACAGTGACTGCTGCAGATTATTATGCAGATTATTCTCTTTTGACACCACAGTTACTTGCCATGTCATTTACTTTCCACAGTCAGATGAGCTGGAGAAAACCTGCTGCCAGTCAAGTTTAAAGGTGCTGCACTGATGAAACAGATGGAGCTTCCATCTGGACAATGGTATAATGCAGATACTATAGGAAAAAAGAGGTATGGTCGTAGTGTCCTTTAAAATGATAGCTGTCTAACTCCCTGCTTCTATTTTAAAGAGGCACAAGAAAGTAGACTAAAACAGTATTATTGAAAGCTGCAAATTACTGAGACTTTCTGGCCTCAGAAATTATCTTGAATTTTTAATGAGGAGGTTAAAAATGGAATACTTTGGATTAAAGATTGGGAGGCGATATGGTTTTCTTAACAGCCAGACTTGCATAGTCTTTAATAGTTCACTGCAAAATTTTTAAGTTACAAATGCATAGCAAAAACATAAAAATGTGGAAATATATACATTAGATAATATGCAAAGCATCTTTAATAACCATCAACATGTGGTGTGCTTTCATAACATTTGTGCATAGCCATTATAGACACACATCAGTCATTGGCATGGCATAACTTCACTTGATGTGGTTAATTCAAATAAAAAAGACATTTCTGAATGACCCTGCAAAAACTCTATAATCTTAACTATATTCAGTAACCTATAAGAATAACATTGTTTGCTGTAATGTACAATATCACACAAGACATATACTGTATATTTCAAATACTTCACTTGTTTAACTCTTTATTTACTTTATTTCCTGTACTATGGACATTTAGAGCCTGTTAGAATGTTTAAGCTAACACATACTGTATGTTTTTTAATCTTTTGCACAAATTACATTTGCATTTGTGTTAAAAAAGTTACAAAAGCTAAAACTGCTTTGCAACTGTAATCAAATACATCAATGTGTGGCCTGTATTGGGTTCATTAGTCAGAAAAATGAAATATATAATTTTTACAATATAAAGGTTAACTGTGCCAGAGCCCTTACCAAGGAAATTATTTTAGTATTAATTTTATTAAGAGCTGTGAGCCTAAAATTAAGCAATGACAAACAATGGCACACAACAATAATATCCAGTTGTTATTAATGGTCAAATATGATTAAAATACACACTTTATAATTTGTTTCCAAAAAACAAAACACAAAACAAAACATTATTATACCAATGGACATAGAAAGTTCAAAGTCAAATAATACAATTTGTTATTGCTTTTTTGAAAGAAACTATTAATATAAGTAATATACTATAATACTTCATTCTAGAGTTTCAATGTAACCCAGCCTGCATGCATACAACCACTGAAAGTCTGTGAGTTTTGTTTGTCTGCTGTGCTGTATCAGACTTTAGGCAGTTGCATTGCTGAACCCACCATACTAACTTATTGACTTTGATATAGTGATCTAAACTACCTAACAGAACTGCTAAAATACATTAATATAAAGAAAAGTTCATATATCAATAATGTCAATCAGGCTTGCAAATTTTGTAATAAGCTTTATACCTTGCTCATATAATATGTTTGCAAGCTGCAACAGTACTTAGTAAATGATCAGCTAATACCTATCAGTTCCTCAAAGTTCTTTAATTCTCTATGATGTTGCAACCAGCTCAAATAAGCTTCATTGTAAATCTTCCTGTGTTCCCACCTTCTCCACCTCCACCCAGGGACGATCGTGGCACAAAGTCTATAGTGGCAGTGTGTTTTATCTGACCTTTGCTCTGACTCCAGAAAAACATAAACACAAAACAGATTGCCACAGAGCTGAGGAAAGAGAGAAAGCCCATGGTGGTTGCAATGATGAGGGTTTTAGCATCAAATGGGTAAGGGTTTGACACCCGTGCTGTAGAGTTGATAGAGGGAGGCAATGATGTTTCCATCCATCCCTCGTCTGAGAAATACGATGCTGTGTGGTTTTGTGGGAGACCCTCTACTTGAAGACTTACAGAGAAGCTGTCATTACCAGCTGCATTAGCTGCAGTACACACATAAGTTCCACTGTCTTGTACTTGTGCATAACGCACCTCTAAGCTCCCATTAGCAAGCACTCGTATTCTCCCCACAGAGCTAAGTAGAGACTGCTGGACTGACAGCCAGGTAATAGAAGGCGATGGATAGCCATCTGCTTTGCAGTCAAACCGCACACTCATGCCTTCCAACACACTCATATCTTGCAGCTGTCGGTTCAGAATCTGTGCCTGTTTGCATATAAATATAACCGGGAGTTCAGCCTCCGAAAAGTCCCGAAATGCTTTCTTCTGCTGATTAGGGGCAGAACAGGTGGGTTGACGGCCATCAAAGTCCAACCGCCGGCGGCGTCGCAGCACCCAGAGTAGCCTGCAGTCGCAAGCTAAAGGATTTCTGTCCAGCCGCAGTGTCTGCAAGTTCCCTACAGAGTGGAAGACACTTTCTTCCAGGGTAGACAGACGATTAGAGGACACGTTAAGCAGATGGAAGTTGACCAGACCTCTGAAGGCACCTGGCTCGATACGCATCAGGCTCCCACCTACCAGGTGCAACTCTTGCAGTCGGAGAAGCTCTCCCAGTAGGTTGCCCTGTATGGAGGTGATGGGGTTGTAGGATAGGTCCAGGTATTGCAAATAGGCTAAATGGCGCAATGGAGCATAAGGAATTGCACTCAGGTTGCAGTTGCTAAAAGCTAAAGTGGTAAGGTTGAGGCCAACCAGACTGTTACTATTTAGCGTTTCAAGAGAAGTCCAGTGGAGAATCTGTAGAGTGCGTAGCTGGTGCAAACGGTGAAAAGCATTATTTGGCAGCATGCTAATGGTCAGTTTGCGCAGACGCAGCTTGGTCAAGCTCTGAAGCTGTGACAGAGCCTCGGTGGGGATAGATGTCAGATTGCTTCTGTCCACGTTCAGCTCCTTGAGTGCTTGGAGCCCAACAAAAGCCCGTTGTGAGATAAACACCAGGTCATTCTCTCCCGCGTCAAGCTGCTGTAAGTTAATCATGTCCTGGAATGTGTAGTCCAGGAAAACCAGGATCTCATTCTCACTGATATCTAAACATCGAAGGTTGGAGAGGCCTGAAAAGACCCCAACTGGAAGGATCTTGAGGCGGTTGTTCTTCAGCCTGAGGTATCGCAGGTTCTTCAGTCCCTCAAATGCTTCCACCTCAATCATAGAGATGATGTTTTCACTCAGGTCCAGGTCCTCCAGCTTGGACAAGCCAGAAAACTGCCACCTGGCCAGTGTTTTCAGTTGATTCCCAGAAAGGTCTAGGCGCTTGGCATTAATGGGCAGGCCCTCAGGCACACCTGTGAGGTGTTTTGAGGAGCAGTTGACCTCCAGTGTGTCACGGTTGCAAATGCATTTCTGTGGGCAGGTGAGATCAGCAGCTGATAAGTTTATACACCACAGCAGCAGGATCGTCCATGCGCCCCACTGGCCACGCAGTTCCATAAACATCTTACCTCCTTCCTGCAAAAATGGAAATACACCTTGATCAGCAAAACATGGCATAGTACCAAGTATTAATGTACAATACATCCACAAGAAGAACAAAAAAAAAGAGAAATTAATATTAAATTATTGTAATAACATATATGTATTTATCTTACAGATACAAGTATTGTTTCTGTATAAATGCAATTATTGTAGAATACATGCGGGGGGGTGGGGGGGGGACTGAAAATTCTCTCATGATTTACTCACCCTCCTTGCATCTCAGATGTGTAGGACTTTCTTTCTTCTGCAGAACACAAATTAAGATTTTTAAAAAAATATTTCAACTCTGTAGGTCCTCACTGTGCAACTGAATGGGTGCCAACATTTTGAAGCTCCAAAATCCACATAAATGGAGCATACAAGTAATCCATATGATTACAGTGGTTATATCCATGTTTTCAGACACGATATGATAGATGTGGTTGAGAAACAAACAATATTTAAAGGTGGGGTATGTGATTTTCTTTTTTGACCATTTTTTCAAAATAACTTGAAATCCTATTCCTAACCCACTTACTGGCTGTAAATTAGAAGCACTGAAATGAAAATTAAGCAATTTAATCATCTGTGGAACAGGCAGGACTCGAAAAACTCCAGCCGATCATTTTCAAGACCATCTAGAATCATTGGACAGAAAATGTGACAATCAACCGGTCGTACCATGCCCCCCTCCCCCCACCACCCTAGCGCGTGTCCCGTTCGTGCGCATACTCAAAGCTCGTGACCCAGTAACAGGAAGTGCAAGTCGCCCCGGTACAGAGAGAGAGAGAGAGAGAGAGAGAAGGAGAAGGTGTAGTTGCTTCCGTTTGTAGAATGGCAGACAAGACACCATCACAGAAAAGAAAATCTATTTTCGAGAGAGCAATTGCGAACAAAACGGCCGAAAGAGAAAGGTCAAAAACAAGGGTCATTCTAGGCGATGCTTTTAAACGTTGGCGGCAACTGAAGGACCAGGAAGGACTACCAACAGATGCGGCTGTGGAATTTTTTCTGCTTCACAGGTGAGAAGCCGATTAACTAGTAGTATTTAATCAGGGAACTGTCTTTACTGACGATATGCGCATGAGAATTGTAGCTGTTCTAACGTTATAGCCCAGCCATATGATGAACTAGCTAGCTAAACAACCTGTTTGGGGAGGAAGCTGATGTGAGCGATTGTATTTATGTATGGAGAATAGAGCTTTTATAGTGCTAGTGGGGTTGTTCCACATTTCTATGAATCCTGTTTTGAATAGAAGACCGCTGTACAGACGCCAGGGCTGGCTATGTTCTTTTTTTTTTACAGTTATGAAAAAAAACTTTTTTTTACAGTCCATGTTTTTCAAATGGGTGGAGTCAGGGCCAGCGTTGGAGGAGAGAAGGTAGGACCTTATGAGTTGCGTATTTTCAAAATCTGCTGGCCGTTTTGCAAATCACATACCCCACCTTTAAGTCAGTTTTACCATTAATCCTCCTCTCTGCCAGTAGGGGCAATATGCATGAAGAATGCAAATCACCAAAACACAAGAAGAAGAATGTGAAAGTGAAGTAGAGATTCAGAGAGGATAATTTTTAGTAAAGACTTAAATATTGATGTGTTTCTCACCACATCTATCATAATGCTTCTGAAGACATAGTTTTAACCACCGGAGTCATCTGGAGTACTTTTATGTTGCCCTTATGTAGATTTTGGAGCTTCAAAATTTTGGCACCCATTCACTTGTCATTCAAGTGTAGCTATGGACCTACAGAGCTGAAATATTCTTCTAAAAATCTTTGTTTGTTTTCAGCAGATGAAAGAAAGTCAAACACAGTAAACAATGTAAGAATTTTCATTTTTGGGTGAACTATCCCTGTAAGAACATTTTACCCCTCAAATCTCAATACTCCAAATCTCCTGTCTCCTCCCAGGGCGAGGAAGGCGGGGATAACCACACGGGACGCAAGATACACCCCGCCCCAGAGATAGGGGGGGATGTACGTCATGCCTGTGGCACCCCGGCCTGAGATAACACCGGGAGGAGTGTGGAGCGGAGGGGGGCGGGGCCGGGTTGGAATATCGCACTCCCGGTCCCCAATCGGCCTGATGAGGCGCGCGAGGGATAAAGGCGGCCGGTGACGATGGTTCAAGAGAGAGAGAATTACGGGCATGTCCGTCATGTGTGTGTTTATGTTTGTGGTTTTGGTTTGAGTTTAATTAAATATAATTTATGTTGACAAGCTGGTTTTCGCCTCCTCCTTGCCCATCCTTTAACTGTGTTACAGTGTCGAAACATTTTCTTTTACTATTTCCATTGTCTTCAAAGATTCTCATCACTGGAACTACATTGTATATTTCACAAAAAAAAAATAAATAAAAAAGATGTTGTACATTGAGTTTTTTAATTAAACTCAGAGGAAATGAAAGGCACTGAAGGCAGTACTTCTACGATGTATATTAAAAATATATAATTTTTCCCGGTGCGGTAATGAGAATATCATTATGGCTATCATTTTTCACATTGCAGTAATGAGAATTGAGGGGTGCGATGTGTATAACTCTCATAAACATAATGTCATAATGCATAACATTTTAATGACCCAAAAACTAGTCTTATAATTTCTTTTGATTTAGGAGTAAAATAGCACCCGGTCATTGTCTTGTTTGGTTTTGTGAAAATCACCCACAAACTTTATTGAATTGTAGGAACATAAAACAACAAAAACAATATTTTTTTTGCTATTACTTAATTTATCTAGTTATGTGAGCAATTCAGTAAGCTTACCAAGGGACCTTTGTAGTGCCAGTTCTCATAACCAGATATTTTCAAGTTTGGATCTATGATGGGCTCAGTGTTCACTGGAGATGCATGTCACATTTAGAAGCCACAGTTCCAAAAGCCTAAAGCCAGAGAAAGGGGAATAAATAACACAAATGTTTGAGTCTGTTTTATCATGTGTAACAATCTCTTCAATCCTTGCCTTTTTAGGCTGATTGAATGATCCAGGTTGATTCAGACACAGCCGAAGGGTATGAAAAGTTGAGCAACTGTTCTAGTACTGTTATATAGCAACTGATTCAAGAACTGTTTGGGTATGAGACTGCAACATTTAGTCTAATCAAACCCTTGCCATCAGCTGAAGATGGACTCTTAGTGTAATTAAAAAGGATGAAAATGTGGCAGCTGGAGGAGGAGAGCATGTACAGCTCGAGAAGGTCTGAAGAGAAAGGACAAGTGTGCAGAGCACGGTCACTATAGCCAAGCTTAACCCATGTGGCAGGACTAGACCCAAATAAGTAAATACATTACCATTGCTTAATTGACAGCAGAGCAAAATGACATCACAGCAGGGAGAGATCTGAATGCAACCGACAAACAGTGATTCAAGAGAAAAACTAGGAAAGCAGCCGTGAGCCGCTATCTTCATCACAAAATATCTTTATTAACATCATATTGTCATTACACAAAATCAAACAATGTAATTCACTAAATACAAACAGGATAAAAAGTAACTTTGGTATTCCAGAGGTTTGAAAGCATTGAAAGCAAACGTCCATTCTGTTTTAATAGGACATTTAGTAACCCGCATTTGTTACCATAATTATTTCTACCTGCTCTAACCCTTAAAATTAGTTTTTTTGGCATAACTTAATGTAGTCAGGCTGAATTATTGATGTTAAATAATATTTACGTTGTGTTGAATAAAACCAGTTTTTTAGAGGTTACACATGAAACATGTTTTTTTAGGTTAACATTATGTGCAGTGTTCTAGAAATGTCAAATTCTAGTCACTAGGAGATACAGCAACTAAAAGTAATTTTCATTATTCAAATATTTATTTCCATCACATAAAACACATTAGCTGGCTTATATTCAAATATAAAATTAAAATAAAATGCCATTCAATTGGTTAATAAAGCACAGTTACAGTAGATTGAATTTCATAAACTTTAGTTCTTTACTAATGAATGGAATTAAATCTCTCACTTAATCTAGTCATGCATTACAACTCACACTACCACAGATGACTTGCTTAATACTGTATATTCATAAGTAATAAAGATACAGCAAACCTGTGCTGGTCTGGTTTCTCACATATTTTGTTTATACATAAAGCCTCTTCGAGAACTATTCCTGCTGAAAATACTTAAAATGTTGTTGACTGCTTTCCCTTAGAAAATCCAGTCCAGTGCTGTCCCCTGTCCACACACAAAGGCCTTATACTGCCTAAATAATCTGACTCACAATGCTGTATAACAAAAGAGAGAGAGAGAGAGTAAATCCTTGTTTTGCTGGTAGGTTTTGACACCATATTGGTTTTCCATGCAGCAGAGAGCCATGGCTTACTCAATTTAAAGGTGTTAATCCCTCTCTGTTGACTTGTGAAAGACAGAGTCCAGCAGGTGTACATGATCAAGACATGTACTCTAGGTGACAAAACTCATGCTCTCTCTCTCTCTCTCTCTCTCTCTCTCTCTCTCTCTCTCTCTCTCTATATATATATATATGTATCTATCTATCTATTTTTGTGTGCATGCTACATTTTCATGCTATCTGACAAATAAGCTCCTCTTGACCGGTACTAAAAAAAGTAGGAAAACCTTTGTCCAAGTTAATTTAATTTCATGGATCACTTTTTTGGATTTTCTCCCCTTTTCTCCCCAATTTCGCATGCCCAATTCGCTCTATGGCCTCATGGTGGCGTAGGATGAATCTCAGTCTTCTCCATGTCTGAGGCAGTCAATCTGCGCATCTTATCATGTGGCTTGTTGAGTGCGTTACCGCGGAGACCTAGCGCCTGTGGAGGCTCACGCTACTCTCCGCGGCATCCACGCACAACTCACCACGTGCCCCACCGAGAGCGAGAACCACATTATAGCAGTGGCAATTTCTCAGGGCCAGCAAGGTCTTCTCTGCTGTCGTAACATGCCTAATAAATAAATATTTTTTCATCCTATCATTCTCATTTACCGTACCTTTTTGCCTATGTATTTTCAATCGCTTTCCACTCCTAAATCATCTACAAACAAATAGCAAAAGATGAAAAGTTTATCCAATCCAAATGTATTCCTCGATGCTTACAAGCAAATTGTGACAACTGTTTCACAAATCGCATGCCCGAAGCCATGATCCTTAGCCGTAATTTGAAATCTAAGAGCGTGAGATCTTGCTGACGAGTTGACTATCATTGCCACATCACCATTGAGAAAGAGATCCTTATGGATTTAAAAATCTGAGATGTTCTGCATGATCGAGCGATTGATTAATTAAACAGGAAAGGAGGACTGATTTTCTCTTCAAGTAAATTGGTAAGTGCTTTTTGCATTGTTTTAGTAACATCAGGAGTTGTCTAAGTGTAAATTAGTTTTGAAAAGTTACCGTGTACCCTGATAAAACAAACATTTTTGCAAGCAAAACTTAAATCGCAAATATTATTAGAGAGCTTTTTCTTGGTATTAGACCTCCTTGGTTTTGGCTTTCATGCGTGGAAATTTTTTCTAAATGTCAATTGGTATTATTAGTTGACTGCCACATAATGCATGATGTGTCTTATTCATTGTAAGGCATACGGTGTCTTATTCATTGTAAAACTGTTTTTTTTTTTTTAATACAATGAATCACTCTAAAGGCCTAGACTTAAAATACATGGGCAGCAGCTGCATTATAGAGACCACGAGGAGGTTAATCAACGTGACTACCCACCCAATCAACCGGGCTAATTGGTTGCTTAGGAAGCCTGACTGACTCACTCAGCACACCCTGGATTTGAACTTGCGACTCTAGGTGTTGTAGTCAGTGTCTTTACTTGCTGAGCTACCCAGGCCCCCTATGAAACACTTAATTGCTGAAACTTGATACTAACTAAACTATTTCTATATATTGTGACATCTTGTCAGCTGACATTAAAACTGACAGGTTACATTGAGAATAAACTAAAAATATCATTTTTATTGACATTGTAGGCTTTGAAACTGCCAATTGTTTTAGCCAATAATCAAGAAAATACCTAATGGTGAAACTTAAACAAAGCTTAACAACCAACCACAACTGTGTACACACCAATGCTCTAATCTAAGAAACATCACTCATGCTCTTGTCAGTCTGATGCAATGTCATCAAGGTTAGTCTTCAATAAATAGCTGCACACACATATTGTGCTGTTCCCACTTCATTCAGTGCAAACTATTACTGGGCCTGACTTTCAAATTTTCACATCAACAATCAAAACTCATCAGGGTCCGACAGGCTTCATTAGGTTACAGTAACTGACATAGACCTCTGCCAGATATTAATGGGAGGCTAGGCCCTCAAAGTAAAGCCTTACTTTGCTGCATGGACACACAGGTCACTTGCTGTTCCCCTGACTCCCATCAGTATACTAGCAATACTGAGAGCCTCTTTAGATTGACTCCAATTTACACTTCAAGACAGCCTCGTAACAGTAAGAAAAGACGAATATATTGAGCTTCGGCTGTGTGCGTAGTCTTCTGTGAAAAGGTCAGGGGAGGAACGTGCTCAGCAGACACATGAGGGAATCCAGGGTTTTAGTTTTTGTGCATTAACCCCACCATTAGATGACATTCTGATACAAAATGGCAGCTAAAACCAAAACACTATCTCTTAACTCACCACACATATATTATATTTTTTACTTTTATTGCTGTTCTTAGACTAACGTTTTATAAAGTTTCAGCACCCCTTCGGTGACAGTGTCAGAGGTCTCTGACTTTCATAGTTAACCTGACCTCCAACCTCTGCGTGCAGACAGGGGATGTACCAGGCTGACTTAAGGCTGAATTCAGCTGTCTCTTGGACTCTCACAGTCTCACTTGTGTGCTATTCTTATCCCACCGGGGTGAAAACGACCCAGAGCTGCTCCCCAATCCCCAATTAGAATTCCTCAGATCAATACTTCTCAACAACAATTGCAACAAAGTGAGAAGAGGCTGTTTCTGGCTCTTAGCCCCCAGCTCTGCCTCCACCCCCACCACCAAATGCAGCTATGCGAATGAACGCAAGTATTAAAAGCTTTCCAAAACAGGTGTTGTTCAGCAATGGGAGAGATGGCAAATCTGCAGGAGGTCATGGGGTATGTGTACCCTTCAGGCTTACCAAGGGAAAAATAAACACAACTGAGTAACTGAATGCTAAAGAGAATTTTGCAAGCAGAAGTTTACATTTGCATGCACAAAGCACAGATGCTTTAGTTTCTTTACTCAAAATCGTTTTAATTTCTGAAGCCCACATTGAATTTACAACAATTTATGCCAAGCACAAGCACATTTCATTTCTGCATCCTTCTCTAATCTGCCTTTGCTTAAGGCATTATGGACAGAGTTGAAATACATCTCTGATGTGTGCTTGTCTCTGTAAGCATATAATACAAGCATTTATAGTCTTAGCCTCTGTTGAAGTGTGACTGATTTTGTTGCTGTAGTCTAAAGGAGTGTGAGAGGAAGAAAAAGGAGAGACCTAGTCTAATGGGCGGCTATATGCCTGTAAAAAAATATGATTACCTAGGTAGTTCATGTAGCACACATCAGTGTACACTCTAGGCTGTAATACATTATTTTTGTCTTGTGGGTTGGGTTGGGTAAAAGTAGTTTCTTGTTTGTGTTTAATTGTGTGAGATTTTGCAGGAGAGAGATCAAGCTTATTTTGTTAAATATAAATTATCTTTGAATTTATATTCTTTGAATTTATATGCATAGGGAAGAGAAGCAATTGTCTTTTTGTTATTTTTTAGGTTCACATATATGTACAGTATATACATGCGTATAAGTAGCACATTTATAAAAAGAGAATTGTCCTGTGAATAGTTTTTGAAATTCAATTTTGAGATGAATTGTGCTCTAGAAGATTCCATTCTCTGGGTAGATCATTGCATCTACATGAGGCTTCACATGGATGGGCTTGTGTATATTTTGCTTGGGTTGAAAATATGACTTTTCAAGCCTCTCTGTTTTTCATGATTATGTGGAGCAGCTGAGAGCGTTCAAATCAGGGTTTAGAGATCACAACAGTCTGAAGGACAGATTATGATAATTCAGCTTTGTGCTGGTCACTTTAGTCACTGCATTTACATTGTGCACAATTGAACAATGTTGTTCCAAATCTGTATTCCTTTATCTCTTCCTTGGAACACAAAAGAAGATGATAGGCTGTTAGACTCAGTGACCATTTGCATTTGCTCTATACTATGAAGGCAAATGGTGACTGAGGCTGTAAGCCCCTAACAATTTGCATAACATCTCCTTATGTGTTCTACGGGAATGAAAGTAATTAATGTTTTGAAAGACATGACTGTGAGGAAATGATGACAGAATTCATATTTTAGGGAGAACTAACTCTTTAACAAATTATGAAATGAATGGAAGGAGAATGTATTTCAAGCTGTAAATTAAATGTATGTACATGTATCTTTGATACTGCAAATTTTCAACTTTAATGTTCTGACTTTAACTGTAAGTTTTCAAGGACACAGGAGTAATATGGGATTACCTCAGGCTAAACTAAATTCATTATTGTAATTAGGTCATTGCACATGTGCTCAGGTTCATTGTTAATTTGAGGCCTTGCAAGTTTATGGAGAGAGTGGATGACAAACACCCCTACATTTGCATTTACTTTGTTTGAACATGCATCATCAAATGCATCTGTAATTTGATGAACATACTGGTGGGACTGGGGAGTTCATTTATTTGTCAAGGCCTGGATTTAGTTCAATTCCAGTAATGACAACATGTCTTGAAGTAAGTCACATGATCCAAGTTTGGGAGTAACGGAATACCTGTAACGGGATTACATATTTAAAATACAAAATATATGAATCTGAATTCCACTACAGTTACAATTTAAATCGTTGGTATTTAGATAGTTACATTCAAAAAGTATTTGTTTAATTTAATATTTAATCCTTTCAGATGGAAAGCATTTATAAATGATGCAATCCTATAGTGCATTTGAACAGCGGTGGAAAAACTTTCTTATGATGTGTTACATTCATACGAGCAGACAGAGAAGTATGTTTGAAGTAAGTTTGGAGCAGAAGAAATCGAAATAAACCTTGTTTATGCTCAGCTAAAGTGCTATTTCTAGCCATGTTTACATGCACATGTTACCAGACACAATCATATTTAAAGATGATTAAGAAATTATTAAGAAAAAGGTGATTTTAAGAAAATTCACATTGGATTCATAATTTTTTTTTAAAGACCTTTAATATTAGAGCAAAAATTGTATTCTTGATCATTTGTTTTATTATTGTTTTCCTGTAAAAATATCTAAAAAAATATCCTTAAAATAAGATCAATTTGATTTATATTGTTTTAGTAACAACACTGCATAAGATATTTAGGTTTTTCAGAGAATGTATTTTTAACATGAGTATTTTGTCTTACTGAACTGGCAGAGTTTTTATAGTCAAAACAAGTGAAAACATCAACCAGTCCTGAAGAAGTAATCCAAAGAATTTAGAATACGTTACTGACCTTGAGTAATCTAACGGAATACTTTACAAATTACATTTTACAGCATGCATAGAACACATTTCAAAAGTTACCCTCCCAACCCTGTCCATTGCCTTTAAAGATTGTAGCATTTAGTTTGAGAAGAGATCACAGATGTAAACATAAAAGGAGTCCAAACAAATGTGACCTTATAGAGCGCAACAGAGCTCGCCTACTTTTTTAGCCATAGGTTCATGAAGTACAGTATTTTCCAATAGACTTTCATAAAATCCACCATAAAAGAGCTGCGAGCCATGAACCAAACCAATCAGCTCCGAGGTAAATAACAACATCCCAAAGTTTGTTTTGAGGCTAAATAAAGTATTCGAAAATCGGACAAAAAGTCAAAGGTACAAAGCTGTTTACTTACCGACTCTTACTGCAAATTATGTCATTTGAATTAAAAAACAATGGGAATATATAAAACTATTGCTTTTAGGTTTGTTGACTAAGTATAATACAAAATATTTTACCTCCAATGCAAAATATTCCGATATGTACAAACAGATAAGTAGTTTAATGGTGAATAGACACTGACTCGATTACATCCTTCACAGTGTGCCATGGGAATTGTGGTTTCGCAAGCTTTGTTGGCTGCGGTTCTCTGACTAGTGAAGCTTTCTCTGCTGGACCATGGGTGATGGAGTTGTTTACCATGAATTCCGCTACAAACATAATTTTTAAACAATGAAGTTGAAATGCAAACGCAGACAGATTATTTTAATCGGAAGCACATACCATCGATGAACAACCTTGTTGCTCACGGTAGTTCTGCCTCTAAAGGTTGATAAGTTATCATTGAAAATCAATTCGTCTATTGGATAAATTAAAGGGAATTTTACTTCCGGAACCAGACTGTTTTGCTCTATTTCTTTAGTGGAACACAAAAGGAGATGTTAGGATGTATCTTAGTCTCAGTCACCATTCACTTTCATTGCATGTTTTTTTCATGCAAGTGAATGGTGACTGATGGTGACTTTTGTAAAGTTAATTTGAGTAAAGAACTTAAACTTAAACTTAACAGGCTTCAAGTTCACACTAATCACCCTCATGTTGACTTAACAGAAACCAGCCAGGCCCCTGCAGCCAGCTACAACAAACAACAACAACAATAGTCATAAGAATGAAAAATAAATACAATTTATAATTGTTATTGAACTAACAATATATATTTTTTTTTAACATAAGTTCCCTTGTTTTGACCAAACATTCATTATTTATTTATTCAAGTGCAAATGCTTATAGGTATTCCTCACAACTGCAATTTTGTACTTCATTTTGAGTTAGTAGGACGTGAAGCCAAAGTTTAAAGAACGTATATATTTGAGTTATGATTCCAAAATGTGACATTTCAAGTAGTTTAATTAGGACCACTTAAATGTTATTATTAATGACAACTTAGGATTAAGAGAGTATAGGTAACTTAATTAAAACTAGTAATATTAGCAAAATCATATTCTTTAAGTTGAGTAAACAATTGTTTTTACAATTTGAGATTGCTATTACAGTGCGGTGCATTGACGGTTAGTAAAGAATGTTCATGTTTGGCTGAACTACATTTTTAAGGCTCCTGTGTCATTGTTATCTATGAAAAGCACTGAATACTATCAGACGACTATATACTTAAATCTGTTAGTCAAGGTTAACCCAGCAGTGCAGCCATATTGCCATCTAGGGACATAGATCCACTTTTTAAACGAAACAGGACAAACAGTATGTCTCTTGCATAGATAAAGGATGGGTCTGATCTTTGGGGAAATTACAGTATCACATGTGAGACCCAGCAACCCTCTGCTTCTGGCTGTGTGCTGTAATACAGGACACCCATTAGCAGGGTCATATGATGCCCTGGATAGTTCAGTGCCTAAGCAGTCCTAAATAGGTCTGTTTTAGAGCAGCAGGATTACACAAAGAACCAGGATGCTGATCATGATGTGAAGAAGACTCAAAAACATTTAAAATCTACATTTTGGAATTTAGTCCTTGGGAAACAGCCATGCATTATTAAAAAGGCAAAACTTGGGTAAAACAGGCCATTTACACCTGCTCAGTGGTTTTTAACCCCTGCTAAAAGATGACATTGTGGTTGACCCAATAAATCACATGCCGATACATAGAGTATGAGGGCATGATGAGAATGTCTATAGAGAGACCAAGCAAAACAAACCAGTGATCAAGTAAGTGTTTTACTGCTCCACCCAATCAACCGGTGATAAATCAAGCACTGCTGTGCATTACAACCCTTTTGATTAAAGTGCTCATCTGGACCGGTCCCAAACCTTGTGCTCATTTAGTGTTTTTACTCACACGGGGTCGAGGAGAAATTGCTGTGCTGCACATCACTGACATTGCAGGATGCTGTTTGAATTCTCATTAGCAAGAACGTGTGCAGCTTGATTAGAGCCAATTAAGAGACTGTCAAGAGGGCTTAAACAAACAAATAAATGAACAATTACCAATTACCTCAGATATTTTTTTGGTAATAACAAAAGGCCTACTCTTTGAAAAATTGTTTTTGTTTTTTTACATTAATACAGATTTCAAATAGCTGGCAGACACAGTTAATGAATGACCATTGCAGATATCTGATATGGCAATAAATGCAAAACACACCAATTTAAAATAGATGTTCTTATGTGGTTTTCACTGATGTAGAAAGGTCACAAACTTGTACATATATGCAACTTTTATTGCAAAACATTACATGTAACCTATATTTTCCCAAATAGTGTAACTTTAAAAAGCTCATATATATATATATATATATATATATATATATATATATATATATATATATATATATATCCTGGTATCATGTAATCAATCTCGAGAACACTGTCCCATTGCAGTTAAGCATAATGACTGGCTACAATTATCAAGTGCGTGTTTGAGGAGATCATTCTGAATTATACTTTAAAGAACATCTACACAAGTGAAGGTTTAGCCTAAATGTAAATAAACCAGAAGATATTCCAATAAACACATTTGCACACACTTGGAGGTTTGGAAAGCGACGTGTTTGAATTATTTACACAAATCTGATATTTGTCTGGATTTTTAGTCAGAAAAACATTAAACTCAAAATTTCTTGACATTACTGGACATTAGACACGAGTAAAAAGGATGGATGTGGCGAAAATAAAACAAATAACTTGAAACTTAATCATTACCATAATTAATCCGAACAAACATTATTTTAATCAGTGAGCCTACAATATATATATATATATATAATATATTACTACATATTTCGCCTATATAAACTGTCAAAACAATAACAAAAAGCGGAACTCACCCACTTCCTTTGCTTTACAATATCTCCATGGCAGCGATGCCATTCTGTATCTCGCGAAGTCTTCCTCCGTCGGTTCAAAATTCTTCACTTGTGCACAATGTCCTCAAACACGTTCGACTTGCCTGTCTTGAGACAAGACCCGAATGTTTTTTTAATCGTTTTGCTCCTTCATTAATTGCTGCTGTCTACGACACATCCCTACAGGGTCCTGTAGGAGGATAATTGTAACCTCAATTTAGGTTGGCTGTTCTCTGCACTGACGCTCCTCTGCTCGCGCTCCTCTTCTAACTTTCAAAGCTCGTGCACCTGCCCGTTTCAATACAATTCAATATGCAAAACACAGTGGTTTTACAGAGCAGTTCGCTGTTTGCTGTGTTATTCAGCAGAATCGCTGCTGAGTTTATCGAGGACAACACATCTGTGTGACGAGAGCTCACTCTGAGAGAGAATAACAGATATTTACGCGGCTTGGCCAAATCTCTGGATTTAGGTAAACAGCAGATGGTTGCCTGAATGAGGCACGTGGCTTGTAGGTTTAGTAGTATTTTAAAAGGTACAACATTTTTCAGTGTTCAGCTAAAATTATGTTTTTTGTTAAACATATTTATAGACTGGAAAGCTCGGCAAGTTTAAGTTCTAAACTGGCTGTCATTTTTGTTGAAATGGAGCAGTAGGCTATCCAAAGTTATACGAAAATAAATTTAAACAAACTATTCTCCCACTATTACATTTTGGTTCCCCAAACGTTCCCAGAACAGAGGTTTAAAGGGATAGTTCAACCCAAAATGAAAATGTTCTCATCATTGGTTAACTTACTTTCTTCTGCAGAACACAAATGTATATTTTTAGAAGAATATCTCAGCTCTGTAGGTCCATACAATGTAAGTGAATGGTAATCAAAACTTTGAAGCTCCAAAATGTCTTCTGAAGGGATTCAATCAATTTTGGATGAGAACAGACCAAAATGTATATCTTTTTTCAAAGTAAGGGAGAGCGGGGAACAAACTAACACTTTTTGTTTTCCTTAAGTTTGTGTAAATGTACTTGGGGTGCGATGTGTTTGTATTTGTATTTTTTCACATTAATTCCACACGTGTCTCTTACATATATGTGGTCTTGTTTCATGAATACAGCCTATACTTTTTTCGCAATCTGCCAAAAAAAAAAAACACATTTCTACACAGTGTTGATATGGCAACAAGTAAACGAATGCACTTTTGTCTTACCCGCGTTTGTGGAAGCATTTAAACCACATGTGTTACAACTAGCCCCGTGTTAGTTTGTGTACAATTTCCTAGTGCTTGACGTATGAGCAGAGCACTAGATGAATCTATTTTGTCTGTTCTCATCCAAAACTGATTCAATCCCTTCTGAAGACATGGATTACTTCCTAATGTACTTTTTGAGCTTCAAAGTATAGGTTACCACTTGCATTGTATGGACTATAGCACTGAGATATTCTGTTAAAAATATTAATTTGTGTTCTGCAGAAGAAATAAAGCCATACACATCTGGGATGGCATGAGTAACCCAGTCAGTAAATGATGAGAGAATTTTTTTTTGTGTGTGTGTGAACTTGTCCTGCAGGGTTCTTTTTTTTTGGTTCTGGACTGAAATAGCTTTAGTTAAATAGTGATTTAGAACTGTAGCCACTCACCTTTATTTTACAATTCAAGAAAATCCATCTCTAGAGAGACAACAGCATTACAAAACTTGGGACAGAGCATCTCTGTGGTCAAAAAGACTGTGGTAGCTTTAGCCTCCGAGCAAAGATGAAAAACATCTGAGAAGCCACAGAATTACTAGTGGGTAGTGTGGGATTTATCTCTCGCCTTCAAACTATATTTTATTCACAGTGCAATAGACATCACACAAATGTGCAAAATGTATATAGAATCTGTCCTCTTTTATTCTCATTTTTGTAAGAAAGACAGATTTGACACACATTTTGACAATCAATGTACACATAAATAACAGAGTTGTGATATTTAGTCCCACATTTTGCCCAACAGAAATGAATCAGGCAGGTCTTGCCATTGACATTACCCATTTGTTTACAAGCATTATAAGGCGGTTCCCTAATGAGATCAGATGTATTTCCACAAGGTTATTTACTTTTGTTACAATGCATGCCTAGAGTAAGTGCATGCGAAATGGAAAGAGAGATATGTGCACTGGAGTGGCATACATTAGTTGTTTGAGAGAACAGTAACACCCTCCATATTGCCTTTAGGAATTTAATTAAATCTGGCCACTAGAGGGAAAACATTTCAAATGAAGTAAGGGATTGAGCGCAAAGTCTCCTGGAAACATTCACCTTTATCCTCATTTAGAGCAAATTCTTAAACTTCATGAAAATCACAACAAGATTGACCTATTTTACCAAACCCTTTGTCTTTTCATGTTAGTGTTGTGTAACTGAAGTAGTGTTGCCACTGGTGTTTTTAAGCTTTCAACCCTTTATAGGGACTCAGCCCCAAGTGTAATTTTGAGATGTTGCTCGACAATTAAAAACAAACAAACAAACAAACAAACAATTAAGTAATTTGGTTGTCTGTATATGAATAGCATTAGTAACTGTGCCATATTTGGTTGCAATTTCTTTTGTGATTTCACTATGGAGAGTGGTCGGGTGGGGTGGGGTGGGGTGGGGTTTTTCAGGAAAGCTTTTTGAAAATAAGCTCATGATGCAGAAATTGCAGACTTTAGCTTTAACAACTGGGAAGAATTCTGAGTCAAATAACATACAGTAAAAAGTGGGAGGCACATATACAAACTGTTGTAATTCCTACACCGTTCACCTGATTTGGATGTAAATACCCTCAAATTAAAGCTGAAAGTCTGCAGTTAAAGCACATCTTGTTCGTTTCATTTCAAATCCATTGTGGTGGTGTATAGAGCCAAAAAGATTCGAATTGTGTCGATGTCCCAATATTTATGGACCTGACTGTAAGATAGCTTACTACAGCAAATATAAAGATTCATAGTGTTTTCTCAGGATGTCTGCTGCAGAGCTGTCTTGGTATTAAACCAAGAATAGGGATTATTTGCTTTTAGTTTTTTCTTCCATGTTTTAAAAGCTTCCATGTTGTGAAAAAATCTTTACTGTTTAAAAAAGGATCTTTACTTCTCTTGTCCCAGCAGAAACCTCTGAAACAAAAAAAAAAAAAAACTGAATGTCTTTAGCTGATTTTATGTATATCCAAAGACACAACCTACAATGACCTGCTGTGTATAATGCTGTACTGCACTTGGCTTAAAGTAAGACATGCTGCACACTGATTTGTGTTTGTCAAATACCACCATCACAAACCCTTGATCTGTGTGCACGTAGCAAATGGTAGATGTCTGAAATTGTGAATGTGAATCTAACTCTGCCATAATGTATATTTTGCCAGCCCCCCTGTGTATGATCTTTAATCCCCAGCATGAGGACATCTGTTCATCAATGGTGGTGGCACAGGGAAAACATCAAAAGCCCCTTTGCTGAGATTTATAAATGGTATCTCTCTGCTGCAACTCTATACAACTCTTGTACTCTAAAACCTGATCAGGATGTGTGCTAAAAATCCAATCATCTTGTATTTCATGATTCTTACATTATAAAAAGTGAAACTGTTAGTCACATTTTCTAATTAATGTGACTTAATTCAAGTGAATAAATGAATTAAATAATAAAAGTGACACTGTATAAGCTAGTGTCCACAACAGTGGAAGTCATAGTTCTGTGATTCTCATTCTGAACAATAAACCATAAAAACTTTGTATCAAAAGTCTTGTGATAGTCATGGGAGCAGACACATGACTGCAGTAGAGGATTCTGGGTTTCTCCAGTTATGCAGTTACACCAATATGTAAAGTTACAGGAAACAGATGTTGAATTTGGAGATGAAGCTCTGAGTAAAGGGGGAGGGATTTTTTCCCCTTATGTCTGTAACATGACACTGAACATTATGACACTGGATTTAAAATACAGGTCTGTGCAAAAGTCTTAGGCACATAAGATGTTTCACACAAACATTTGTCTTAAGATGGTTATTTATATCTTCAGCTTTAGTGTGTTAATAAGAAATATAAATGTTAGACTCCCAAACATTACTTTTGCAAAGAATAGAATAGAAGAACATGGAGTCCTGCAACAGATGTCATTGCCTCAACAAAGCCCCCCACTGAACATCGTGTCAGTCTGAGATTACATAAAGAGACAGAAACAATTGAGGCGAATTCTCCAAGAAGCTTGGTAAATCCTATCTGCCAACAACCAAGAAAGACTCTGTCCAGGTGTATCTAGGAGAATATGTGCTGTTTTGAAGGCAAAGATGGACATGCCAAATATTGATTTAGCTCTGTTTCTGTTTACTGGACTTTATATGATGTTAATTGATCAATGAAAACTATTTATGACATCCTCACTATGCAACATTTTTCACAAGTGTCTAAAACTTTTGCACAGTACTGTATATCATTATTTTGTTAGCTTTTAATATTGCACATACAAGACATCAGTTTATATAAGCAGTGTATTGCAATATTATTTCATTCTTATGTACAATGAATAATAATATTGTTTTATGACAAAATATTTAAGTTTATTTGTGTGTAACTTTCACACTGAGTGTAATGTATCTGGACTCAATGACATGAAATGTATTATAAAATATTCAAGGCATAGTCCTCAGTGCTTCAGCTAAAAGTTTGAAATGCTGCATGAAAAAGTTGGTGTGCATATCAGTCAATCCTAAAACTCGTCTATTACCAAAAAACTTTGCAGTAAACCAGCTGATATTTTTTAATAATTTGTATAATGTGGCAATGCCTGATTGTTGATTTAGTGGAGTCTATGTTGATCTTATTATTTATAAAAATTTTTTTATAAAGAATCCTGCAGCGTCATGTTAAGCTACATTAAAATAATAGTTGAGTTTATTGAAGTGCTGTTTGTGGATAAATCCAGGGAACTGAAATGAGTAGAAGCAGATGTGTCCCACACAACATTTGTGTAAATGTAGCTAATCCAATCTCTGTGTGCTTTGGTGGGAGAATTCTGGGTTTGTGATGTCTTGATTAGATTTGGGTTATGGGGTGACTTTTAAACCCATAGACAAAAGCTGAACATGTTCATAAGCTCTCAGATTTGTCATCATGTCAGCAGGCTGTGCTGCTTTCGGCATATGATATTTATGGCAATGCTTGTATGTTTGTGACTAATCTGCATATAGCATGAGCAACTAACACTGAGGGGACTTTTCTCGACATACATTTATATCCTTTTAGTGCTGACTGCATGCCTATACAGTAGACATCATACACTGACACATTGCACAAGGAACTCAAGTTGTTGACTAACATGGGGAAGTTTTTATGACAACAGGGCCCAAGGAGGAGGATGCTCAGAGAAGAATTTATTAATATGTTCAATTTAATTTAGTAAGAAAGTCGGTAGCACTTTACAATTAGGTTCCATTCATTAACATGAGAAAATGCATTAGATATCATGAACACATTTTTTTTTTTTACAAATATATATATATATATATATATATATATATATATATATATATATATATATATATATATATATATATATTTTACATTTTACAGCATTTATGAATCTTACTTAATGTTAATTAATAAAAATACAACTGTTTATTGTTTATGTTACTTCATAGTGCACAAATTAATGTTAACAAACACAACTTTTGATTTAAAAAATGTATTTGTATATGTTGAAAATAATCTATTAACCAAGATTAATAAATGCTGTAAAAGTAACTTCGTGTTATGTTTTTAACTAATATTAATATTGTATTTCAACCTGATCTAACCCTTTTTAATTTGATTTGTTGGTGTAACCTAATGTAGAAAGGGTGATTCAACCTTGCCATATATAAAATGTTTGCCATAAAGTCAGTTAATTTAGTTTTTAAAAAGAAAGACATTCAGTGCAGCTGGTATAGCACCTTATAATTAGTGTGACCAGCATGGTCTATCACCTCTGTCAGTAACTAACCAACTTGACCATCCTATTACACCAACACCTTATAAGCTTGACTCAATCAACTCTAATGCCCAGGATGACAAAATGTGCATACTTTAATAACATCAAGGGTGCAGCACAAAACAGGCCTCATTTGCAGGGTCCCATGTATGGATTGGCCCCCATTCGCTTCCACTGTACGCTACGTGCCAGTCATGCCTCACTTTAATCCAGATTTTTGCTCTTTAAAAAAAAAAAAAAAAAAAAAAAGGGACAAATTGAAATTGAAATTTTTTGTGGTAATCAACATGCCAAAAATGCTGTCGATTAAGATGAACTTGAATTGAACCCGGAATATTCCTTTGATTACAATGACTCAATTATTAGCCTATTATATTAACATTAGGCTATTCATGATAGCCTATATAGGCTAATAATAATACATAATAATAATAATAGCCTAACCAGGTAGCAAGTAGTAATCGACCTGAGCTTGGTAGCTTAGTGGTGGTTGCAGCTCAGACTCGGCTTTTTCAGGTATGATCCGGGCCGAGTGATACCCGCAGCCGGCTGTTAAAGCAAAGGGCCGATTACGTCTCAACACAGGTGGGCCAGATCTATGGAGTTATATATTTGCAAAAATGCAAAATGTAAAAAAAAAAAAAAAAAGGGCGCAAAATTTAATTTTTAATGTGCAAAATGATATTTTGAGCACACAAAAATGTTCTCTGCACGCAAAATGATATTTTGAGTGTGCAAGATGATATTTTGAGCACACACATTTTTTGGTGAGCACAAGATGATATTTTAAGCACACAAAAAGTTATTTTGTACGTGCTTGAACTATTTGCAAAGATTAATAAATTCTTTGCATGCAAGATCTCACTCCCCTTGTATGTCCTATGCATGCACTCAGAACTCTAGACTGCTCGTTTGCTTTTCCAACCGCATTCCGACAAGTCCTGCCTCCTGTGTCATGATTGGCTATTAGAAACTGATAACAAGTGCAACTGCTTACTTGGACAGCTGAGGTAGCTACAGCAACCATGCACATCTCAGTGTAAATGTTTGTTCGTTGTTAGTAGATTCTCACTTTAAGGAAAATATAAATATGGTCTATTCAGGCTCTTACATTTTTTAAAAATTTTCTCTCAGGGCACACCCCTGAACCCACAGTATTTAATCTGTCAAAAGGCCTCCTATGTCCCATGCATAGATTCTGAATATAAAAATATTTCAACAAAACTGGACTGCTGTCATTCAGCTTCAAAACAAACTGTTGATCTTATCTTTTAAAATTCACATCCAAGTTCCCTCGACTGATGAAGTCTTGAAGAAATATTTAAATATTTTGGTAGAAAAGATCTTTCAGACCACACTAGCTATCTCTGGGCCCCCAATGTTCTCATCAGGATTTTTCTTTCTCTCTTTTTTTTTTACAAAGTACAATTGCTGTCAACATGGCAAGTTATAAAAACTATATAAAAAAAGAATTCCTAGCCATATAACTACTGACACCATGTAAGCTACATACTATCCTTCTTTGCTGGGAAGGAAATGTAGAGACCAGAACTCTTGGAACTTTAAATGAGTACCCCTGCACTATACATTTACATGTTTGTTTAGTATATGAGACAGCAGTTAGTGTAATGCTAGTTTACTTACATTTTTACATTTATTCATTTAGCAGACATTTTTATCCAAAGTGACATACACATGAGGAAAAGAGCAACAATTGGTCCTAAGGCAATAACATGAGAAGTACTGCAATACAAAGTTTCAAATTGCTCAGAGATGTATTATGAAGTCATTTGAGAGACTGTTGTTGGCCCACCTGAAGGCCATCTCTGGACCCTTTCTGGATCCCCTTCAATTTGCTTATCGGGCAAACAGATCTGTGGATAATGCATTCAACATGGGATTGCATCATATCCTACAACATCTGGACAGACCAGGGACATATGCAAGGATCCTTTTTGTGGATCCTTTTCAGTTCGGCTTTCAACATCATCATCCCAGCTTATGGAGTTTGCAGATGAAACTACTGTCATCAGCATCATCCAGGATGATGATGAGTCTGCATACAGAAGGGAGGTTGGACAGCTGGCTGTCTGGTGCAGTCAAAACAACCTGGAGCTGAACGTGCCCAAAACAGTGGAGATGATGGACTTTAACAGAAACACCCCAACACTGACCCTGCTCACCATTCTGAACAGCACTGTGGCAGCAGTGGAGTCATTCCGGTTTCTGGGCTCTAACATCTCACAGGAACTGAAGTGGTAGACCCACATTGAGTCCATTGTAAAAAAAGGCCCAGCAGAGGTTGTACTTCCTTCGCCAGTTGAGGAAGTTCAACCTGCCAAAGGTGCTGCTGATATTGTTCTACTAGGCAGTCATCAAGTCTGTCCCCTGCACTTCAAAAACTGTCTGGTTTGGTTCAGCTATGAAATCAGACATACAAAGGAGTGTTCGGACTGCTGAGCAGATTATTGGTTGCCCCCTGCCCTCCCTTCAAGAACTATACATTTCCAGAGTGAGAAAAAGGGCTGGAAAAATCACTCTGGACCTCAATCACCCCAAGCCATTACCATTTTTAACTGACGGCTTCTGGCCAGCACTACAGAGCACTGAGTACCAGAACTATCAGTCACAAGAACAATTTTTTCCCTCAGGGTATCCACCTGAACTGTTAAAACTATAAAAAAGACACCATGTAAGCTACATACTATCAGGACCTTTGCTGGGAAGGGAATATAGAGACCATTGAGCAATAATTATGTGCAATACACAGCTTAGTACAACATACCCCACCTCTTCTGCTATTACATTCCTGTGACAGGACAGAGGACGGACCGGGTGTGTAGGACCATGACCCGACCCGGCCCTGCCCTCCGCCCTGCCACAATTCCCTTGAACTATGTGTACACACACACACACACACACACACACACACACACACACACACACACACACACACACACACACACACACACACGTAGTGTTTCCATGTTTTATGGGGACTTTCCATAGACATAATGGTTTTTATACTGTACAAACTTTATATTCTATCCCATAAACCTAACCCTAACCCTACCCCTAAACCTAACCCTCACAGAAAACTTTCTGCATTTTTACATTTTCAAAAAACATAATTTAGTATGATTTATAAGCTGTTTTCCTCATGGGGACCGACAAAATGTCCCCACAAGGTCAAAAATTTCGGGTTTTACTATCCTTATGGGGACATTTGGTCCCCACAAAGTGATAAATACACGCTCACACACACACACACACACACACACACACACACACACACACACACACACACACACACACACACACACACACACACACACACACACTCTCTCTCTCTCTCTCTCACACACACACAGATATATATATATAATTTTGTCTTGTATATTTCTATATATACTTTCTATTTATTCTATTTTTTTATTTTCTCTGTCTTGTTTGTGTATTGTTTGTGCACAGGAAGCATGTCACCGTGCCAAATTCCTTGTAAGCATATGGCAATACAGCTCATTCTGATTCTGATTAAATGTTCTTCATACATTCAAGTGAGTTCTTGTACATTTATTATAAAGAGATGGTTATATAGATTTGGAAAATAAATGTATGTATGTATTATAAACTAATTAAAATGTATGAGAACTTTTAGTCTGAATAACAATTAACCATAAGCGTTTACATAACTCGGGCCAGCTCTGTCGCGGTCACATAGCCAATAGCTTCGGTTCAATCTAATTTCCCCAAACTATACCATGGTTGTGTTTATATTTATTTAGCTGCTTTATACCAGGGATATCCTATAGTTCAATTATAGAAATATAAAAGCTCCTGCAGAATACAGTTTTTTCGCAATAGCCTCCTGAAACCCGACACATGACATCATCGCTTTGAGCTGGAGTTTAAGCGATTCCAGATGCAAACGGTCTTCTTCCCTTTTCCCTCAAATAGGAGGAACTTCCTCAAAATGGTCGTATATAAAGAGGTAGTCTACTAACCCAGTTTCAAACCGGGACTGACACCTTTTGTGCTGCATTTTAAGGAATCATCGAGCCCAGGTAACTGTTATGTGCTTTGTCGTTCTGTGGAAGGGGCTTATCTTTTCCTAAACTGTGTATTATTTTCATTTAAATGTGCCACGAAGTAGGCTGCAATGTAAATGTTGATTTTTAAAACTGTTACAACTGTTTCAGTCTGTCTTGTATTGCATAACTTTCGTTTTCTTTTTAAACACTTAAAATTGAAACTTTTCAAACTTTTTGAATAGCCTACTTTTTTCCTTTTCAAACTCCCTCCTGCTCATTTCAGAGAAATCACCACTCAATACTTCTCTTCTGGCCTAAACAAGCACTGAGGGTTTCATGTGTTAACACACCGCGTACGTTTTAGGACCACTGCATGTGACTGTATGTTATAGTTTGTATTTATTGTGGTTTCAAACATCTGAGGGCATGTCTGTATTTCAGGGCATAATGTATAAATTCTGTGGAATACCTCTGTTGATGGTGTGGTGTGCACTAGCTCACACTTTGGATCTGTCTAATCTGTCCCTGGATGAAGCATGGGACAGCTGGAAAATCACCCACAGGAGACAATACAATGGCCTGGTGAGTAGCCACTCCGATTAGTGTCCTCAGGGTGCTAAAAGAGTAAACAAACTAAAACTAAGTTTGAGCATTCATCACCACCAGGAAAGATCCATCCAATTCATTCTTTTTTAAAAAAGAGAGGGGTTAAACTCTCTTTCTTTTATTTAGTTGTGTATTTATTTGACAACCTTGATTTGAATTTCACTGGCTAATGCGACTTCGGGGGGTCTATCTTTTCTATTTCTAGCTCCTAATAAAGAATGAGGAAAATATATTAGGGAAGGTTGCTTTAGAATCTTTCAGTGATTTTAAATCAGTTAAAGTATTGATAATGTAGCTCCTCCTGTAAATTTGGATACCTAATGGTGTATTTTCAGCTTAATTTTGCACCCTATTAGAGTTGTAAGATAAGAAGTTATTGTATAGAGTTATTTTATACATCACTCCATATCAAAATGTTTGTGTGTATGTGTGCTGCACGGCGGGCAGGATGAAGAGTCTATTCGACGGACCATTTGGGAGAAGAACATGCTGTTTATTGAGGCCCATAACAAAGAGTATGAACTGGGGATTCATACCTATAATCTAGGGATGAACCACTTTGGAGATATGGTCAGTAAACCCAAACTCAGTCTTCTAATATTTCAATGCTGGAAAATGTTAAAAACGTTGTTTAAAAGCTGATTCAGAATGAGAAACAGCTGTAAGAACATGTGATACTGGCCAGTGTACTCCAAGTGTCCAGGCTGGTGTAAAATCCCAGTTGCAAGAACCCCCTTGAGTTCAGAAAAGCCTTAGTAAGAATAAATTTACAATGTATAAAGGTTTTCTGAATTTAAGAGGCTTCTTGCTACTCTAACCGGATGTTAAACTGTTTTTCACTTTTACTTGGTAAATCTGTTTGCAGACTCATCACAAAAGCATCACAAAAGCAATACATCATGAAAAGTTTGTTCACTGTAACTAGATCCGAGATAACTTGTCTTAAACAACATTGTCAATACAGAATTTTCAAACAATATTCTGGGTTTATGGTCAGCATATTGAAAAGAGATTAGAAGATAATTTCCCCCCTAATGCGCATCTCTCTACAGACACTTGAAGAAGTCGCTGAGAACATGATGGGACTCCAAATGCCCATGTTCCGTGACCCTACAAACACATATGTGCCTGGGGACACAGTGGAGAAGCTGCCCAAATCAATTGACTACCGTAAACTGGGCTATGTCACAAATGTTAAGAACCAGGTGAGGAAACCAGACATTTCAAACCTATAGATATTAAAGACAACAACAACTAAAAAAAATCTAATAATATAGTAACAATTGGCATTTGTTTGTGGCTAGATGGTGATCCATGCTCTGTGAAACTATTACAAGATTAACCCTAGCAGCAAATGCGCTTTCATAAGAGATTTTGCTGTACTAGAGTTACAACTCTAGCCATTGCCAATACAGCTATGACTGTGCTTGGGTGCTATCTAGTGGTGAAAAATATGACTGTTAAAGGAATAGTTCACCCAAATATGAAAATTCTGTCATAATTTACTCACCCTCATTCCAAACCCATATGACTTTCTTTTTTATGCCGAACACAAAAAAGACATTTTTTAATTAATATTCCAGTAATATTCTTTTCAATACAATGGCAGTTGATAGAGACTCACTTTAAAGCTTAAAAAGGACCCAAAAGTGTAAGACCCCCTTTAAACTTGGTATTTAGATGCATCTCGGTTTATCTGATCACATGTGGTCAGGCGAGACACATCACTGTTGCTCACACCTGGCCACTTAAATGCGTCTCCTGAGACCATCACGACATACATCAATCATGTCAGCATGCTACTGCATGACATTAAAGTGCAAAAAAGTCAGAAAAGACAAAGAAAGCAAGAAAAAAATGGTGTGCTGTTTCAGATGCATCTGAAATTTTATCTAAGCACAAACGCAACATTTCAAGCAGAATTATCCATTATTTTCGTAGATTTCCTGTATTAAAGTAGCTTCAGATGTTTGTGCTTCTCATAAGTCACCATGCATGTTGATCTCAGACACAATGAAGAAGATTCGTGAAGTTCTCGTATTAGTGTATTCATCCATTTTCCAATGGCTGCACTCATGTTTAAACAAGCAGTTTACAGGTGAGGGGTGGTGTTTTGCTGCTGTCAGGGATGCATACAAGACGGATTCGAATTTACACCTCAAATGCGATGTGGTCACGTGTTTCTTACTACCATCGAATTTGTTTTTTGTGATTTGATCACAAAAGGTTTTAGATCCCGTTTAGACCTGTATTAAGTGCTGACCACATGTGATCGGATCACCCGAAATGTATCTTAATACCAGGTATAAATAGAGTTAACAAAAACAGTCCATTCATCATATTACAAGACTTCATTTGGCATCAAATAGGATTTAATGAGAAATAGTCCAAAATGTATGACTTTTTATTTTTATTATTAGTTGAACTGTTCCTGCATAGCTTTGAATTTTCATGGGTACCAATATGGCTGTTTTTGACTGCTCTTCAGTCCTGTGTTTTTTTACTGCTCTCCTCAGGGTGCATGCGGCTCCTGTTGGGCCTTTAGCTCTGTCGGGGCTTTGGAAGGTCAGCTGAAGAAGACCACGGGTAACCTGGTGGATCTTAGTCCTCAGAACCTGGTGGACTGTGTGACTGAAAATAATGGCTGTGGTGGAGGATATATGACTAATGCATTCAAATACGTCAGAAACAACAATGGCATTGATTCTGAGGAGAGCTACCCCTATGCTGGAATTGTAATTATAACAGTCAGCTTAATTTTTTAGACGTCCTTATGTACTAGGCAAAGCTATTTTTGTATCGCTTACAGGTGCACTCATTAATTTTTGTATGTTTCGCTGACACTTATAATGGGGATAACTGAGATGAAGCAAGTAAAATTCAACTGGTCAGATGACTGTACAATATACTAATTTAAACATATTTTTAGAAGTACATTTAATTTTTTATGTGTAAAGATTTGTAATGAGGGAAAAATTAAGGAGTGCATCTTTACAATACAATTATAATTCATGCCGATCTATGATTTAACTGTTAATTTCCATGTTTTCCCTCTCATTTTTGCCTCTTGCAGGATCAGCAGTGTGCCTACAATGAGTCAGGGAAAGCAGCCGATTGTAAAGGGTACAAAGAGATACCCCAGGGTAATGAGAGGGCATTGACTACCGCTGTGGCAAAGGTGGGACCTGTGTCAGTGGGTATAGATGCCATGCAGTCCACCTTCCTGTACTACAAAAGCGGTACTTAAGATCTCTTTTTGTTATTCTGTAACAACAAACTATATCTATTAGAGGTTGACCAATAGTGGATTTTGCTTATTCGATAACTTAGGTGGTGGAAAAGAGTGAAAACTGATTAATTGGTTTATAGAACGATAAAAAAGAAAATTTCTTTGCCTACTATGAGAGGCAGAGACAAAGAAGCAAGAGTTAAAAATGAATAAAATCCCAAAAGCAGTTTATTGTGCATTCAAAATGCCGATAATAACCAGAAAGATATTATGATTTTGTACACAGCCCGGGACTTTTATTCTGGGACTGTAATCAACCCCAAAACACATCAGCAACTCTTATTTGATGAAAGAGACTTGGGTCTATTACAATGCTCTATAGTTAAGTAAAATTTTGTATCCTAAATATTCACCAGATGAAGGGTTTTGTTTATTTATTTTACAGGATGATGTTTATTGATGGAATATGGTTTATTATTATTCATAAGATATGGGTCTGTATATTTGTGAGTGCACAAAACACAACGCAGCTCATTACAACCGTGCGCAACGTCTCATGGGGCGGTCACACTACACTACATGCTCCATTCACTCCCATTGAAACGCATCTGAAAGTGTGTGTGTGTGTGTGTGGGGGGGGGGTAAGCAAAAAAATACATGTTTTGCATGACCTGGTGTACCAAATATCAAGCTTGGTGAACTCTGAACTGTGAGTTCATATGATGAGAGGATGCTTGACCAATAGACGATCGAAACGTCACATCCTGACCTTGGCTCAACACAAAGAATACATATTTTAAAGCTGCTTGTTTTATTGTTGCAGGAAAGTGAGTAAACAATACATAACTTATATATATATATATATATATATATATATATATATATATATATATATATATATATATATATATATATATATATATATATATATATATGTATATATATATATATATATATATATATATATATATATATATATATAAAAAATATTCAAAACAGTTCAAAACACACAATATATATATTGTGATGTATTTATTCACGTACACCTAAAGCCATTTGGCATGACATCATATCCTGGTTTGTTACGTTGTCCGAAATAAAATTAGTGTGCTCAAAGCCTAGTGTGACCGCCCATTTTCGTAATAGCGCTAATTCTAAGTGCAAGTGGGTGTGAGTGGGAGTGTTTGCTCATTCTGTGGATGTATGTGCACAAACTGTGGGTGTATTTTATGGTATTGAAGTGGTGCAAAGCGCAGTTTGCTATTTTCCTGAAACCACGTCTTATCTCAGAGCGAAGTTTAAACTAATCAGATAAAAATATGGATGAATATTTTCAATGATGACATATTGAGATATTGCAAATCCCCAGGAGTTGTCAGTGATTGATTTTATTTCACCTCTAGAGGCCGCTGTTATACTGGAGAACCATCATTGAACAACCAATTTAGCAGATAAACAATAGTTCCAAAAAGCAACTATTTGGCTGGGATTCATCATTAAACGTTTATGTTGACTGTTCAGCCGGTTCCCACCTCCTCCTTGCCCATCTTTATACTGTTACATCTTTATATATCTGAGTGTGCAGTCATAGACCATTTTTGCATTTTCCAGTAGTTATGTTTAGTAATGGACCAGTTTAGAGGAGTAGGCCTGTGTTTTTTCTCAGTTAGGATGATTGTGCTGTGCAGAAATGTTTGCAGTGAAGGTCCCTTGTAAGGCCAAAAGCTTAAACTTTTTCTTGTGTACTGTGTTTCAAACCTATTCTAGGTGTTTATTATGATCCCAACTGCAACAAGGATGATATCAACCATGCAGTGCTAGCTGTTGGGTATGGAGTCAACCCGAAAGGCAAAAAGTACTGGATTGTGAAGAACAGGTGAGAAATGTCCACTGGTCCAATTATAATATTAGTCAAAACAATTTGTTTTTGCACCTTTAAGAAATGTCCCCTTCACATGAGAAATGAGAAGCAGGACAAGCTCATTTATGAGCTGGGGGTGACTGTCAATAGTTTTGAACTTCCCCATTGGCGTTGTTGCTGTGAAAATGTGGGTAGTCATGCATTCATGAGTTTGGGTTTCTGATGTCAGAAACTCAACAAATGGCTGTTTTTCTTACTTAGTTTCAAGAAACAGTTTCGTGGGAGTTGGGAAGAGGTTTTTTTTTTAGTGCAGTGTAATTTTTTAGTGCAATTAACTCTTTTATCTTCAGTGATCAAGGACAATTTGATTCCTCATCATTATATGACACTTTTAAGACTATTCAGATCCATTTTGTTTTTACTAAAGATTACATGATTTTGAAATATGCATGTTGTCACTGTCAGCACTTAACAAAGTCTTCCCTCCTAATCCATCTGTCTTTTCTCCTCCTGAAGTTGGGGTGAAGATTGGGGAAAGAAGGGGTATATCCTGATGGCTCGTAACCGTAACAACGCATGTGGCATTGCAAACCTGGCCAGTTTCCCAATCATGTGAGAGTTGGACAGTAACAGAAGCTCAAAAGAAACCAACAAGACCAATAACAAAAGGGACTATTATCGCCACTACGATGTGCTCCAACATGAAATAGTAATTGGGGCAAATAATAACACTCTCTAAAACAAGCATTGGATTTTAATACAAAAAGGTTGAGTTTTTTCTTTTTACCTCTTTCTTTGTTTTACCAAAGATGACTTGTTCTTATTCCTACCAAATACTGCAATTGCAGCTGTTTTGTGCAATATGTGACACGAGCAAGTTTTATATTGTGTATACAGTCTGTTAATTTTTTTTATTGTTGTTTTCTGATGCCCCTGGTGGGATCTGGTCTCTGAAATGCTTGTTTTATGATGTTTTTATTAAAAAGATTACCAAGGTTCTTTGTGACCATATTAAATAAAATATATAAATTCTGAGGACACCATACTCAACTATACCGAAATAGTGTTTTACTGTCACTTTGATAAATGGTTTATTTCAATGTATAATATGCTTTAATCAATTTTCTACTGTAAACTTCGATCACACTAACACACAATTAGTTTAGTAATTAAATAATTACTATTCTTTGTACTGAAACACTATTAAAAAAAATTAAGAGAATAAAATACCATTAAAATGTCAAATTCTGAGATCTTTTCCTTGAAACATAGGTGTAAGATGTTCTTGAGGTTATAATGCCTTTGCGTTTGTTCTGCTGATTTGGGGGAATAAAAGTGCCAGTGCCTTGATTTGGCGGAGACAAAACCAAGAGAATTCAAGAAAAGAAAAACAAATAACTGGGCGACAGGAACAAAGGTCTACGCCAAAACTGCAAATGTGTATCTTTGAGAGCCTCCGTCAACCATAAAATCTGGATTTTTTTTTTCTTCTGGGGTTTTAGAAATGACGTGACATGTTCTGTGGTAAAAACTCATATGACATTAACTGAACCACTTCCTCATCTGCATAACAGATGAATGACTAAACAGAGATCTTATAAAGCTTATGAGAATGCATCACCCAGCTTTGATATTAATGATTTTAGAGATTGGTGATTAAAATTTTTAATTGATTTTAAGCTAAATATATTACACCTTAAAGGGATAGTTCACCCAAAAATGAAAACTCTATCATCATTTATTCTCCCTCATGCCATCCCAGATGTTTATGAATTTCTTTCTTCTGCAGAAGACAAATATTTCATTTTTAGAAGAATATCTCAACTCTGTAGGCCCATACAATGCAAGCGAATGGTGGCCAGATCTTTGAAGCACCAAAAAGCATATAAAGGCAGCTTATGACTCCAATGCTTTAATCCATGTCTTCTGAAGTGATCTATCCGGTATTGGGTGAGAACAGACCAAAATGTAACTCCTTTTTCACTTTATATCTTGTCACTGCAGTCTCTACGCACAATCATAATTCAAGCTCAATTTTAGTGCTTGAAGACACCTGCTCTGTGCTAGATGGTGCTAGAAGTGTAATCAAGATTGAAATCATGATCACCCAGGAGACTGGTGATGTCAAGATTTCTAGTGGTAAAGGAGTTATATTTTGGTCTGTTCTCACCCAAAACCGATTGGATCACTTCAGAATGTATGGATTAAACAACTGGAGTCTTATGGATTACTTTTAAGATGCCTTTATGTGCTTTTTGGTGCGTCACCATTCACTTGCATTGTATGGCCCTACAGAGTTGTTCTAAAAATTGTCATTTGTGTTCTGCAAAAGAAAAAATTCATACACATCTGGAATGGCATGAGGGTGAGTAAATGATGAGAGAATTTACATTTTTGGGTGAAGTATCCCTTTACATCTGTGTCTTAGTCTAGTCACCTGAATCTCATCTTATATCAGACTGATCTGGCAGATCTGGTTTTGACCCCAGCTCTGTAAAAATGTGGTAGTCTTTGTTCTGTCATTAATAGTTTCCTTGTGTTCATAATATGCGCATACACATAACAACAGCATGATGAATTGTTAAACAATAAGTAGAATTTACAATGTTTTTCTTGGAGACAAAGTGTTATAGTGCATCTTAGCATTCAAAATGTAAAAGTTCTAGATAATAATTCCTCATTTAAAATAAGGAAACAAAAATCAGCACCAGGTCAGCACAATTGATTTTTAAAGCTTGATGATGAGTCAGATTTTTATCAGAAAACTCCATTTAGGAGTTTAGGTTCATTGTTTCTGTACCTTAAAGTGGTTAGGTGTCTCCTTAACCAACTGGCTCAGTGGTAAGGAATGTGATTTATAAAGATAGCATCATATGCATTTAAAATCTAAACTTTGTGACCTGTATACTCTCAAAACCTAAATTTAACTCAGGATTGACAGCTCATTGGTGTTTTTATAGGTGATGGGCAGTCATGGTTAATTTGTGTGTTCAACCACAGTTCCCCTGAATATCTTTCTATTTAATGTATAAAATGTGAACTTCAGATAACGTTGCTAACACTTTGTAAATATGGATGTAAACTCCCATTGCAACTCTTGTCTAAAAGTTGAAACTGTTATTGTGCAGTTTAGTCTCGTGGAATATCCTTCTCGTTCAGTAGCCAAATGATAATCTAACAGTAATGTCGCTAGATGACGACACAAACAATACAAGGACAGTCGAATAACAATAATGGGCGTTTCTCAATCTGTGGGCATTTTTCAACTATCCAATGAAAGTAGCGAATCTCAATGTAACCAGGCAAATCGTGTAATAGCGGTTGAAAAACGCTCACTGACTGGAAAATACAAATTTGTTCTGCAGAGAAGCTAGTCTCAATAAATGTGTATAATAAATGGTCACAGATTAGAAACTTCTTTATCTATCTTTAAAAGCATTCACTGAAAAGCGTGTGAAACGCCGACTACCCTCAATTCTGAACTCAATTCAGCCGAGCAGAGGGATTAAGTAAAAGATATCTCAAAACCTAGTGAGCTGCCTAGTGACATTTTGTCTCTAGCAAACGTGTAGCTATTTCCTCTGCTTTAAAAATAAAATGACACCTGCCTTATCTGTTAGTTTCATTAGCAGTTAAACTGAGGTACAGGGGTTACCATTACAGTTAAAAGGTATTCGCTGGTTTAAGATGTGGAAACAAAGGTGCCGTCCACAGACGGCAGTCTTTGACCGTCCTCTTCACCTGCGTTCTGCAACGTGATTTTTAAGGTCTGAATTGACTCAGAGCACATCGAAATTAATCAATATCTTAAATGAAGGATTTCACTTGTTTTATATAAGACACTAGGCTGCAATTAGGCATAAATATTAATGTGACCATAAAAAAGTAATTGTAAGACATTTAGTTATTTACTTTTATTTATTTATATGTTTGCACAGTTTTAGTTTATTTAATTATTGATATGAATATGTTTTAATAATAGCGTTTAAAATAAGGCCTAATTGTTTATTAATTTATTTTTCCTATGCGAAACTAAAAGTTAGCCACATGACAATAGGCAGATATTAACACGTGATTGAGCTAAATAAAAGCAAAGCAACCAGGAACTCACCAACGTTGTTATTCACATCCTCTTCAAACGACGAGAAGTGCAGCTTAGCAAGAGTGCACAGGTGAGCCAAGCCATATCTGAGAAATGTAGGCCTACTGTCCTTCATGTTTTTTATGTATATGTTTCCGTTTTCTTCTTTTTTTTTTTCTTCTTCTCTCTTTTAAATAAAAGTTTTCTAGTCGGCGTTTTCTCTCACACTTTGCTTTCTCTTTCGGTTTTGATGTAGTGGTTGTAGGTTTTTCATGAGAGCTTTTCCTTATTGAGATTTTAAAATGTTCTTGTGTATGATACTGTTTAATCGTCGTTTTTAGGTGGCTATCTGTGGGTTTGTGTTAAGAAAAACTGAAGAAAATTGAGAAACAATTTAATAATGCAATGATGCATCAAGTGGAGTCGATCTAACAGTCGTTGCTTCCTCAATTCGGGTTATTGTGTGTGTGTGTGTGTGTGTGTGTGTGTTGGTCCATTCCTGTTACTCTCACTTCCTTTTACTTGGAATTAGTTTCCTTCTTTCAAATCTGCAAGTCACTGTGGTTCATTACAGAAATGAGAACTTTTCAATAACAAACTCCTGTTGTTGTAGCCCTTTAATTTTAAAGGATTCAAGGCAACTTTTTCGAAGGCATGCATGTCCACATATCTCATGGCATGGATCTTTTAAAGGGTTACTTAATCCAAAAATCTGAATTCTTTCATGATTTACTTTCCTTTTAAGCCATCCCAGATTTGTACGACTTCTTCAGCAGAACCGAAATTAATCTTTTTTTTCAAAGCTAATTTCAGCTGTGTTTGTCCATACTGTGGAAGTAAGTGGGTGTCATCAGGCTGTTTGATGGTGCAAAAGGCATATTTAGGCAGCATAAAAGTCATCCACATGACTCCAGTCATTAAATTAATGTCTTTTGAACCGAATCAATACGTCTGTTAAAAAAGTTAATCGATAATTAATACTTTTAAAAATCACTTCCTGCCAGCAGTCGACGCATCACATTACTGTTGCTTGACATAAGCACAATGGCACATTCATGCGAGAAGTTGGAAGCGCGCATTACATTTTACAACAGAGGAATGAACCTGACGCGAGAGTTAGGTAATTTCAAACAGCAATCTTGGATGGCTTAAAGGTAAGTAAATCATGGGAAATTTCTGTTTTGGGTGAACTAACCCTTTAACCAGTAGATATGTTTCAGAAATACCATTCAACTGAAATGACATCCTCTTTATAATGCGAAAGATGGAATGATGTTTAGGCCAGTTGCCGATACATAATTTGATAATATATTAGCATATAAGATGTGTTCATGCATGTAGTGGTTGTTCATCATGGTGTTTTGCATTTGTCAGGCAAAGATGTTTGGGAGCTTGCTGTTTGCAGTGTTTTGTGGCGTAGCACTGGCCCATTTTAACTCCAATCTAGACCAGCACTGGGAGATGTGGAAGAAGACTCATGGCAAGATTTACTCCAGTGAGGTGAGTATATGAACCTGGTTGTATTAGAATGTTATGATGTGTTAAAATTAGGGCTGTCAGTAGATATATATTTTTGATTTTTTTTTAATTTTGATTCCATTAACTAGTTGAAATGGAAGCATTTAAAATGAATAACTGTAATAAATCCAGCGATGTAGACACCGGTGTCGGTGTAAAAGTTTATGTTCAGCATTATTTTGCATGTGTCTATTTGCAGTTTGAGGAACTGGGCAGGAGGGAATTGTGGGAGAGAAACATTCAGCTTATCACACTCCACAACCTGGAGGCCTCCATGGGCATGCATACCTATGATTTGGGCATGAACCAAATGGGTGACCTGGTGAGTCCTACTTTACATGTTTAATTTGAGAATTAAGTTAATGTGGGATTCAAGCTGTAGTTATTTACTGTGTAAAAGAACAACATACAAGAACAAATTCTTGTCCCTGTGTGTGCGCTTTAGACACAAACTACCTAAATGTGTCCTCCGCTGATCTGAATAATGCATATTTGGGGTTTTGGTTTGGGATGGGTGACTAAATATGAGTGTTCAATAAATGTTCAGAACACTAATAATCCTCAGTCCAGAAGTGGACAAATAATATTTAAAAAAAAGATTTTTTTTTTTGTGCTGTGTTGACTTGCAGACGACAGAGGAGATCATGCAGACGTTTGCCATGACCCGTATCCCTCCTGGCCTTAAGAGGCAAACGGCAAATATTGTGGGCTCTTCTGGGGATCCTCCCCCGGACTCTGTGGACTGGAGAGAGAAGGGCTATGTCACCAGTGTAAAGATGCAGGTATGCTTTGCATTTTATTTTTATAGAATGCTGTTTGGTTTCTGCTCAACTAGCGTTTTGAAGGTCTTGACATTAACGTTTATCCGATTGTTATACAAGTGGATTTTTGAAGGGGCAAGTGAAATAATTTTACCTGTCTGATCGACCAAGTAGTCTGATGAAAATGTAAATGATGAGAAAATTATCTGCTATATTTGTAAAATGTGTATTGTGTGTGCATGTGTGTGTGTGTGTGTGTTCTGAAAATACATATCAAAATTCCACAAATGCCTGTCTTATTGAGGTGTTCGTGTGAACCGAGTTCTGTAAAGTAAACAAACAATGGGGTAAAAGTGGATTTGAAACAAATTTCAGACATGTTAATGTTACCTAATAGACCTGCTGCTGTCTTGTGCCATTAATAAGCATTAAAAAAATGAGAACTACTTGCTGCTCTTGGCTGGGTAACTTTAAAAGTATTAATGTATTTTTATTATACAGTGAAGACCAGTAGTAGTTCTGTCACATTTCATTCTAAATGTTTACTTGTAAACAGCAGTATCAAGTATACTAGTCTTGAATAATTGAGAACTTGAAAATGAATAAATAATAAACAATTGAGTGTTATTAGTTGTCATGGTATTATAGCTGGTATTGAAAATCGTCAAATTTCACCACTGAAATATAGGTATTGTGTCAAAGTATATATCGTACTGTACATGGTAGATGTTGCTGCAAAAAAAAAAAAAATGGATCTCATTCCAAAGAACTGTGAGCATTCCTGCTGTAAATGATGGTGATGGAGGCTTTTCTTTATTTGACTATGTAAGTAACTTTTTTTTTTGTTTTTGTTTTGTTTGTTTTTTTTTTTTTCTTCTGTCGTCAGTGTTTGAGGGATATTTCCCCTTTCCTATAGCTTCCCCTCCACTTGCAAACCAGAAATTACTTCATTAACCATATTGAAATTGCAACTTGCTAAAACTTCTTCATGACTGCGTTTCAGAATGTGGTTTCTTCAGCCATGTGAAACTGAAGTTCCCTTAATATCAATACATTTACATTTATTCATTTGGCAGACGCTTTTATCCAAAGCGACTTCCAAAAGAGGAAAACTTAAGCGAATCATCATCTTAAGGAGGCAGTGGTACGAAAAGTGCCATACTACAAAGTTTCACTATCATCAGAATAGTATACAAAACAGATTTTAAGTGCAACAAGAATTGTAAAAAAAAAAAAAAAAAAAAGTGTTAAGTGCTTTTGGAAAAGATGTGTTTTTAGCTGTTTTTTGAAGATGGAGAGTGAGTTAGCTTCACTGATTGAGTTGGGAAGGTCATTCCACCAACGTGGTATGATGAAACAAAGTTTCTGCATTCTGGATAATTTGGAGAGGCTGCATTCTGGATAATTTGGAGAGGTCTAATATAACATGCAGGAAGGCCTGCAATGAGAGCGTTACAGTAGTCCAGTCTAGTGGACTACTACAAGTGACTGAACGAGCAGTTGTGTAGCTTGTACAGAGAGAATACTCTCTCAATACAATACTTGTGTTTCTTGTAGATTTATTATGCTACTATATGCTTTCAGGGTGCTTGTGGTTCATGTTGGGCATTTAGTTCTGTTGGGGCTCTTGAAGGACAACTGAAGAAGACCACAGGAAACCTGGTGGACCTCAGTCCTCAAAACCTGGTGGATTGTTCCTCGAAATATGGCAACAAGGGCTGCAATGGTGGATTTATGACCTCTGCCTTCCAGTATGTCATTGATAATGGTGGAATAGACGCGGAGTCATCTTACCCTTATGAAGGAGTGGTAAGGTGTTTATCTAGTCTAGCAACCATTCCAATAAGATTGAATTTTCTTTTAGAATATGATTGTATAAATTATTCTTTGTATGATTTGTGGGTCAAGCATAAAACCTCTTAACCTTGAGATATGAGGGTGGTCTTGGAGATATGGGGTGGTCATGGGTTGTTTTGAAGCATGCACATAGTGACTGGGTTCATGCAACAAATGTGATTAGCTTGTTTTTTTTTTTTCCATTATCCTTATGGGTCTAATGTAAAATCGTGTGTGTGTGTGTGTGTGTGTGTGTGTGTGTGTGTGTGTGTGTGTGTGTGTGTGTGTGTGTGTGTGTGTGTGTGTGTGTGTGTGTGTGTGTGTGTGTGTGTGTGTGTGTGTGTGTGTGTGTGTGTGTGTGTGTGTGTGTGTGTGTGTGTGTGTGTGTGTGTGTGTGTGTGTGTGTGTGTGTGTGTGTGTGTGTGTGTGTGTGTGTGTGTGTGTGTGTGTGTGTGTGTCCCCTACAGCAAAAGCAGTGCAGATACAATCCAATCCAGCATGCCGCAAACTGCACCAAGTACTATTTCGTTCGACAAGGAGATGAGGAGGCCCTGAAGCAGGCTCTGGCTAACGTTGGGCCCATTTCAGTAGCCATTGATGCCACCCGCCCTCAGTTTGTCATGTACCGCAGTGGTAGGTATTTCTTTATACATATTTCAGTTTGGGTAGTCTTTTTCTCTTGTGGCATGGCTACTTCTGCTTTCTAAAATCTTCAACCTTGTGTGCATGCGCTGCAGCATCTGTTGCCATCTATTGTGCGGTTACCTCAAATCTGTCAAATGTTCGCAGGAGTTTACAATGACCCAACCTGTACCAAAAAAGTGAACCATGCCGTGCTAGCTGTGGGATACGGAACAATGGATGGACAGGACTTTTGGTTGGTCAAAAACAGGTAAGGAATAAAATCTGAATTCTTTACAATTGGTCAAATCAATAATTTACTGGGTCCTTTTGTTTGTTTCTTTGGGACTCATGAGGAGTGGATGAATTGATCAACACTTGTATGGAAAATACTTCTAGAGTAAAACTAGCTAAACATTGAAGTAGTGATTTTGAAGTATTGATACATAATGTAATCTGTCTTTGGCCTTAACAGCTGGGGCCTCTACTTCGGAGATGGTGGCTACATCCGTATAGCCCGAAATCAGAACAACATGTGTGGAATTGCTTCATATGCCTGCTATCCAGTAATGTAACAAACACTGTTAATGTATGAACAACATGTGTGGAATTGCTTCATATGCCTGCTATCCAGTAATGTAACAAACACTGTTAATGTATGAACAACATGTGTGGAACAACATGTGTGGAATTGCTTCATATGCCTGCTATCCAGTAATGTAACAAACACTGTTAATGTATGAACAACATGTGTGGAATTGCTTCATATGCCTGCTTTCCAGTTATGTAACAAACACTGTTGAAATGTATGAACTTGCCACAAGAAAATTATTGTATAATCAAATTTCTAGGATGTGATTGTGTGTTCTAAATGTAATGTGTTTTTTTTTTTTTTAATTTCTGATGTGTTTTAAATATGTTGAATATCTTGCAAAATAAATATTCTATTTTAGAACCGTTTTCTTTTGGCATTTTCTAAATCCTAAAGACGAAATGGGCTTTCACTCTTCAGTAAGTTTACAAATGACTTAGTTTTTTTTATTCAGTGCAACATCACAACGAACAGTTTCACATGAGGTATTAAAGGATTTCCTTTTTTTTTTTTTTTTTTTTTAAATCTGCACACAATGTCCAGTTATGATTGACATTTAGATTGCTGTGATTTTTACACCTTTGGTTGATTAGCCACATTCATAAGGTAACACAAGGGGATAATGGCATAAAATGACAAATGTTCACACCAGCAGAAAAGGATTTTAGATGAGTGATGACTTTAAAAAAATATAAAGGACTTGCTACCTTTTCAAGTCTGCTTATCTAAACCATAAATTAGACACTATGTTTAAGTGCCCTGTCTCTACAGGGAAGAATTTTGTTAGCCTGTGTTGTGATCCAACAAAAGACTGGATCTTGTTGGTTTTATTTTTCTTCCGGAGTTAATTGGTTCTTTTGACAGAATTAGAATATCATTGCATCGCATTTGTAGAGACCATTTCAGACATAGTTGACATATTTTGGTCTATCCTTTTAACTCTTCTACATTTGTTTTTGTTTTGAAGGGATAAGCAATCTTAAGATCAGCAAGACCCCCTCTCTTGCTTCGATTGTCATTCCCATTTGGTCATAATACTGAAATGTTCTGCAATCTCTCCCACTCACTCGTACACACTCATACATAGACAAACAATAAGGTTCTCTCTGCCTGCAGGTAGGGCTGTGATTATTTGTGTTAACGGATTGATTCCAGCACACTTGGCTATAAAAACTTAAAGCACACAAACACTCCCTGAACTGATGGGATCTTTGGTACAGTTACATCTCTGCTACACAACACATCACATACAGTTGAGGTAGATTAAATTAGAACTGTTGGGCAGAACAAAAGGGCCAAACAGGATCCCCTTGATGGACTGTGGAATATAAATATTATTTCAGATTTACACAGGGCCAGAACACAACAGAATGCCACAGTTCAAAGTCTGTAATATAACGGGCACCTGATGGGGTCGGATTCAAATATAACTTATGAGGTTAACAAACAACGCAGGAACATGGCATGTTCATTGTTCCTTTCCCGGAACTTGTTTAGAATGGGTTTTATTTGTGGCTCTCTACAAATAAAGGCCGGGTCCACACCAATTTTGCTACGTTTTCGCCTCTCATCCACACTAGAATGGCATTTGCCTCCAATGAAAATGCTCCATATTAGGGCATCATATTCTTCGTTCAAACGAAAAACTATTAGTGTGGATGTAGCCTAAGAGTATTCAACAGTAAGTATGAATAAAATGCCCACTAGGAGACACCGAAAACTAAATTACTTCAGAAGCATATTCCATGATGTGCTGGCTCTGAAATGCTAAATGTAACCATCAAGACACTACAGGTTGCGTGTAATCTCTAATCATCTACCACTGTAATTTTGAAATTATAATTACCTAAATCATTAACCCTCAAAGAAAAGAGAGGATTGGCAAATCACAACTGCAACAGGGTGACCTGGAGAGTTGAGACAAACACATGCTGACACCCTTTGCCCTGTGCACAGCATGCTTACAATTGTTGCTCATTAAACTTTAATTCCCATCCCCAAACTCCCACCCCACCTCTTTCTTGCCATGATTTGGTAATGCAGCTAGTCTCTGATCTGCACCCCTCCCCATAAGCCCATGGGTCTGACCAAGTGCCGAGAGCCGGCCACAGCCTCCGAGAGGACACAAATAAAAAGGGCCTCTTTGAAGTTGGCAAAAGTCGATGGCCTCTTTCATGGGCCCTCTTTCAAGTGCATGCTGTGAAGGGGCCTCACTACATACCCTGCAAAGTTTAAACAAAGGGGAATGAGAAAGAGCATTGAAAAAGGTACGATTTATCCCTCAACGTCCAAGACAGCCCACACCGCGAGACTGGGGAGCAGCACCTATGAGCAACGTACAGTAAATGTGAACTGCAATGCAGGAGTTCACAGTTAAACATCCGCACCCAGTGCCCAGCCAGATTGAATGGTCTAAATATAGAATCTTCTGGCATTTATAGCCATTTGTGGGCGGTTTTCATGCACAGCTGGATGAAAACTCTAGAATCTGTTGATGAGTCTGTTCAGTTAGGCTGTGAAGTAAATGGTCTTAACATGCAGCACATGTGAAGTAGGAGCCATGGATGGGTTTAACACTAGGTTGGATATAAAGATATGAACACAGAGTTCAGGAGATGAGAAAAGTTGGACATTCAGGGAGGACAAATATTCATCTTTGGTATTGGACTCCTATCAGAGACAGGGTCATTGTCATACACAAACAACACAGAAATACATACTGACGGTACCTAGTTAATAAATTAATTAAATAGCTAGAAGATTGGAAATAAATACATAAATAATTATAAATACACAAATTGGATTTCAGTTCATGTTCAATTCAAGTTTCAACATTGCGTTTAGTTTTTTTTCCATTGTGGTTAAGGACATTCTGAGCTTTCCAGGATGAACAGCCATCAGACAGCTTGTGTGCTTGGAACTTTGTACAAAAAAATTGGGGAAAATGTCTCCATCCTCAGTGTGACATCTAAGAAACGATTTGTGTATCAGAAATTAACTGATGCCAGAGGAGAAAGCTTTTTGGTTTCCTCCTTGCAGCCAATCAGCAGAGTCACATGAGGTTCATCAATCAATCGGCTAAGTTTGAAGGCTGCCAAGTTTGAAAGTGTAATGACTGCCCCTCCCCCATCACTGTCTTCAGTTCACCCTCATTGTTTGAGAGGACAATATTCCATCCTGTGCTGAGACTGTAGTTGTCCCAAAGCAGATGCCTTTTTTGAAAAGTGGACTATGAAACGTGGCTTGGCTGTCAGTAATATTGGTGCAGGATTTCAACTTTGAGTATAAAAAAGAAATCAAGCTCTTGAAAAATGTGTTCATATTTTGGTTTTAGCTGCAGTTTCTTTGTCCAGTACTTTTTCCCCATAAAATAATCTTTGAAAGATTTATTTGCATTCTGCTTTGTTTCTTTGGTCATAATTATCTAAAAATCTTCATTCTTAAGAACCTTCAATGCCCTTATATCATTTTGACGATCACTTTCCATCTGTCACCGTCAACAAATTAAAATCAGTAATGTTTGGAACTTGCACTGATTTTAAACTGTAATGTAATGCAGATTATGAAATAATAAAAAAAACGATTTAATATCTGTTTGCTATCTTCTCATAAACGTCCTCAGAGACTAAGTCGATTTGTGAATGATTTTATGAGCCCTAATGTGTTGGGCTTTAATCCTTTGCAAGTAAAGCTAAAATAATCACTAAATCTACAATCAAATCCTGTCTCACCAAGACAACTCTGGAAATCACCCTTGTAAAGACTTTATCTTTGGTATCATATGCTTTTGATTTCTAAATAAAATCATCCTTGATTAAAAATCTCAAACATTCTCAGCTACAGGTAAACCTGTGCAGAGCAAAAATGCTTGGTTTTCCTATCATGCCTTGGAGCAGGTCACAGCAGGAGAGGCAGTACTGGATCCCGATGAGCCAGTGGAGGATGGACGGCCCTCTTCAGTCCAGCGGTTCACGTTTCTCCGGCGAGCGTTCATGAAGAAGTTGCTTACAGTGGAGAGTTCAAGGCCCAGCTGCTGGGAGATAGTGATCTGCAGATCTTTGGTAGGTCGGTGATTCTCTCTGAAAATGGCCAAAAGTGTGCGACGCTGCAGGTCTGTGAAGACTAGTCGGGTACGCTTCGGCCCCTGGTTTCGCTCCAGCTTAGACTGCTCCTGTTCCTTACGCTTGCAAGCTGAAACATAGACAGAGAGAGTGAGAGAGAATGTTAGCAGTATACAAATAAGGCTTGCAAATCTAAATTTGTTTATTTCTTTGTTATTATAGTATCAGATGGCCTCTACAGTTTTTTAACTTCAGAAATCAAAAATCATGTTTGATGAATATTTATTTCCATGAGGCTATTCTAATATATAGCTTGTGTCTTTAAAGACAATATAAAGCATTGTAGAAAAAAAATAGAAAGAGGGAGAGACAGTTGTGCAAATAATAGGTTTTATTAAGGAAATTATGGTTGCAAGCTAAAATGAGTTCAGCATCTTCAAAACAGAAAACCCTGAATGTAAGATGTAACAAGCTTGGTGGTGATTAAGTGAAAGATCAATTTCAGATGTTTTCTGTATCCTGCATTTTTAATTTTACAATAATATACAGCTCTTCGTGTAACATAATAACCTGTTTAATTAAATACCAAACTGGGAGTTTACCAGATTTTTGCCTGAAAACCAAAGAGAGTCTCTATCAGACAACTGCCAACTTGATACGATAGATAAATGTACTTTATTGATCCCTGAGAGGGAATTCGGGATAATGAAGATTAAGTGAGAAGGGAAAAGACTGTAAACGTGCTGAACAATTATAACACATAAAACAGATGAACAAACCATGACTCATTTAATTAACACCAACGAGAAAAACAAAACATTAAAAAGTCACTTGTCCTCAAAATGCAGGATAGAAAAATACACGATCCCAGTGTCTTTTATAGCAGCACTATATGCAGATTCAATTCAGGCTAATCGGGTTAAAGGCTAATACCATAGTCCACATGCACATGCACATGCCCAGCATTTTACCTTTCTTTCTCATACTAATCTTAGTCAAACAACTCGGTTTCTTTCTCTCGATCCACCTGACCTGCTATCGCCAGTATAATAGTGACCATTGACTAAATGCTTCCTGATGAGTAAAATGTGTAAACGGTAGGAATTACCATGCTATAAATCCAGCGCACTGCGCCACACTTACAGACATAAACATCCCCCCATAGAGTTCTTATGATCGTGGGAGCAGGCCCATATCATTATGTATGCCAATTGTCTCATGTATTTGAAACGTGATCGAAAGTCTTTTTCATAAACAACCCCCACCCCCCAATTGCCTATTACCACCCCCAGTCCTGCTCCCTGCCTACTCCACCCCCTGCTGATTTTTTTTGGCCAGGGGCTGATAGAAATTATTGATTAAATCTGTGCTGCTCAGACTACCCAACCTATAGAGGAGGTTTAACCCCTTTAGTGCTGGATGAAAAGGAAGCTTCTATGTGGCAAACAACGTTTAAATTCAGTCTCTGCAGCCATCAAGGAGGAAAGAAAAGAAACTATGCAGTCTTTTATATAAAAATAGTTTGGGCTAAAAAATAATTGTGTGGGGGGTTGGGGTATATTTGTATTGTGTACAGCTGCTAATCAAACAAAATTTCACAGCACCAGTGAAAGAGCCTCTGATATTTAGGCTGTTTTTATCTATTTGACTCTTTAAGACAAGAGCTCTAGACTTCAGTACTTGTGTGTGAAATCCCAATGCTGTCCAAGTGCTGAGGTTTAGAGTAATGATCTCTACCCTGCCCTATGACTGAATTTCTCTCTGTTCATCTCTCTCTCTCCCAATCAAAGCTCAGCCAGTTTGCAAAAGTACACAGACACAACCCAGAGAACATATCGACATGAGATACATCCACACCAAAGACACGAGTTAGGACATAGGAAAAGAAGGACATAGGATATCCTGGAAAAACTGGATACAAATTAGTCCCAAAATTAAGATTGATAAAAAGGCAATAATGTAGTCAACAAATCAAGCCAATAATATAAAGTTTTAAAAATGAATTTATAGTGCAACAAATGTGCAGTGTGATCTGTGAGCCTGTTTGCACTATGCATTAATAATTTCAGCTTCCAAATAACCACAATGAAAATGGATGGATTAAAAAAGAATGTATATGTTTTATATAAATAAAAAAACTGCATTAAGCTGAATAATCATTAAATGTGTCTGTAAGTTACACTACTGTCTCTGAGAGAGGAGGCGTGTAGCATGCATTCTAATTTTGCTCACGCCGTCTTATTCACAGGAGGTGTGTGCAGGAGCCTTCTGCATTGCTTTCCCAAGGAAATCAATACTAGCTAGTAATTAAACAAAGGGCATGAGAAAAGTCAACACTCATGGAAAGTGGGTTATATAGGGAAATAGAGAGGTGTCCACTTGTGCACTTATTTGTGTTATGGCTAGAAACTGAGAAAAGCCTTAAGAAGTTTCAAGAAAGTATTTTTATCAGACAAATCTGATATTTTTGGTTTACAGATACAGATACAGGTACTGTAATAAAAAAAATATATATATATATATAGAGTCTGAGTCCATTGAACTAGAGTAAAATGATAGGACACAGAAAATAAAAAATCTGTGTTTACATTGTTGCAAGATAATGTATAATCCATAATGAAAATGTAGTGCCAATCAACAAAATTTCCACAATAGTGTGTTTAGTGACTACCACAAAGACAACAGTAGGACCCAGCAGCACTCGGGCCAACAGGGCATTGATTGATTCCATGTATTTCATTGCATGGGACACCCCTCCAACTGAGGGCACAGTGGTCACCAATCAATATCTGTAGTGGTAATGCAAGCAGAATAATTCATTCTGAAGCATATTTCAAGCTTACGTGATTGATCGCTTGGGATTCAGAAAGATTTAGTAAAATCTGTGCAATCTGCGTTTCTCTCCCACCCCACAATCCTCAGTGGCTGCTGCAGCACGCCAGCCGACATTTTGAAAACCGCCCCATTCCTGTATCGCTACCACCCCCCCACCCCCTCGTCTATTCTCATGTTACTGTTTTTCTCTGGATCTCTTTGTGTGCTTTGGACAACAGTTGCCATTTCAGCCTTGTTAATGTCAAAACATTGTAACACTGCGTGACGCACTGGGTATGTGCTGAATAATATGACTATAGTGATAATAATCACTCTATAGTATACACTATGTTAATTTGGCATTATTTCAACAAGTAATTTATTTTCCAGATTTACCATATAATAAAATTAATTAATGTTTAGCAATTGTTGGTCAAAGAGATTGCTGATGTATTGTGACTTAATGACCAACTAAAATTAAAAACATGCTCACTCTATTTATGGCTAATCACATAGATTATGTACCACTTTATCAATACTGACCCATATGTAGTACAGCTAATTTAATAAGGATTTCTCATTGTTTAGCAACAATGCATACATTTACAATTCAATTAAACAAGCTAAAGGATTTTACCTTCCAGACGCAATGAGGCCATCCTCTGAAACTCTGGCTCCTGTAGCCAGCGGGACATCCTCTTAAAGGTCTCACGACCAGACTTGAGTTTCCCCCAAGGTTTGGGGTTCCTGAGCAGATCTGACAGAGTGCCCTGAGACCTGCACAGAACCCTCTCTGCGAAAATGGCCTGTGGAATGCTGTATCTCTTTAGTTCTGTAATGATTCTTTGTGCCACATCTTTGGTGTTAATCTCCTCTCCTGCACCACTGTTCTGGGAACTAGTTAGCATGCCCTCCATTCCCAGGCTTGAGCCAGAAGAGGATGGGGAGGAAGAAGGAAGCTCCCCCAACTTGGTGGCCTGTTGGCTAGGGAGATGGTGCTGATAACTGTGGTTGTATATATGGGGGTGATAGGTTGGAGTATGCTGATGGGCATCCATTTTGTTTAGCTGGTGGCTGACCCCATGCTCTCCCCCCAGAGAGATTGGTGACATCTCCCTTCCAAAGTCTGGCACTGTTCGACAGATGTTCCCCACATTGCTGCCCATATGGACTTCATGACCACCTGGAAGTAACTGGCTAGTATGTCCATTCTGACTCCCTAGACTACCATAGCCATGCATGGCGGTCTCCAGGCCTGCACTGCCCAGTGGAGGAGACAGACCCTGTCCTATACCAAAGTCTTTTCCATACGAAGTGTAGTAGTTTCCCCCCAGACCTCGATCGTCACGCATGAGAGTGAAGCTGCCGATGACGTTGCTGACGGGCAGGCAAGGGTGGTGATGATGGTGATGGAATTTGTCATCAAAGGGCTGAAGAGGTGTCAGCGTGGTGTAGGTGCTGCCGCAGCTGGTTGGTGCATCCCTACCGTACCCCAGAGTTGTCATGCTGTGGTCGTACCCAGGGCTCTGGTGCTCTGACTCCAGGCCCATGGATGGGCCCCCCAGACAGGGACGAGGGAAGGCAGCCGTAAGATCCCGAGAGTGCAGCATGGCTCTGCTGTCCTGACTGTGTGCCAGCTCTACATGACTGTGCACAGACATCTCTCCCATATTACCATCCATGTCTTTACCACTTCGTATGTCACAAATATCTGTTGCTCTTAAATGCGTTGCTCAGTTTCTGCAAATTGATTTAAAAATATAGTTCCTGTGCGTAAAATAAATCTGTTGGAATTTCAAATCAGATTTCAGTGTTTTCTCAGAGACATTTCATCACAACAGCACCATGTTAGGTCATAGAAGTTAATTCTGCACTCCATAGATGCATTTGTGTTCATCCCTGTGCGTTTTGCTGTTGGTTGGGTGATTACTGTAAACGGAAAGCTGTAAAAGAGACAAGGAGAATCATGATCACTGATTTTGTTATTGGTCATTTATTTAGACTTTATTTAAATGTATATTTGTTTAATAGCTCTGATATTAAATTAACTTACAATCTGATTGTATTCACATGTTAATAACTTGCATTAAGTCAGTTGATAGCATGCTTTCTATTAACATTCAAAAATAATGTCAACAATCTTCTCTATGTAGAATAAACAGCTTGAACAGAATTAAGTTAGAATTGCCTACCTCACAACACAGCATGCGACTGGATGGACGAGAAACAATCGAGGCAGCCTCCACAAATAAACACAATTAAAAGCCGCCAATGTGGTATGTTAATCTCACACCTCCAGAAATCCCGAATTTACAAATCGGTTTTAGGTAAAAGCGACATTTGTGTATCATCAGGACATTTCGGCGCTCAAAAGAAAGCACCGTCCTCGATATCTGCTAGATTTCCGCTGGACCAGAACTGTCGAGGATGCAACACAAATGACGCGTGAGGATGTACGATAGTCGCTTGGCCAGACTTTGTTATGCCGCGACCGTGTCAGAAATGAGCGCCGATCTCTGTCTAAGCATCGGACTGCCTCTCTGTCATTAGGCTATCTCTGTGGTTTTGCCCTTCTCCTCCTTCTGTATCCTCATCGATCTCGGCCCCAACTCTCTCTCTCTTCATCCAGCTCCCCCTCTCTGTACGTAAAATCTGACAGATGTGGGGTGAATTTACAACCCTCGTTAACTCCTTCCCTCCTGCGGACCTCGAGAGGCCATTGTCTTAGGTGGGGCGACGGCGAGTTAGATGCTCACACAGACAATTTATTGAAATTCAGGATTTTTCTTGACACCAAGTTTATGCCAAGTCTTCGTATTAGTAAATTACTTTAATCATCCTTGTCACAATTTTTTATTTATTTATGTAGGGCCTACAGTGTAGGCTATTTCTTGCCATTGTATTGTTGATATTTTCCGGTTCTTTAAGCATTTATCAAGAAAATTCAGAATTATGAAAATGTACAGAAAAAAAGAGATCTCAACTTAATCCAATTATAATGCCAAAGCATTTATTTAGGATTAACTGCATTTTTATTTGCTAAAGGCAATTAACTGAAGGAACAAAGCGCAGTGACAGAGAAAGAGGTTCTTATCAGCTGTCAGCTTACATAGTTGTGGACAGTTAACATAAGAGTTTGCTTCTCAATCACAGAAGTGCTTCAGTCTGCACCTATGACCCTCTTCCTGAGAGTACACGCGGCTTAATAAACAACAAGATTACAAATGTCGGTAATTTAGCCTTAAATAGCGCTCCGTGAATAGGCTATATGTCCGAGAGAGGGAGAGGGAGAGAGATAGGAAGATAGGAGGTGTTTTCAACTTGGAATATTAATCATTTCTATCTGTCAGTTTAATTTTTAGAGATGAGCAATTCTAGCGCTTGAAATTTTTTCCAGTGCGACGTGGGACTGCTGTCTTCCCGCACCAGATGCTGCACTATCGATCTAGGGGCTAGGGGAAGGAGGGGTGTATGTGTATGTGTGTGTGTGGAGCAAGAGTGTGTGGCTGGAGTTAAAATGGTCAGCTCTTACCGCAAAAATGGTCCGTTTGAGGGTCGAGGTGAAAGTCCACTCACTGCGGCTGGATAGATAGAACACTTGAATGAAAACACTTGTGATCCAGAGTGAAGTGTTGACCCTTTACACTCTTTATAATTTGCCATTTTTAATAAAATAAATGTTTTATTATTTTAAAATAAAATATAATTGTGTTAACCGACAACATTTAATTTGGTCAGTAAACAGAAGTCATGAATTTATAGGCGAAAGCAGTATAGCATAAAGAGCATAAGTCAAAAAAATAAATAAATAAAAACATAGGCCTACATCTAGGCCTATAGTAAGGTAAACAACAGTAAACATGATCATCATCATCATCATCATTGTGTCACAATGGCGTTCCCTTCTGACTTTGTTGCAGGGCATTAGTGCGTT